>NC_053164.1:65360230-65960230 GCF_016835505.1 Polypterus senegalus | reverse complement strand
AAACTGAAACTAAACATAAACAAAAACAAGAATGACAAACTAAAATTAGAAAATGCCAAAAACTAATAAAAAATTGAAAAACAAAATAAAAACTAACATTAGAAAATGGCAAAAAAAATGAAAACAAAAAAATAAAGTCAGAAACTAAATAAAAACTAAAACTGGAAAATATGCTAAACCTAGAAATACACTGGTCATAAATTATTAGTCTACAAGAGAGGTTGTTTTCAATGTAAAATTGCCTTAAGAGTCCTGTAAATTCCTTTATAAACTAGTTTCTTTATAGTTCATCATAGCTTGCTTAAGTAAAACTAAGCTGCTTCAGAAAATGTCTGTTTTATCCTCCAGGACATTAATATATATATATTGTGTTTTAAATAGAACATAGATAATGATTATGTTTAAAATGTCTTTATGTTTATACTGTAAGTGCCATACAACTGTTCACCTGCATTATTCCTATACACTGAAAGATGGTTGTTACCTTGAAATGCTCAAAAAGTGTTTTTGACTAGCTTTCTTAGGGGGACCGAGTTAGAGTTCATAGACCAAAGGTGACCAGGTTTTGTAACTGATGGACTTAAAGCAAAGTGGAAGTGGTAGAGCTTCACAAAAGTCATGTCCATTTTTAATTAATCTCAATAGAAACCAACAAAGCACCATTTCTTTTCACTGTGGGAAACATTTTACTTCTTAACACCAATACATAGTACCTGGGAAAAAAATTCTAGCAAATTGTTTTATTGTGGAATGGTCCTATGGTACGGTATTCTCAATTTCAAACACTTTCTTTTGTACAGCTGAACAGAGTGTCTCAGATCCCCATTATAACCCTTGTAAGTTTACACTTATCAGCATGTCACAAATTGAAACAAGCAGGAGCGAATGTTTGCACTTTTATTCTTGTATTTCTGGCAATGTAAGATTTCTGATATGTCGAAATCAGTAGCAAAGACATTACAGTGACAATAATATCAAAAAAACCCTGGATGGATAGCAGCTGTTCTTGCTAGAAGTCTAGGCATCCAATATGACTAGATAAACAAGTGGCTCTTCATCTTTCTAAATAGAATCATAGACAGATTCTTGTGCGATGGGTTGGTGCCCTGCCTGGGGTTTGTTTCCTGCCTTGCGCCCTGTGTTGGCTTAAATTGGCTCCCGCAGACCCCCGTGACCGATAGACAGATTCTTAGCTTCTCTGTTATACTGAATTTATTTCTATCTTGCACTTTATTGATGCGTTTTTTGAGCCAATGGGATGTTGTATTTTATATCCAGGTCTCTCTTTGATCAATCCCGTTTAGACATGACTTATGTCTTTGATACTTCTACCAACTCAACTTTTTAATGTATCTTTTGGGCTAAGTCAGTTTTTTTTTTTTGTCCTTGCATGCTCACACCTTGTGTGTTGAGGTTCCTGGTTTTTAGTTTATACTAGTTCTGATCTGGTATTTTCCAAGTAGAACAGGCTTCTTTTAAGATATATTACTGCTTATCAGGATCTTACCTTTCCCTGAGTAGAACAGGTTTTTAAAAATCATTAATATTACAGTAAATCCTAGCTATCTGGGGATCCTGTTCCTGTGGATTTGCTTATCCATATTTAAAACAGTATAACCCATTTTGCAACACCCACAGTTTACTTATGCTTAACCATGGCCATGCACAGTAGAGAAAAAAATCCAAGAGAACTATTTCATATGCGCAACATATGAAGTTGAGCAATGACAGGCCTGTGATGTCACTAGATGTCCAGGGCGGCATACACGTTACATTGAATGGATTAATATGTGCTTACCTGGTGCTGAGAGGTGTGCATAAGGCATTGAAAACCATTCATTGATGTGGACCAGGGCTTCCAATTGTTCCACACAAACAGGGTTAAAAGCTCATATTGATTAAGACCCTGCCTTTTTCACCCACAACTCATCACTACTGCTAATTGGATGGTTTAGTGAGATGCTCAGATTTATTCAGCTGCAATCACAGTCTCCAGGTAAGCCCCGAAAATGCGATTATACTTGACTACAGAGTATGTAAAAGTTGCATCAGTTGTAACAAGGTTTCTATAGGTATATCTGCAGAAGGATTATTACCAAGCATTGAGGGGTGAGAGTGGAGGGCCAGCATGTTTGTCTGACCTTAATCCCTCCACTGTAGCTTCTCCCTATAGTTGGAGTCCTAGCTACATTTTTCTCAAACAATCAATGCTTCATTATCCACTGTTTCTGTTTCTGCTGGGTTTTTCAGGGACGTAACTTCCGTGGATAACAAGAATTGACTGTATATGTAAATAAGAAAGCATCCTCATGTCACAGATAAACTCAGGTTACAAAATTCAGCAGTATAACCCAGAAAAGTTCCTTGGTGCCAAATTTTTTTTCTGTGGAAATGCAAAAAATAACAAATTTCCCAATTTAGTTGGAGTATTGCAGCACATACAAATCACATTTTTTTTAATATAAATGTTCGTGTATAGGTGCCTCTCTAGTAAGTGCAAATACTACTCCCAGTGACTTTTCAAAAGGCAATGTAAAACCATAAAAGCATAACTTCCTCATTTCCAGACAAATTATATAAAAAACATATTCTGTATTTATAATATAAAGTGGAAATGTTTTCACACGTACTGCATGGATTAAGTAAGGACAGTTTAACGGCTTGATATGACATACAAGTACCAATGTACATTTTGCCATTCTAATATAATTTAGAGTTATTCAATCCATTATAGAATTCTTTTATTTGGCTGAGCTAATTCAACATTTTATTTCCACAGAAACCAATAACATTAGTAAGAAGTATTTCTGGATAAATGTGAGCCTGACCTGGAGTAGAGCTCAAAACTACTGTCGCGTGAACTACACAGACCTGGTCAGTATAAAAAATGAGACTGAAAATCAGGAGATAATGAAGAACGCTAAGAGTTTCCCCTTTTGGATCGGTTTATTTAATAACCCATGGAAATGGTCTGATGGTGAGAATTCAACATTTCAAAACTGGAGAGATGATCAGCCAGATAATTGGCATCGATTGGAAAAGTGTGTGGCACTTTCACAGTCAAATTGGAATGATGATCAATGTAGTTCCCAGAACTACTTTTTGTGCTACAATAGTAAGTCTTCTAAATTACTATACTGTATGTGACCTAGAAGAGCATCTCTTAATTCAGATTACAAGCTGTTCAAGAGATGTAAGAATAATTGAAAAATCTATAAAATTAGCAATTTTTTAAATTAAAATACTTATTGAAGTGCCTTTTACAATATGCTTTACGAGCTCCTTGATATTACTGTGAATATTTGTATCTGTACACAATGTTTTTCAGAGTCCTGCACTCCACTCTCCTGCACCAGCACGTTCAACTTTGTGTCATATTTATTGTCCTGGGATGATGCTCAGAAGTACTGCAGAGAAAACTACACAGACTTGGTGACTATTGAGAACCAAACAATGAATGACCAACTGCTAATAAAGACAGCAGCGCGATACTCTTGGATTGGACTTCGCCATGAAAAGGACAACTGGCACTGGTCTAATGGAGAGCCTCTGGCCTACACAAACTGGAAACGGGAGTTTTTCTGTGCTGTGCTTCAGTCAGATGGCTCTTGGAATGACAAAGTGTGTGGTGAAGAAAATCCTTTCATGTGCTTTAAAGGCAAGTTCAATTAATTTCAATTCAATTTATTTTTATAAAGCACATTTCCAAAAGAATACATTTAAAATAAGGTGTAAAGTAACATTAACCAACACACAAAAATGCATTATTAAGCTCAAACACAGCATACAATAATATATTTACACGGAAACAGAAACATGTATATATTCATATAAAAATCAAGTAACTACAGCCAATTCTTGTTATCTATGTGAGACCAAAAAGGGTGGATGCAGACTGGTGGTTGTGGCAGCCCTCTGTGCTCAACTCTTGAGGCTTGATAATAATCATTCTATAGGTTCAACAACAGAAATACCATTCCAACTTTTAACTCCTCTATAGTCAGGTTCAATCTTCTTCTAGTTGCTCTATCAGAAGCTGTAAGCAACTCCACCAGGGCTGATTCAAGTACTTCACTAAAAAATCCAGGCGGTAGTACCAATGGGCGGTTTGTATAAACGGCATGGGTTCAATCAGTGGAAGTTTATGTCCCACACTTACCATGTATTCTTTGTTCATGGGGAACAATTTTAAAACCCAAGTCCCCATCACAAATAAAGTTCAATGGTTTACCCTTGCTTCTAAGCATCAGGTAGAAACATAATGATCCATTCAGTGTAGTGTATGTGAAGCCTTGGACATCTAAGGGAATCACAGACCTGTTGCTGCATAATAGGCCCCTCAAAATATTTCCTGTGCTGAGCATGGCCATGGATAAGTGCAAGTAAACTCCAGGTGTTGCAAAATATTGGATAACTGAAGGAATGGAATCTGTAGCTCGTGGATTTAGTGTATATGAAAAAGTAGGAATATTTTAAGCCATTGCCAACTCTCAATGGAGCACAGAAAAAAAAAATCCTGGCTACACAAAATTGATCTCCCTTTAGATAACTGCTCCACACATGGCATTTCATTGAAGATCTGGATTCAAGTGTGCCATACTCTGTATTCCAACACTTCCTTGTGGTAATGTGCCTTACTGGCATTACCAGTAATTAAATAAAGTTAGTTAAGTGTCCTCTGCATGGTGTTGAGAGAGGCATTTGTTTGAGAAAAAAAAGTTTAAAAAATTATAAAGAAAGGAAACTTGCCTTTTTCCTTTTTATATATTGCAGACAGACATCTTCACTGACCATATTAGCGCCTTTTGGAGAATGTCGCTGTGGGTCTCGTGTAGACTGGAGAGACAGCCTTGCCATTGACCGGCCGGGATGGCATTGTCGGTCCTCCACTCCTGCACGTGTCTCCCGCGACCTCATAACACTAAAGGAGTAAAAGAAAGTGTGAAGCGTCATGGTATTTGTTTACTGTGGTATAGAAAAGGGATCCCGTGTTCATAGTTGTCTGGGCTGTAGCTCAGGGAAGGAGGAAAAAAAATTAAAACTGCTTACTTTCACTTTTACGAGAACCGCAGTTCGCATCTCAAAAGCCGTTACAGCTATGTGCACGTGCGCCGGCTGCTCGGACCTTTATAGGACTTGTGCAGAGCAAGAGACGTCACTTTTCGCAGACGCGTTCACGTCATCGTGTACCCGTGGAGGTATGACGTAGGACAATTTAATTGGTCAGCGCAGGGGCACTGAATACAAAAGGGAATCATGGCCTCTAGAGGTGGTTCTTTCTGACTAGATCTTCTCGGAGAAAGGTGCTTGGTAGAACAGCGTTTTGAATCACCATGCATTACGGCTTGTGCTTTGCTTATTGTAAATATCTTTTTTTTCTTGTATATATAAATATCTCTGGATTAACTCTTGTGAAGGTATTCATTGGGTTGTGGTTATTGGTGCACTGTTTATTTTTGTATATACACTTTTTCTGTATTTTGAATATTTTTGTTTTGGTGAATCCTGTATACACTGCTTGAAAGAGCAGCTTCCTTTTTGGTTTGTGTATATATGGTTTTCACTAGTTTGTTTGTATTTTACTTTTCCATTTGGGACTTTCAGGCAGCACTGTAAATACTGTATATAGTCATTTTTGGGCTCCATTTGATTATTGTTTTTGTGTGCCCTTTGCGGTATTGGACTGTGTTTCGATATATAAATTAGGACATTATTTTTGTCTTCTTTATGTGCACCTTGTGGAAGCTGGCCCAGACACAGACAGGCAGACACGTTCATGTCACCCACAAAAACGTTTATTTACAATATATACAAAAGTCTAGTGCACCACAAAACCCCCAAAGTCCTGGCCTCACAACAATGCCTTCCCTTTCCTCGCCAGGCCGCCTCCTTGCCTCCTTCAGCTCAGTCCACTCCGCTCCCGACTCTCGCTTCGAATGAAGGAAGGCGGCCCTTTATTATCCGGATGTGCTCCAGGTGGGTTCCAGGGGAAGGAACCAGGGCGGTTGCTCCCAGATGGTCTGGGGAAGGCGCAAGCCCTCCTCCGGTCCTCCTGGACGTCCCGGCCGGGTCGCCACCCCAGCCACCTCTGACAACCTGTAAATAAAACCTCACTTTATTTTTCAAAAAAACCCAATCCATTTTGTGTCTGTGTCTCCCTGTCTTACACCATCACCCTGGTGTCACATTCCTGTTTCGTTACACACAGATAACAAATGAGGACTGGATTATCTCTTAAGCCAGTTCGCAGATTTGGTTGTAAAGTTACAGTCCAGCATTTCCCAGTACTAGACAGGACTTTGCAGTCTTCTACACACTAGTTGAAGGAGGACCACCTGTAATAACTCTAAATGAAGTCAATAATTTTTTTCATGTTTGACATCTCAACCACACCTCTATAATCACTTACAAGACTTTAATTTGACACATTGGAGATGGTTGAAGTATATGCAAAATTTATGTATATATGAAGTATATGCATGAAGCCCCGGGTAAACGAAAGGAACTGTGGTCCAGAGGTGTGGCATCAAGGGAGCAGGAGTGGCTGGATGCCACTCAAACACAACAAGTAGCTAAACCAAAAATAACCCAAGAGAAAGAAAATATATGTAAAGAAACACCTAGAACTCTAAAATACAGTCAAAGCAACCCTTTGTTAGCAATATACAGCAATAATATGTATTTGTTGTATAATTTTCCAATAGTCAATTGACAATATAATTTTTTTTGTTTTCAGAATATAATTTTATGTACCAATTGCTTTTTTCAGGTTATGTCATTAGTGTTACATGTTCTGATTGATGGTTAAAACTTACAGTAATCATTTATATTTTAAAAGGCATACACTATTCACAATTAAACAGTTAGACTTTCATGTTTTTAATCTCTTAAGAAACCAGTAACATCAGTGAGAGGTTCTCATGGATAAATCTCAAAATGACATGGAACAAAGCCCAGCAGTACTGTCGTGTGAATTACAAAGACCTGGTCAGTATCAGAAATGAAAGCGAAAATATGGAAATAATGAAGAAAGCAAAAAGCAGTCCCTTCTGGATCGGTCTGTTCAATGACCCATGGAAGTGGTCTGATGGTGGACAGTTGATATTTAAAAAATGGAGCAATCAGGAGCCAAATAATTGGAGTCTTAATGAAGAATGTATGGAGATTTGGCCAAATGGAACTTGGAATGATGCTGATTGCAGTTTGCAGAAACCATTTATTTGCTCACAAAGTAAGTTAATCCTTTTAATTTTCGTGTTTATTTTTATGTGGTATATAAAGTTGCTCAAAAATTTGTTCAAAAAGGTTTAATACTTTTCATGACTGCTCCAGACCATATGCAAAGCAAAAAGTTTATAAAAATTGTTAAAGACTTTTTTCCTGCACTACAATGTCAGTTTGTACTTTACTATTAGAACATAAATTAAGAAAATGTCACATTTACAACATTTTTGATTTACAGCTATATGACAACCTTTCTTTGGTTTATTTTGTTTATTTTGCTCACAGACAGATAGAAATGAAAAACATTTTTTATGATAGTTTTAGAAATCAAAATAGATGCTCTTGTGTAGTCTTTCTCCAAAATACCTGGCCATGGAGTGGAGCAGTCTTGTTTACAATATATTGTATGCTGGTGCTTATTTTTTACACCATGTTGTACAGTACAGATAAGCCCAATAGATTTTTATATTTGATTCATTCTGCCATTTGTGTTATCTTTAAATCAATGGCTTATCTAATGGATTTTCTACAAGCAAATTCAGTGTGTATGAGTGTGAGCGATGGTTGTGAGCATTAGGTCTTTTTCCTGTTCTGCACCCAAACCTTCTAGAATAGGCTAAATAAAAAAAAATAACAAACAACATGGAAAAAAATAGTATTTAAACAGGCTGGGATGCATGTATTCTTGTAGAAAGACAATACAATAAATAAACTGATCTACAAGGACTAGCAAAGACTAATGTATGAATCCTGTAAGAGATCCATCATCACCCCCATTATAGGTGTGGAGATATAATCTCCTTGAGGTCATATGCTGTCATTTCCCAGATGTCCAGAGATATGGGTGATGCCTCATTAATTCAAGAGGCTGAGAGTTTAAGGTAGGCTGAATTGTGGAATAATAACAGCCAGGGGTGGCACGGTGGTGCAGTGGGTAGCTCTGCTGCCTCACAGTTAGGAGACCCGGGTTCTCCCTGCGTGGAGTTTGCATGTTCTTCCCGTGTCTGTGTGGGTTTTCTCCCACAGTCCAAAGACATGAAGGATAGGTGTATTGGCAATTCTAAATTGTCCCTGGTGTGTGTGTTTGTTTGTGTGTGTGTGTGCGCCCTGCGGTGGGCTGCCTAGGGTTTGTTTCCTGCCTTGCACCCTGTGTTGGCTGGGATTGGCTCCAGCAGACCCCTGTGACCCTGTAGTTAGGATACAGTGGGTTGGATAATGGATGGATGGATAACAGCCAGTTATTTATAACTGAGGTTATCCCCCTTGAGGTGTATATAGCTTTAGCTACAATAATCACAGTGAAAATAGTCTATTTTGTTGGTAGGTGATTGTAGGACTGGATACATCCAACAATATATAGGTGTAGAGGGAAAAAGGAAACTGAACTCGTAATATAGAGGGTAGCAGTCGTCACATGACAAACCACCTGAATTGGGACACCTCAGCACCACTCTGGGACAGTGTGAGGTCAATCCTGTCAATCCTTGCGGGGCTGGTTGCAAATTAATGTCACACCCAGGACAGAGGAATTACAGGTTAAGGGCTTTGCTCAAGGACCCAATGGAAGAGTAACTTTTGGCATTTACAGGATTTAAACCAGCAAACTTCTGTTTGCCAGCACAGATCCCTAGCTTCAGAGCCACCACTCTGCCAGAGTCAGAACATATAAAGAAAAGTTCCAAGGACATTTAATGAACACAGGTGAAAATAAGGGTTTATTATAGAGCACCCCTTCAGCTTTGGTGGTCATCTGCTAATTACATGGTGTGTTGTATAAATGTTGGCTTAGCTTTTTCAGTGGTAGAATTGCAGTTTTGTGATTATATCATTGATTTCTCTTTGTATATTTGGCATTCATAACAGTCACATACATTTTTGTATACTACTGATGTGATTAAGTAGCCTAATTAGTTTTAGTTGTTCAGTGTAATGTTAGTTGTTTATATGTAATACTGGCCAACGTTTAACTGAAATTGAGATACTGTACTACTATAGTGATAGGCAAACAAGAATTAGAAGTTATTATTTTCACCATTCTAACTTAGACATGGTGCCATGGGTATGAATCAAATGGAGTATATCACAAATGTTGACCTGCCATAATGATAACATGTCCCAGAAGTAAATTATATTTTACCTTGCATGTTAACAGTTTTATTAGAATTCTTTCAAACAATTGTGTTCACAAAAAAATCAAAGTTATGCAACTACTAAATTATAACATAACAAAGAATATAAAACGAGCACCTGCTTAATTAACTAGAAGCATGTACACTTAAAATTAATGAACATTATTTTTTAAGCAAGCCAAACATTATGTGCTGCTGCTGTTTTTATGTAGATGTTTAATCTCAAAGCACATTTCTCTTTCAGTATTAAACATTTCGTGTAATATTGAAACGATATTGCTGTAAGCAAGATTTATGCATATTGGATTCTCTGTTTCTGTCAAGATACAAGTACAAAATTCCAAAGACAATATGATGTCAAAATTTTGAAAATTCTCATTGTAGAAATACATATTTAAAAAAATGGATACATTTACCCATTTGATAACAATATTGTATGTTAAAATCACAATAAATTTTCATTCTTTTTTAGGTTTGGTGGATAAGAGGATAAAGATGAGAGTCCGTATAGATGTACAGAGTGGTCTAAATCCTGAGGATCCAAAAATCAGTGATGCCATCCTGAATCAGGTCTGGAGCCCTGCGTCTGACCCAGCAATGTGTATAAAGATTTAAACTCCTATTTTACGTAGGCTGGCCTTCACTTTTTGTTTTTGTTATTCAATATGCGTAATGTATGAATTAAAAGAACCTATTAAATCCGTAATTCTTTACCTCAGATTCTCTGCTCTGAATAATAGAATGAAAATGAGTATGCTAATGTACTTCTGCCACACAGCTCCAGGAAACCGTTCAGAACATAGCTGGTCAGTGTGTGGAGATTACAAAGTCTTTCCATGTCTAACTGATTTTTTCTAGTCATTTGCCTGTTTTCTTACCACATCCTGGACACATGCAGGTTTAAAGGGTGTGTAAATTGGACTGGTATGAATTAATCTCAGAGTGAATGAGTGTTTACCTGGCAATACACCCAAAGTTGGTTCCCCTTGCTGTTTAAATACAGTAGGTTTCAGCTCTCTATTTTAATTAGGGAAGTTAATGGATGGATGAAAAATGGCCAAGACTTCTAGAGTTAGTTTGCTTTTCTTTTGCAGATCAAAGGGTATCTTCTGAAACAAAATTTGACAGGACATCTTCAGTGGAAAGAAAGAAATGGAAATATTTTTAATGCTCTAAATACTGATGAAAACAATAACACTGAATAGAAATCGGCTTGCAGGTTTATTTGGACAACATTCTGCTTCTCCCACGTCTAGAGTGCCACTGCAAAATTTACAATAAAGTGGTATCTCAGACTGCTACATTATATGCTTTTAATATATAAGCTTATGTAAAAGTTACATTTGAACCCTGTACAGTGTGCACCTGGCACGTGTCTGAGTCTCATATGATTCTGAGTTTATGTTTAAAAGCTGACACTGTTATTTTATTATTCACTATGATAAATATATTTCTTGTTACTTTATATAACCCCTTAAGAGAAAATGCTAAATTTATGGCATAACCTTTCTTCAGTAGTACTAAGTGTCCTGTTTTTTATACCAAGATGGATCATAAAATTAATTAGGACATTGTTCTTTACTTTTTGGAACACAAGATGTATGTAGCGAAGTTCACACATCTCCTAAAATAAAAATAAGAATGAAAAATATACATTCAAAAAGTCACATACATCCAAAACAAACAGGACTTTCAATCAAATTGTGGTCATCTAAGGTATAACATCTGCCATGTCCCGTTAGCAACTAGGTGTAACTAATCATGTTAAATGGTTTCTTATTATGTAATTAATTCCTTTTAAAGAATAGTGACCTAATCAATGAATTGTATAAATATAGCGCAGAGGACACTTTTTTCTTGGTAGCATGTAACTAACATGTGGCTAACATGTAATACACTTGTTACCTCTTTGGAGATTTAGATAAAGAATAACAATTGACGCTTTCTCCTGCCTGTATTTTACTGCTTAAATCGGAGCATTCCAGTAGGGGGTTTTTGTTTCAAATTCTTTTCTTCCACACTTGTTATTGGGTTTTGGGTCAATTCATTGACCTTTATTCCTTGTCAATGAAAATCATGTAACACTACATTTTTTTCATTTTTCACCACTCATGTATTTAAGGGTGTGTAACACAATTACGAGACTTTTACTGTATTTTGCTCAGCTGTGTTCCATTTTGCTATTTAGAGGTAACATATTAGCTGGAGTTTTGAATTTCTCAAATTTGCTTCTAGTTCTATGCATATTGTACTTGCCTACTAATGTCAACATGATCCAAAAGCCTTGTGTCTGCAACTGCACCTTATTTGAAAAACTATAAGCATTTTTCTCTACTGAAGTCTTTACTGTCTCAAATTATTCTTCACAATGATAACTGCAGACTACATTGTCAACTGACAGTTAGAGTTGTTTTTGATTACTTCCTTACCATGCTGATTATATTCCTTGTCATGATGTCATTTTCTGCATTTTTTAGTATATGAAATATAATTTGTTGGATATGCACTATTTGTGTAATTGTTTGAGATGAGTTTGATCAATAACTCTCATAACAAACTAAGTAATATAGCAGCCTTACTGATTTCAAATTGTGATGAATACAGTGGACATGTAGTAATAAAAATATGTTGACTTGTTTTCATACATTTAAATCTCATACTGAGGAGAGAGAGTTTGGGGTACTTTGCAGTTGATGAAGGCCCAATTTGAGTTACACCCTAACAATTATAGTTTGAAACAACCCTCGTTGCTGTGCTTTCTATTTGGATTTTGGTTTGAAAATGAAAATCTTTTCATTTGTTGAAATCCAGTAGAAAGCCATAAACAAACACTGGATCCTACTGCCGTATCTGTTCTCATACTGGCACAAAAATGGCTACCGCTACATCTTCCAGGTGAATGCTGCATATGGGTGGTGGTTGAAGTGACGCCTCACTCACTATGTAAAGCGCTTTGAGTAGTGAGAACAGTGCTATATACAGTAAATGTAAATAATCATAATCATCATCATTATTATTACTATTATTTTATCAGTCAATTTTTGACATTTAATAGAAAAACTGACAGTAGTAGTTTCCATTCTAAGGTAAGTTAGTTTATGTACATGAAGACATTTATTAAATTCATGTTTTAATTATCATTGTGTACTTGTAGTTGTAGGTTTTAGTTTTTCTGCAAAAAATTCTGTGATCTATTTTCATAAAGGTAAATGTCATTCCAGTGCAAGGGAGTACAATGTGCTTTGCAATTGATGATGGGCACCTTTTGTTAAAGTGTACAGTATGAATTACAATTTGAAATCAATAAGGCTGCTATGTGTTTTGTTTAGATTTTCTTACAAATATGTATTGTATTTCATAAACATATACATGTTACATTTGTTTGAAATGTAACTGATACCAAAAGAGAACAGCATAACATTTATTCTCACTCTCTCCATATAAAGTATGTATATCTACAGTAATCTGTATGTATTTGATACATCAAATCTATTTTACTGCATTGTATATTCTACTTATACTTTCCAATGCACAGCATAGTCATTCTAGGGTGTTAACTAATTTCATGTAATTTGTTTTTTCTAAAGCAGATAAATTGCACCTTTGAGTAATTTTTTGCGTGCCTGCTGTTTAACTTTTACTGAAGTAGTTTCAATGTACTTTTTTTGTTTAAGAACATTTTTGCCTACTTGATTAATACTGTTTGAGGAGGTTTTCGCCTCTTTTCCACCTCTGATCATACACTGTATAACTTGGATTTATAATCTGATAGTTATATCTGATAAATATACTAATTGTACATTCTGGAGATATTAGCTTTACATTTGTTGGAGCCACAGATGCTGACAACCAGTAGTTGACACAGCAGATCTCAGTTATCACAGAGCCATTAGCATATACACCACCCAATTCAGGGACCCACAGATTGGAAGATATCTCAGTAGCCACCATTTTTGACAACTGAATGAGTGTTCTTGTATATACCACTTAATATTTTGTGTTGAATTCACTTTCTGTTGTTGGTAATGTACCATAATCAACTTTCTGATGGAATGAAACGTGCAAGTATGAATTTTGTAGTGCTGACATGACAGTAAATATGAAATTTAACTTGATATCTGATATATTTTCAAAATATCATTCTGTCATTTATGAATACTATGTGCAACACAACCTCTCACCAAGTAAGGTGGGAATACTTTGTGAAGTTATTATTACATCTCAGTTCAATGCGTACAGTGCATTTTTAATTGTATTTACAGTAAGTACAAAGTATCAATGGATTACTTGATTATATTTTGTGAAATATAATCTTCACTAACTCTTTGTAATGCTCTCAATCACCTTTGTGTTTCTTATTCACTGAAACTCCACAGCTAAGTCTGCCCACAAATCTTTATACGCTAAAAATTTAAAATTAGCACTTGGAACCTTTTTTTAAATTTTTTTACTATTTAAATGCCTATTTTTGCAAACTCCATGCTGACATGTGCGATGACCGACTACAGGCAGCAATTCACAAACAAGGGGGATGTTCCTATGGTGTGTTACTTCCTAAAAAATAATTATTTAAAGACACAGTGCAAGCTAAAATAAAAGTAAAACAAATTTAAATAAAAGGTTTTGAAAGTTGCCTAATTGATTTTGAAGTGTATATTGTAACTTTATTGTATTTTTGACAAATCTTTGGCTCTTTCTTTTCAAAGTTATCAATGAGGAGAAAAAGCTCAGATCCATTACATTAATATCTGAATCCTGCAATATTGTATAATTAGTGAGTCTGACGTTCATTTGGCAGTAACCCTTGAGTAAACCTAGAGACCTTGCCAAATTTTTGATCAGGGCCCCCTTACGTACTCACACTTATACAGTGTCAATTTAGAGTTGTAGAATAAATTCACACATACACAGGTAACGTGTGTACAATTCACATTGCTGCACCAGCATGTTGCTCTTTCTTTAGTCACTAATATTGATATTAATATAACATGTCCATTTTATTATTATTATTATTCATTCTTGAAATTGTTGCTAGTAAGTCTTAACAATACAATGTTATTATTAGCAAGCACTTCTCATTTGTTCTTTGGAAGTGGGTTTAGATGAAAGCAAAACCTTTACTAAAGGGAACCAACATATCAGTGAGATTAGTGTTTATTGTACTATTGTTTGGTAACTAGAAAGGGGATAGTAACATGGCCTCAAGTGAGTGAAGCATGTGGAGACCAGTTAATAATGTGAACATATGTTTGCTTGCTTTGCATGAATTTCATGTAGACTGTAGGAGTTAAAGAATAATTGTGACACTGAGAATTTGCAAAAGGAAACAAGTTGGAAAGTGTATACATGGTGTAATATTGAGGTGCATTCCAAATTATGCTTTTTTCAGGATTTTATACATACTATGTTCACCCCAGCTGCATTTCTATAATGTTATTTTTTATGTAGGCATTTATGAGATTGAAGTGGTGAGAAATAAGAAATGAAATGGAGCACTATCAGCACTGCCAGTCGTTGAACGAGTCCTTGTCATTGATAGTAGAATACAAGCCAGAGAGTGCATCAGGGAAACAAATGATGAACAGTGCAGAGTGACACATCTGATGCCAACAGATCATGAATGTTATGGCTTGTAAATTGCAGAGGGGCTTTGTTTAGCTTTCTAAAATGGAGAAAAAAATATTATTTACTTATATGCTCACAGGTGAGAGGGTTATAATTAAGCCCAAATGGCATATGAAAAATATCACTGCATTCATCATAATAATAAACAAATATATGTTAATTATGGTCAGAGAGATGTTATTATTCAACTTAGTCTAGAAATACAGAAACAATAAATATGGCCTTTCTTTAGCAAATGTGAACCTCAAGCTCAGTGTCTAAAGTATATTATATATATATATATATATTTGCTATTGTAGTAATAATTCTACGCCTGCTTTTAGCTTTATGTGTTAAATGCAAAATTTCATATGACTATGGCTTTTGTGCTTTTTAAAAGCCACATTGCAGGCTATGCAAAGTATGGCATTTCCTGATAATATGATACACCTTTTTCTTATAAGGTACAAAAATAATTATTTCATAATTTATTTTTTTTTTAGATGTACACTGTCACACACGTGCATTTAGGAGACAGCTAAAGGGCCTGGGGAACTGTAATACTACACCAGGGGGTGGCGGGATGTGCTGACTGTCTCTCTGAGTTTCCTACAGACCATTCCAGGGAAATCTCACCAGATTCCGGCACCTCTGATGATGTCACTTCCAGCTCCGGCACCTCTAATAGTGTCACTTCCGGCCCCAGTGCCTCTGATGATGTCACTTCCGGTGCAGGCGCCTCTGATGACGTCACTTCCGGTTCCAGACTAGATGACATAATTTCCTTCCCAAGCCCTTAAAACCGCCATCTTACCTCCAAATGATCAAAATTCTGTTTTGGACTCAGTCTTGTGAACATCTAAAAAGTTCTTGCAGCTGGATAATAATATATGGGTGGCTTTCCCAAACCTTTATGATGTCTGGAGACTAATTCTTATTACAAAGCAAATTAATCTACTAGTAAAAAAGAAATATATTATGAAACTTATGCAACTTGTAGCAGAAAATTTATATAAACAGACATATGTCACACACAAACCAATAATATACAGACATGAACCAACAATAGTTCATATGAATAAAATCAGTATTGTACACACACCAATCAATGAAGTAAACATGCAAACCAATGGTGTTCTCATGAAAACCAATAGATTATGCAAATAAATATATGATTTATGGCCTGTTTGGCCCTTCAAACAAAGACAACTGACAAAATTATTCTTATATTTCTATATTCGGCATATCTTCAGCTCTGTTGTTTCTGTGAAAACACTGCAAGTGAGATGCATTCAATTGCAGATTGCTTTGTCCACAATGTGCCATCTTGCATGTTCTCCTTTACTCTTGTGAAACTGATACAGGCTGTGCGCTTTGCATACTGACAGCTTTGTTGATATATCAGATGCTTGGCACATTTTGTACAGAATTGCATTATGCGTTATACAGTAAGTAAAGGGCAGACTTATTTGTTGATAAGCAGTTGTTGAAATGTTGAGTTTTCACGCAGTGAAAGTGAAACAAACCTGACAAGTTTGAAATCAGATTTTTGCCGCTGATGTTAATAACAAATATATATTTATATATATGTAAAGTGATTAGATGTTCATCCATTGCGTGTCTCTAAACAGGTGTAATGTTGTCTGGTGCCCACAATGCCTAATGAACAAAGGCAAGTGGCTGGTGTATGATCATAAACTGCACGTTCATGTGTCTGTGTGTCAGTGTGTCATGTCATCTGATGTCCACAACAGGGATGGAATGTTCAACGGCCAACAATGAAAGGCGACAAGATGAAAAATGGATAAAGACATATATGATGAACAGAGGTTCGTAAATGCGCAACGCAATTGATCGAAACAGACACTGGACTTACAATTATACTATTAAGCTTGTTTTAATAAATGGCTATTTAACTATGCTAGTACTAGATGCTATTTCCAATTTGAAATAAGCTCACACTTGATTGCCAGGGAAACAGTATGAATATTGATGAGATTTGTGAGCCCTTCACAAGCAACATGAGAAAATGCACTGCTGACAATACAGGTATGTTCAAATCACTTTCCACAGTGTTATTATAAGTGAGCATTTCCAAGGGAGATGGCAAAGTATGTGTGCTCACCTGCACTTGTCATGAGGGATGTTTTACTTTTGATGAACTTTCGCACTTCCAAGGGAGACCCCACCTCTCTCCAAAATGGTACACTTGGATCTCCAAAGGGGAACCACAATTAGAAATAGTTTTATGTATATATCAGTGAACGTTCAGTTCTTAACCCATTGCATACAAAGTTGAAGGATGAGGAAGCCAATACAACAAGTAGTACCAATGTATATTTTATTCGACTTCAATCACATATTTTGCATGGCAAATAAGTTTCCCAAAAGACAGCATCTGTTCTGTACCAAACTGTAAACAAAATGAGACAGCAGCTGCCAGCCTACTGTAAAAGCACACAAAAGATGGTCAAGGAGACAGACATATACTGATAACATGCAGAAGAAATGCAAAACTGAACCACTTAGTCCTGGAATCAGCCTGGTTGCTCCTTTCTGGACTTTTTCTGTCTTTTCTACAGTCTGGAGACCAAAACTGCACACAGTACTCCAGATGATGTCTCTCTTCCCCCCACATTAGCCTAAGTTAGGGTTTTCAGGTCTAGAAAAGCCAAAAATATGGGGGAACCCACACAACTTTAGGTGTTGTATAATTAGACATCAACTTGAGTCTTTAATCTTGGTATATCATACGTGGGAATTTTCTTATTAAAAAAAAGGAAGTCATTTCAAAACATCATAAGTAATTCTTATGAACACAATATAAGATTAGATTAGAGCTCTTTATTGTCACACAAACTGCAAGAGCACAGAGAAATGTGTGCGCCATAGTTGCTATGATGTATAAATAAATATAGTAAATAAGATAAGAGTTAAAAAAAAAAAAACGGTACATAAACAAGCTAGTGGTACAGAGCACAGTGTATGGCAGGTAGGATCAGGTTACTGACAGTTCGTGACCTTATAGCCTGGGGGAAAAAGCTGTTCCTGAAGTGGATGGAGAGAGTGGTATGACTCCACTTGTGCTTGCTAGAAGACAGAAGTGAAAACAAGGGATGAGGAAAATGTGTGTCATCAGGGATGATAAATTCAGCTTTCCTCAGACATTTGGTTGAGTAGATGGTACGAAGCTGTGGAAGGTCAACTCCAAAGATTTTAATGTACAAGCCTAGCACATCAGGTTTCCAAACCACACTGTGTTTTATCCGATCATTATACAGTGGAACCTCGAGATACAAGTTTAATTCGTTCCAGCACTGAGCTTATATAGCGAATTTCTCGTATCTAGAACAAACTTCCCCATTGAAAATAATGGAAATCCGTTCCGCACCCCCAAAAATATCAACATAAAAATTAATTTTCCTAACAAATAACACTGATAAATAATATATACAAGTAGAACCTCGGTTTGCAAGTACAGTAACTTGGTTTACGAGTGTTTTGCAAGACGAGCTAAATTTTGTAATTAAATTTGACTTGATAAAACAAGCGATGTCTTGCAATACAAGTAGTCTCCGTCTGCATGTCCACGATATTTTTGGATACGCTTATACAGCGAACTGCTACAGCGAAACAATGAAATCACAAGCGCACAAATGCATAGATCCTCACACTACGGGAGAACAAGGAACACTGAGTGAGCTGACGGGCTGACTGCGTCAGCTTGGGTGAATCCCCAAGTCGAGACGGATCAGGAAACGCGCCACGCATAACCACAGCCTGGCTCATGGCTCATTACGTGAGCTAATGCTCGTATTTAGATCTGAATTTTTCACTCATACTTTCCTCTTATCTTGAATTTCTTGTATACAGAGGTGATCGTATCTAGAGGTTCCACTGTACTTTCAATATTACAGCGGTAAAAGTTCACTAGTGTTTTGGTTCCCACCCCATAGCTCTTTAGCCTCCTTGGGAAAAAGAGCCTTTGCTGAGAATTTTTGAGTAGGCAGGTGATGTTGATTAACAACACAAGGTAGTCGGTGACGTGGACAGCCAGAAATCTGAAGCTGCTAACAGTCTGGACAGGCAAGCCATTGTGGAATGAAGCAAGACTGCCTTTGTCCTTTCTTAAGTCAACATTGACCTCCTTTGCTTTGCTGACATTCTGGGAGAGTTTGTTGTTATGATACCATACAGTCAGGATTTTTACCTCTCTCCTGTAGGTAGCCTCATCATTGTCACTGATAAGGCCACAGTAGTGCCATCTGTTAACTTGATGATGCTGTTGTCCTCATGCTTTGCTGAACGGTCATAGGTCAATAGACTGTATAGCTGTGCTGAGGCAGTACCCTTGCAGAACACCAATATTGGTGAACAGCATGGAAAAGTTGTTTTCGCAATTTCCTACTGAATGGTGCCCATTTTTCAGGAAATCAAACACCTTGCTACATGTCTCTGAGCATTAGCATCAGGCTGGATGGCACAATTGTGTAGAAGGCAGAACTATAGTCAATGAGCAGTATCCTGACATGTGTTTTTTTCTTTCCAAATGTCCCACATATCATTGCTACCCTGAATCTGTTGAAATTAGCATATTACCATAAAAGATGTTGTACTTAATGTGGATCATGACCAGTTTCTCCAAACAGTTTATCACCATGGACGTTAACGTGATGGTCCGATAGTCATTAAGGCAGGAAACAGCAGATTTCATTTGGCCTCAGGCGTAATTGTGGTTTACTTAAAACACTGCTGTACTGTACATAAAGAAGGGGACAAGCTGAAGATGTCAGTGTATACCTGTGACAGCTGGGTAGTGCATACCTTGAGTGCATGGGGCAGGCTGATGTCTGGGACAGAATCTTTGCAGTGTTTAACCTGTTTAAAGGTTTTACTCATGTTGGCCTTTGTCACCTGAAGTACAGCTCTGCTTGCTGGTTGTCCTGGAAGTCTGAGCACAAGGCTTAACATGAACAAAGAAGTCATTCAGCTCACTAGGGACTGAGGTGGGGATAACCTAGGCATAGCTGACAAGGTTTTGTAGTCTGTGATCTCTTTCAGACCTTTCCACATTCAATGCAGATTGCTACAGCTGAAATCATTTTCCAGCCTGCTTCCATATTGAGTCTTTACAAATCTGATCACACTCTGTATTGTACGCTCCCTGGAGCTCCTATAGCACTGGGTCATTTTAATTAAAAGTAACAGTTGTGGCAGTAGGGGGCGCTAGTGCTCCCGTGAACCCCCAGGTACAACTCCAGACACCGGGTGAAAGTCCAGAACCTTTTTATTTTGTTCTTCCGTGCACCAAGCACCCTCCACACTACTCATACAATAAACTCTATCAATAAACACTCCTCCTCGCCCAGACACTTAGCCACCCTTCCTCCCAGCTCAGCTCGTCGTCCGGACTGAGGCACCGTCCTTTTATAGCCCCTGACCCGGAGGTATTCCTGTCCCGACAGTCCATAGTTCCTTACTCCTTCCGGGTCAGGGCAATCAGTCCTTTTCTTTAACCCGGAGCACGTCGTTCCTTCCTGTCATGTGACCCTGACGTACTCCCGGGTCATAGGGCATAAAAGAACCCATAAGCCCCCCTACAGCGACTCCTGGTGGCCCCCAAGGTATCCAGCAGGGTTGTGTTAAAACACTACAAAGTCCATAAGGCCCTGCTGGACCTCGGGGCATGGTCCTGCTGTCGGGAGAGCTCCTCCTGGCGGCCTGGGGTGTGAACCGGCATGGGAAGCCGGCAATCCTCCACAGTCCCTCCCCTTAGCGGCGACTTCTGGGCGGAGCATCCAGCCCGAGGGACGTCCTCCTCCAGGAAGACGCGTCTGCCGGACCTTGGCTGCGTTGTCCCTGTCCTCTAGTGAACCTTGGGGGAACGACGTACCTTCTGTCCCCCCGGGAACAATGGCGCCACTCGTGGCCCGGCTGCCGCAGTTGAAGCATCGGCGAAGACCTCCTGGTTGTCCCCTCTGCGAGACCAGAAACACCTCGGGAACTCCGTTAGCGATATCTCCGCCTTTCTCTGCCAAGGAGTGTTTTACGGCCGCTTTACTGCTCTCAGCCTCTCTCCATTATATCGGAGACCCACCTTTTCTTTGGGGATTTCCCGTTTGATCTGGGGCTTGGCTCAGCCTGAGGCTCCCTATGGAAAAGAGAGAGCCTCTTTGCTGTTTGCACGCCCATTGTTCTGTTTTGTTTCGAAGGCGGCGTCATTAGTACCGCATCGCCCGGTAACAGCACTGTTTAGCTGTACCTGGGAGATTGGCACTTCCTCCGCCCCTCCGGTAACTAACGCCAACGCCTTATTACATCGGTCGGGTCTGGAGTGGCGACTCGCTCTGGAGCCACGCCACACGCATGCCTCGGATCGATCGCTTCCTCCCTCCCGGTCAGTCATCACTCCACGCTCCACTGTCGGGTTCACAGTGCTTTGACACTCGCTGTTTATTAATAGCGGGGCCGGATCGCACTGTGTCCCCTTATGATATACGGTACAGATTTCACTTACCTGCACCGCTAAATCACTCGAGACCGGGGCTTCTCGGCCTAATCGCCGCAGGTATTCCACTAGTCCTCTCAGCGGCGCCTCGGCTGTAGCTCCCAGCTCCTCTACACGAGCCTTCAATTCCTTCACTCCTTGGAAGAAACATACACGGGCTCGAGGTATTTTTCGAGCTGTTGTAAGTCCATAAAGTTAGTTATTTCGGCCGGGGTTAAGTCCGCTTCCGCATTTGATTTACCTACCGGCCGGAGCCAATGAGCACGTCCGCTCCTGGCACGTGCTCTGTTGGGCTTCGAGGAGGCTTCTGGGACATGGAGTCCGAAGAGGAACGGGTAGCCTGCCGCGGCGGACTGCGCTCTGTCTCTTTTAATTTGTCGGCAGACCGTTCCTCTTGATTCTTTTTAAATTGTGGCGCTGCTTCGCTCGCCGCCTCCTTCCCTTTCAGGAAGCTCAGACCCGTCGGGAATTGCTGACCTCACCGAAGGATCCTTCCTGACCGTCTTCCGGCTTCCATCGCGTGAGGTCACGTGGTGGCTCTCGCCGTATGGGCTTCTTCTCTGCGGACTCCTAGACTGGCCCGGCTTCTTCTTGTCGCGCCATCTTGCCTAGGTCTGAGGCGGGCGGGCTCTTTGTCCGCTTTGTGCAGACAGGCTTCTGCAAAACAAGAAAAGAAAGGCTCGGCGGTTCGAGGGCTCTCCCAGCACTTACCTCGGAACGTAGCCGATCCCTCTCCAACTCCCTGTAGTAATCTTCGGGAGTCTTAATCCTGCAAAGTTCCGGCTGCTCCCCCGCTCGGATTTGCTCTGCTTCAGCCTGTTCCCGTTCTTCCTCACCGCCTGTCAGGTAAGCCCACAGCGTTTCCAGCCCATCTGGGACCGAAGTCTTTTGGGTAGATCCCGTCTTCTTCCCAGATTTCTTCCCCATCACGGTCTGCTGTATTTTACAGCTTACAATTGCAGCGCTCTTAGTCGCGGGGGGAGTTTTCACCTCCGCGGTTCCAAGAGGGACCTCCCGGGGTCGTCTGCCCACACAAAATTTATTTTTACTGCAGGTCCCCTGCCAACAGACGGCCAGAGTATCCTGCCGACTACGCCAGTGTGGCAGTAGGGGGCGCTAGTGCTCCCTTGAACCCCCAGGTACAACTCCAGACACCGGGTGAAAGTCCAGACCCTTTTTATTTTGTTCTTCCGTGCACCAAGCACCCTCCACACTACTCATACAATAAACTCTATCAATAAACACTCCTCCTCGCCCAGACACTTAGCCACCCTTCCTCCCAGCTCAGCTCGTCGTCTGGACTGAGGCACCGTCCTTTTATAGCCCCTGACCCGGAGGTATTCCTGTCCCGACAGTCCATAGTTCCTTACTCCTTCCGGGTCAGGGCAATCAGTCCTTTTCTTTAACCCGGGAGCACGTCGTTCCTTCCTGTCATGTGACCCTGACGTACTCCCGGGTCATAGGGCATAAAAGAACCCATAAGCCCCCCTACAGCGACTCCTGGTGGCCCCAAGGTATCCAGCAGGGTTGTGTTAAAACACTACAAAGTCCATAAGGCCCTGCTGGACCTCGGGGCATGGTCCTGCTGTCGGGAGAGCTCCTCCTGGCGGCCTGGGGGTGTGAACCGGCATGGGAAGCCGGCAATCCTCCACACAGTCCAATCCCTCACACTCATGCGAACAGTGCTCTTCATCCAGGGCTTCTGATTAGTGTAGAAAAGTGCTAGACACACACAAGCCCATGTATAACAGGGGTGTCCAAACTTTTTTCACTGATGGTCACATACAGAAAAATATACGAAGGGCTGGGCCACCCATTATATACCTCAACTGCAGTATATTAAGTTAGTAAAATCAATCAAATGTGGGTAAATTATGCTTCATAATTGAATAGATAGATAGATAGATAGATAGATAGATAGATAGATAGATAGATAGATAGATAGATAGATAGATAGATAGATAGATAGATAGATAGATAGATAGATAGATAGATAGATAGATACTTTATTAATCCCAAGGGGAAATTCACATAATATGAATATGCTTAAAGAAAAAACAGCATTACATCTCTCCATTAATGGGTTTTCAATTACTGTATTACCAAAAGTGTTGGTAGCTTATTCTCATAACAGCATCCTCAGATTGCTTCTTAGTCAGGATGGGGATCCCCCCTCACAGTCCTGTACAGGGTGGTCCAGATCTAACTATGCAATTTTCATTACGCTATAACTTATTAAGCTTATTTCATAGAAAATTCACAGCTGAATGGAGGACAAGTGGGACATTACATGGAAAATCAGTGAATTAATTCAATGTAAGTCCATTTTCATTAATTACAAGATATTTCAAACAATTTTTTGTCTTGCATTGTTTTCCTGCATTGCATTAAAAGTTGCATAATTAGATCTGGACCACCCTATATGAAGGGGGTAAATAATATAGAAAAGGATGGGTATATTTCAACCTTGATATGCAAATAAGTTATTGAGGTTGTTAGCATATCAACTAATGCTTATTAGAAAATGTTTTCAACTTTATATTGGCTGAATTTATTAGGTAATTTGATTTATTAACACATGAATACTATGTAATATATATTTTAACTCACCTATAATGGAAACAGCAATGCACTCAGTGGGAATAGTGATGCTGCAATTTGGACTGAAGGATGGCTTGCAAGTCAGGAGTAAGTTGGGTGGCTGAAATGTGAAGGACATCACAGAGATGGCTGTCAGTCATTTTGGTTCTCAATCTGCTTTTGTTCTGATTTAACAGAGAAAACATTTGCTCACATATGTGTGTTGAGCCAAACAGACTGATCATTCTTTTTGCGTGGCGTCCCCTCAGAAAAAACTTGGCCTTTTCCAAGCTCTGGTAGAAGTCGGGTAAGGAGAGAAGCTTATGTTGATTCTTCAGAGAATCATTAGACTGTATTTCAATAAGTTCTAAATGCAGACTCTCTTCCACTTCTTCTTGATTCATCAGGAAGGGAGTTGAGAACAGCTTGATTTCTTTATCAATGACAGAAAAATCTTGGGAGCACTGGCTGAATTCTGTCATGAGAGATGTAACCACTGACAAATATTTCTTCTTATTAGCAGAAAGCCTGGCCTCTGGAAAAGTATGCTTTCATGTGTGTGTAAAAGTTGTGGGACAAGCTGGTCTTTGCCTTGTAGGCTCTTATTCAGTTTGTTCAGATGTTCAGTAAGATCAACTAAAAAAGCTAAGTCTGCCAACCATAGAGGGTCACTCAGCTCATAAAGAGGTCAGTCCTTCTCTTTCAAAAACTGGTCGAATAAAATAAAACCTTTGAAGCATGGACTAATGTTGTAACTGGCTAATGTGGCATTTTCTTGTGTTTTGATTGCATGGCAAAAATACTGTTGTTGAGCTGGCGGACTAGCTGCCAGTTGCTTAACTTTCTGTTCTTGCTTGGCACTAGTGCAGGTTGGATGTTTGGTTTCGTAGTGCTGTCGCACATTATACAGTACTCTTTCATCACTGCAATAGTTTCATTGCAAATCAAACAGACACACTTCCCCTTGATTTCTAGGAAGCCTACACAAGTAGACTGTAGAGCTTCCTGTGTTTGTAGTCCAAAATTGGAGTACTCAGACAAAACCTACATTGGTTAACTGTTAATGCAAAACTAAGAGAGGCATTGATGTCATACTTGCAAATGTTCTTGTTTTATTACTACTTTACCTAAACCACATGGTAGTTATTGCTGCAATTACATGTAAAATCTTTGCCAAGTTTAAATAACTACGTCAGTTGAAAAATATAAAAGGTTGAAGCTGTACTTCATTGAGTCATTTTCTGTATCTAAATAAAGCAATCAAACCCAGAATTGGTCAATATTTAAAAAATTAAACTTGTAGCAGCAAAATTTAGAACTTGCAGATTTCTTTTTGTACTCTGTGGAAAGACAAAGGAGAGAATTTTAGTAGTTCATTAGAGATTTAATAAAGGTAAGACATTAATTATACAGCATATTGTTTACCAAGAGCGGCATGGATGCGCAGTGGATAGCGCTACTGCCTCACAGTTAGGAGACCTGGGTTCGCTTCCCAGTTCTTCCCTGCGTGGAGTTTGCATTTTCTCCCCTTGTCTGCGTGGGTTCCCTCCGGGTACTCCGGTTTCCTCCCACAGTCCAAAGACATGCAGGTTAGGTGCTTTGACGATTCTAAATTGTCCCTAGTGTGTGCTTGTTGTGTGGGTGTGTGTATGTGTGTGCGTGCCCTGCGGTGGACTGGTGCCCTGCCCAGGGTTTGTTTCCTGCCTTGCGCCCTGTGTTGGCTGGGATTGGCTCCCTGTAGTTAGGATATAGCAGGTTGGATAATGGATGGATGGATGGATTGTGTACCAAAGTCAAACCCAGCAATATAAAGAGGTCATGATTGGTAACAATGACTACAGAAATTAAATCAGCTATTGGATGAGCAGTGCTGCCTATTTTTTTTATATTATTAATTTTTAAACAATTTATTAAATAAAGTAAAGCATGTTGATTTAATTTCTGTGTTAGATTTTATTAAGCTGAGAAAATATGTACAGTATTTTAAACAACTATAATGTTATTTATTTTGCAAGCACATTTGTACAGAACAGTTAGCTGGTTCTTTTCACTTGATTTTTGAATTGAAAAGAGTTATTATTCTTTACTTTTAATTTCTATTCTTACAAAATTGTTGTTTTTCATTTTTCTATATATGATATTAAAATCAATGCCTACAGTTTGCATTGGTTCTAATAATAATTGCCCACAGCAGATGTATAATCATTGAAACTAATAATATTAAATTGAGTAATCAACAACTTACATTTTACAAATCTAACAGCACATTGAATGCAAAATAATGTTATTACATGAGGAAAATCATACTTATTACATTCCAGTTACTATGATGTGTAAAGCCATTATACACTGTAAGCAGATTCCTAAACATAATAAAAAAAAAATTCATTATTCTATTTTACTTTTAATTACATTTATTAGTGGCACCTTGCAATCGTTTAGTAGTCTTATGTACTCCATTATGTCTACAAAGGATTAACATTGTAAAAATTAGTGTCACTGTACTCATCACTTTCCTTTTTGCCTTTTTATATTCATTTTGAATTTGTTACAAATTTATAGCTATTTTCTCCTTTAGCTTACCAGGTTTGTTTTTTAGAATCATAAATAAATTGAGTAAATTACCAAACAACAAGGTAGATAGAAGTAATTTGGGAATTTTAAGAGTGAAATTAATAATGATTGGTGTTCTGTAGTCGTCTTAATGGTCTTTCTTTTTAAAGTTTTTGTTATGTTATTCTTTTGATAATCTTCAAAATATTTAGGTGAATAAAGTGAGTGCTGCCATATTTTCCTGAACAAATGCTATATATAACATTAACTGATTAAATTAAAAAAAAATTCTAATTAAAAAAAGGATGAGCTAGTCATCTTTTTCAAACAGCAGTTAGAACAGAGGTTAGAGATCTTTATTGTTACATACACTGCAAGAGCACAGTGAAATGTTTTTGTCCCAGTTGCAGGAAGGGGGATACAGTGCAGGGAAGTATCTACAGACAGTAATATTGAATGAGAGAGTAATATAATACATAAATAAACACAGTAAACGTCAGCTTCTTCAACTTCAACTTTATTTTCATATGTACTCAGCACAATGAAAGTCATATTCTGCAAGTCATCCAGCAATAAACAAGAATACACAGCAACAGACAAGAATAAATAATAAAGAAAAACACATCAGGTGCAAAAAAAAATAAAAACCAGAAGTGTGCAAGTATGTAAATAAATTAACGATTCAGTGTAAGTTCTGCAGGTATATAGTCTGAAGAAGGCATGAGACATGAGAAAGTCTGCAGTGCTGAGGTGAGGGGCAGTGGATGGGTTTTATTTATAAGCCTGATGGTATAAGGGAGAAAACTGTTTTTCAGCCTTGTTGTTCTAGCTGATATGCTCTTGTAGTGTCTCCATGATGGCAGCAGTATGAACAGCTCATGTTGTGGGTGGGTTGTGCCCTTAATAATGTTATGGGCTCTCTGGAGAATTTTGGTGTTATAGATGTCCTTTACAGCAGGGAGTGCTGTTCCAATAATATTTTGTGCTAAATTTTACTACCCACTGTAGAGCCTTGCAGTCCCATGCTGTACTGTTCCCAAACCAGATTGTGATGGAGTAGGTGAGGATACATTCAATCCTGCATCTGTAGAAGTTGCTGAATATAGTGCTTGGCATACCAAACTTCCTCAGCCTTCTCAGAAAATACAAACACTACTGGGATTTCCCCACCAGGTCTGTGATGTTGTAGGTGCAAATGAGATTCTCAGAGATATTAATACCAAGAAATGTAAATGTGGCCACTCACTCCACCTCAGTCTCTACAATGTACAGTGGTGGGTGCTGCCCGCTCCTCCTCCATGTGTCAATAATTATCCCCTTCGTTTTGCTGGTGTTAAGAAAGTCATTACTGTCCTGACACCACTTCACAAGGCCAGCCACTTCCATCCTGTATGATGACTCATCGCCCCTTGAAATCAGTCCAATGACAGTGTTAATGCTGGTGCTATGCTGGGAAGCAATACAGTCTGTGAGTGAAGAGCGTGTACATCATGGGACTTGAAACACATCCTTGTGGGGTTCCTGTATGTATGGTAATTGTTTTGGAAATGTTGTTTCTCAGACTGACTGACTGAGATTTGTCTGTTAAAAGGGCCAGGACTCAGTTGCAGAGAGAAAGTGGCACACCTAGAGTGGGAAGCTTGATGGTAAGCTTAACTGGTATCACAGTATTAAAAACTGAGCTGTAATCAATAAACAGTACTTCAGCATAACAGTTCTTATTCTCTTTTTGTGTAAGAACTGTACGCAATGTTGTGCTAACTGTGTCCTCTGTTGACATGTTTGGTCTATATGAAGCTGTAGAAGGTCATCTCCTATTATTTTTGAAGTAGTATGGACAGTCTTTCAGAGGAGTTTGCGATTCTCTCAAATGAGGACACCGAACTATACCATGATGTAACTAGTCAAGATACTTTCATTAGTGCAACAGTAAAATCTCACTAGTGTTTTGGTTCTCACCCCAAAGCACTTTAGCCTTCACAGGGAAAAGAATCTCCGCTCAGCCTTTATCATTATGCTGGTGGTTTAGACAGACCAGACAGGAATTTGGTGATAAGGACACCCAGGAACCTAAAGTTGCTAACTGTCTGAACAGAGGAGCCACTGATGTGGAGTGGAACGTGACTACCTTTGCTCTTTTGTTTTTTCTGAAGTCAAAAATGATCTCCTTTTTTGTTAACATTCAGGGAGAAGTTGTTGTTAAAGCACCATACAGTCAAGTCTTTTATCTCCCTCTTGTGGGAAGCCACATCATTGTTGCTGGTGAGACCTGTAGCTGCATTTCTCCAGGGTTTCCAAGTAGTTCAAAATAGTTTCAAATACAGCTAACATAAAGGCATTCCAGCAGTTATGAAGACTCGTTTCCAAAAAAAAAACTTCACAGCCCAAATATCATTTTTTTTTAAATTTCAGTGAAACTCAAAGAAAAGAGTTCACACAAAAAATAAGGAAGAAATTTGATAGTTTATGCTGAAAAAAGGAAAATGTCTTGTCTATGAAATTCTATTTATTTTTTCAGTTTCTAGAGTACATTTCTTAAAGTTTCTATACATTATTTCATACATAAGGACCACACTCACATACGTACATATGGTAACAGTAACATTCAAAACTATATGCCCTTAATTCCCTATCTGTCTAACAGTTCATGTTTTTTTCTGGATGTCTAACTGTAATCTGAGAATTATTCCATTGTCACACAGAGGTAAACATTAAGAACATTCTATTACTTTTTAGCTTAAGAGGGTAAAACTGAAAATTCCACTATCTATGTTGAATTCAAATTTAAACTAAGGAAAAATATATGAATTTGCCATTAACTTAATGATGCTGCTCTGCTTGTGCTTTTCTATACAATCATAGGTGAATAGACTGTGTTGCAGTAGGCCGAGGCAGCAGCTTTGTCAGACACTGATGTTGGTGAACAGCATGGATGAGTTATTTTTGCTAGTCTTCACTGGCTGCGGTATGCTTGTCAATAAATGAAGCACCTAGCCGCAAATGGTCTCTGAGGTGTCTGAGCTTTAGCATCACACCAAGCTAGAAGGCATAGTGGTGTTTAAGGCAGAACTATAGTCACGTAACAGTATACTGACTTGTTGAGGTGTTTTCCTTTCCAGATGTCCCAAAGCAGTGTGGAGAGCGAGAGACACAGGCTCATCGACAGTTCTGTTATGCTGGTATGCAAACTGTAGTGGATCCAGGGTAGCAAGGATGTTGTGGCTAATGTAAATCATGATGGGTTTCTCCAGACACTTCATCACCATGGAGGTTAAGCGATGGGCCAATAGCCATTCATGCAGGAAACAGCAGACTTCTTTGGCATAGGAACAATTGTGGTTTTCTTAAAACACTACTGCAATGTACATAAAGACAGAGACAAGCTGAAGATGTCAGTGTGCACCCATGATAGTTGAGTGTCGCATGCCTTCTGGGCTCGGGACAAGATGCCATCTGGGCCATCTAACCCACTACTTTGTGGGATTTAGTAGATTTTTTTATAAGTAACTTTTACTTTCCATACAGTGTGTAGCCGACCCGGACAGAGACAGGCGGACATGTTGTTCTTCAACCACCACACGTTTATTATACAATACTATTTACAATAATGGTCACTCAGACCCAGTCCAAAATCAGTGCACAAACCCCAAACACAGTCCTGGCCACAAATGCCTTCTTCTCGGGCCGCCTCCACTCTCCTTTCTTGCCTTGTCCTTCTTCCACCCGACTCTAGCCTCGAATGAAGGGAGACGGCCCCTTTTATCCTCTCCCATCCTCTCTTCCTGGTGTGGCGGAAGTGCTGAGGGAACAGGTCACCCAATGCAACCCGGAAGGCGGCCCCCACGTGATCCATGGTGGGCGCAGACTAACATCCGGTCCCTCACGGCATCCCGGCCGGGTCGTTGCCCCTGGCATCCCTGACAACAGATACCATTTGTTAACATATAAATATGGAAAGGATTGTAGCAAAGACAAAATATCAGCTTTGCCCTATCAATAGATTTAAGCAATGTAGGAATCCCTGAACATGATTTAACCACTTTCAAAATGATTCATTGGGTGTATGTCAGGATAAGAATTTCTGGACATGATAACTCACAAGTAAAAACTCAGTGTTAATGAAATAAAAACCAAAAGCTGATTTTGAGGAAAGATTCTACTGTAGATTTTGCTATATAGAAGGCATACACACATGGAACAAGTATTAGGACAACATCAAAATTTCAGTTTTCCCAAGTATATTTTGACTATTTCAGTTGAGTGATGTCAGTCTATTGTGTACATGTTTGTCTGTGTGTCAGGATATGAGTATGTGGACATGATAAGTTTGATTTTAAAGTGTTAATCCAAATTAAAATTATCACAGTTACCTGAGATATACTTATTTGGTAATGCTTTGCTACTTTAACTCAGTCAGAGCTCAAAACAGTATATTATTTCCAAACCTTATTATCTGAAATAGTGCAGAAAAGTATCAGATTTTGAACTGCATTAATAATAATAAAATAATTAATAGAATAAAAACAAATTATTTTCAGTTACACTACAAATATACCAGAGAGTGCATTGTGAAAGGGTTACAGTAAACAGAGCTTTATCCTGCACAACACAATGTCATAGGACCAAACACAGAGTGTAATAGTAAAAAAACGTGGCACTGATAAATGCTTGAGGTTGCGCACACAGAAAATCGATACACTGCACTTAGACAGTTCTGTGCAATGGAAATTCATAAAATAGAATACAATTAAAATAAAATCAATACATTAAGTATTTGCTAAAGTCTGAATAAACCATTGTTGCTAGCACTAACCATGGTTCTAATATTTAATAAGTCATATGACAGCAATTTTGGATGCTCTCTTGAACTTAAAGATGAGCAATTGATCTTTAAAAATACAGGCAAGTGATTGATAGACGGATAGATAGTACTTTGTCCCAAGAGAGAAATATAGTGTTTTACAGAAAATCAAGAAATATTACTACAACCTCCTTCAAATACACACAATTAAAGAAAAAAAGAACAAAATTTCTGACTTGGCTAATGATAAGAAAGCAGTCACTGTGAGGCATTACTAATAAGTATTGCTGGAAGAGTAAAGGAGACCCATTGGTGTTTCCTGACACAACACTACTCAATAATTTGTTAGATGAAAGTACTTAGATCCATCAATCCATTATCCAACCCGCTATATCCTAAGCACAGGCTGACGGGGGTCTGCTAGAGCCAATCTCAGCCAACACAGGGCGCAAGGTAGGAAACAAACCCCAGGCAGAGCGCCAGCACACACACACAGACACACACACACACATCCAGACACCAAGCACAATTTAGAATCACTGGGTAGGGCGCCAACCCACCACAGATGTATATACAGTAATCCCTCGCTACTTCGTGCTTCGACTTTCGCGGCTTCACTCTATCGCGGATTTTAAATGTAAACGTATCTAAATATATAATCAAGGATTTCTCCCTGGTTCGCAGATTTCTGTGGACAATGGGTCTTTTAATTTATGGTACATGCTTCCTCAGTTTGTTTGCCCAGTTGATTTCATACAAGGGACGCTATTGGCGGATGGCTTAGAAGCTACCCAATTAGAGCATGTATTACATATTAACTAAAACTCCTCAATGATATAAGATATGCTTCCTGCACAGTGCTTGATTGTTTGCTTTTCTCTCTCTCTGACATTCTCTGCGCCTGACGGAGGTGGTGTGAGCAGAGGGGCTGTTTGCACAGAGGCTGTTTGCTTAGAAGATACGGACAATCCTCTAAAAAATGCGACCTTATCGCGGTGCTTCGGCATACTTAAAAGCCCAAAAGCACGTATTGATTTTTTGATTGTTTGCTTTTCTGTTGCGCGCTCTCTCTCTCTGACATTCTCTGCTCCTGACACGCATTCTTTGAGGAGGAAGATATGTTTGCATTCTTTTAATTGTGAGAAAGAACTGTCATCCCTGTCTTGTCATGGAGCACAGTTTAAACTTTTGACTAAAGGGTGTTATTTCATGTCAAGAGGGCTCTAATAATGTTAACAGTGTGGGAGAGTTTTTAAGGGCTTAAAATATATAAAAATAACCATACAAACATATGGTTTCTACTTCGTGAATTTTTATCTATCGCGGGGGGTTCTGGAACGCAACCCCCGCGATCGAGGAGGGATTACTGTATTATATACATTTCAAATTATATTTCACTAATTCAAGTTTAATCCCCATTAAGTGTAAAAGGAGTAATGTTACACAACAGATTGTTACACAAAGAAAAGAGTGTCATCTTTAAGCATGTACTTCAGCATAAAAACATGCCTATTCTGTATAGTTCACTATGTTTTTTGTAAAACAAAAGAATCCACTTGGAAGGAGTTTTAATTAGCATTTTCAGATATCACTGATGTTTGTAGTAATTATGTATTTCTTACCTTACTTCCTTACAGTTGCCGAAAATCGAACTGGCATTAATGGTTCCACTCATTCTAACATGTAAGTCCAATATTATTATTTTCAAAAGTATAATTGACCTTTTTGAAGTATTTAGAAAATACTACATTATTTTTCTTTGTTTTTATATTTTTGATATCTTTTCACAAGTAGAAAGTTCTTCATATATATATATATATATATATATATATATATATATATATATATATATATATATATATATATATATATATATATATATATATATATACTGTATATATATATATATATATATATATATATTGTGATAGATGGTGGTCGGCGTCTTTATCTGTTCAGGATGCTTCCTTAAGGGAAGGACAGGGGGTAGATGGCTTTTGAAGTGTGCTATCTCCCCCAAACTGTTATTTGGCAGCCCCCCATGGAATGTAACAGCCCTTCTGAGCCGCATGGGGCTATATGGGACTTGATATTGGTCTGCTCAGCCCTGTTGGGTTCCATGGATGCAGAGCCCTGCACTGGGCTTCAACCGCACCTGGGAATTATTCCAGACCTCCCTAATGAGGTCCTTCTGTGTGCACTTAATCTATCTATCGTATATACTTGTGGATAAGTTCTCCCATGGATAAGTCGGGACTTGATTTTAACATATAACTTTTTGGTATTTTATAATGTTGGTCGGATAAGTTGAATATGGAAAACTCACGCTATTGGTCCAAAGATATTATGATATGCTAACGCCCACCTGAGAGAGTAACCATGGAGCACACTGTTTTTTTTTCTATGTATTGTGCCTACGTGACCACACGGTAATACCCAAATTATTCAGAAGCAACCTTTGCACTGATTTGTGTTTTTTGTATCTTACACCCTCATACACCTTTATAGTAAGAGCATTCCTTATCTACGATGGAGCGTTCGATCAGGAGAAAATATGAAGCTGGTTTTAAATTAAACGTCATTGAAGTAGTGAAAGAAACTGGTAACTGTGTCTGAGAAACTGATGCAAGATTGGAGGAGGCAAGACGATGTAAAAAAAAAAAAATAAGTGTCCCATTTTTGAACGGTCGTATAAGTCAGGATCTGATTTTATGATCGATTTTTCTGGTTTCTATCTATCTATAGAAACAGTTGTGAAAGAGAGGGGGAGGTACTAAAACCTAAACTTTGTCACAACCAACACAGACACGCTAATAGTTTCAAATGTAATGATTTATTCTTTCCAGTACCTTTACAGGCCTTTCTAATATCCTTAGTATATCACAACACACACACACAATAAAGATTTTTTCCTTCCTTCTCTGCCCTACTCCTCTTCCTCTAAGCAAATGCTTTCCTCTGCCTCCCAACTCCAATTTGCTTGGAGGAAGTCATAGCAGCTTTTTTTATCTATGACCTCAGAGCCTACTGGAAGCCTTTGCAGGTCTAACAGAAGTCCCTGAAAGTAGGGATCACTAATCCGGGAAGTTCCCCTGGCAGACCTCACAGAACCCAACAGAGCTGCCCCACTGGACTACAGGTCCCAGCATGACGTGCAGGTGTCCGTGTGGGGATCCCAACCCAGGGATATTGCCATCTTGTGTATAGGGGAATAAAGGAACCAAACACTGTTGTCTCCCCGGGGTTCCTGTTCCTTCTTGGCTGGAAAGCCTGTCCACCTGTTTTTCTTTATTATGATGTCCGGAATGGGCAGGGAATCATCCTTTCCCATCTGTCTATTCACTGTGGTACTCACACAGTCAGTATTGGAATGATTTCAATGAAAGATAACTTCCCAAGATAAATACCTTACTTCTCACTATGAAAGACCTGTGTGCAGCAAATGCCGCCACGCACCAACAATGTCATGCTAATGACACAAATAAAGAGACACAACATCCATATGAAGCAAACTCCACAGCTCTGCAATGTGTGAGTGAAACACCTTAGCAACAGAGGGCACGGCTTGAAGTTTTCCCTAAAAACATTTTCTATCTGGAGATATTTTCTTGAAACAAAGATTCATAGGACTCATTTGCCAGCGATATGGCTAAGATATGGTATTGCCAGTGTGTTCTTACAAAAGCCAGCAGGGCAGCAAGCACTTTTTATTATAAGGATGTACTTTTCAGCTTTATGTGTGGCACTATGGGTGCTAAATATCTCAAATTACAAAGAAAAAACATTTTATATGGGCATCCTACATATGCAAGTCTCAAGGAAACTTTAAATTCTGATTTTCAAGATTCAAGTCAAGTTTTAATTTAAAATGATTACATTCAGCAAGTCTAGTAGAGCTACAGGGTTTAATTAAGCAGGTCAACTTGAGTCACTGGATATAATCAAGCTAGAGTCAGACAGTTTGTTTATAGCCCAGCAGATTAGACTGTTTAGACCATTACAGATATCCAAGCAGTAGTGTACTGTAACTTTGTGTTGTGCTTTTTATTGTAGAATTCAAACAGTCATGATTCAAAACTAACTTCACTTGAGATTTGTTCTTCAATTAAAGAAGTGATAAACCTCAACCTACGTTGTCCTTTGGACGCTCATTTCTACGGTGGCCCTTAAGTGCAGTGCACAAAACCAAATTAAATCATGCAAATACAAGTGAGACAAAATAAAAACAAATGTCAAACACACACACACAAAACAAATAAGACACACAAAATAATTGAACATGCAGAAGCAAATTAGAAAACACTAAAACAAATTAGAAGTGCAAATACAAATTATAAAGTACAAAAACAAATTGAATATACAAAAAAAAAACAGAAAGCAGAAAACAAATTGAAAACATACATATGGAAAAATATAAAATCTTTGGCAAAACCTAAATAGATAATCCACTTAATAAAAGATGATCTCATTTCCATTGTGGAAAGTGTTTGCTACATAGAAAAATATAGAGACGAAAACTACCCGCACAAAACAAAGCCACATTCAAAGCTTTGCTTCAAAAGTTCATCACTCTAACCTCTCTGTTGTGTCCTAATTAGCACTAATGTTGGCAGATTGTTTTAGAGAAGAGCCAGCGCTTAGATAACAAAACTAAACAGCAAACGTGAGAGTTTTTATAGTTTTTAATTCTAAATCTTGGACAGCAGTAATAATTTGCCACCATCTATCTACTATATAATAAAAGAGTGAGGTCTGTGAGTGCAGTCCCTTAGAGAAATCTGATTTGTCAGTTTAACTTTAATGACGCGATTGAAAGTGCAAGTGTGAGATAAACATTCTGAGAAAGTTGCCTTCAAAGATGTTGAGTATAAAAGCAGACATTTTGAGAAAGTCGCCTCAAAATGTCAGGGTATGAGAAGCAGGCTTTAATGACACATACTTAAGAAAGGAAGTGCTGGGGAAGAGAAATTAGTAAAGGCATAAAAGGCATGCTGAAAAAGTCACCTTTAAAGTCAGAAACTATAAAACCAGACATTAGGAGAGAAAGGTGGCTCCAAAATAATGACAGAATCAGGCTTTATGGGAATGCTTGAGAGAGGGAATGCTGGTGAAGAGATGTTCACACACTCATGGATACAGTGGAGAGGCACTGATGGTACACTAGGGCAAGAGATAGCAAAAAACTTTTTAATTATTTGATTACCTGTCTAAATCTTCAATAAAGTGGAAACACTAATGTCACACGTTACAATGTTATGTAAATAGCAACCAGCATTGTTACTAACAACCATATGTCTGTCACCATATGAAATAATTCAAAAAATAGGGACACCTTTTTATTATACAGTATATTACCTTCTCTCCCTTATTGACCAAAGGAGCAAATACATGGAACACCAGGTTTACTGGTTTGCATCTCTGTTAGCAGGGCATGTTGACATTCTGCACTAACTTCCTCAACACAAGGTTACCTGGCTGTGTGAGTGTGGTTCACTTCAGTGTAATATGTACATGGAATGATTTTTTTGAGTCAGCGCTATGTGGCTACAACAGAATTTTCATGACAAAACTGCCAGTGTTTCTAACAACCTTATATCTTTCCCAATACTCTTTTCAGCTCTTGTCCTCATACTTTTACTTTGCTGTATTACAGAAAAACCTGAAGTGTTCTCACCATATCAACACATTTAATATTGCCATTAACATTTCTATATTTAGCACTGCCTTTCTTTAGTGCAGGTTGAAATTCAAACAACATTTATTTATATGGCACATTTTCATAGAAGCAATGTAGCTCAAAATGTTTTACAAGATGATAAAAAGAAAGGCATATGAAATGATAAAAAATAAGATTAGGCAATAATGTAGAGCTGAATAAGTAACAAAGAAAAAGGTAATTCCAGATGACCAGGAGGACAGAAAAAAAAAAACCTCCAGTTAGGATGGAGAAAAAAATAAAATCTGTAGAGGTTACAAAGAGAAAAGACCACCCAGATCCCTTCTGGGCATTCTACCTAACGTAAATGTTCTTAAATCAGTCCTCTGGTTTTTCTGGTTTCACATGATAGTATTTGATTATGCTAGTCTTGTGGACAGCTGGAACACCTGCCTTTAATACATCAATGCAAGAGGATGCATGGTGCCACAAAATGTCATTACAGAAGAACCGGAAAAGAATAGTAGAAATTAGTACAGTTTGCACATCCCTAATTAATATAATAATTCTATGCCCATATAGTCTATCAGTAATACAAGTAAAATGTAGGTACTGTGGACACTAGAGGCGCTGTTGCCCCGTGAAACCCAACAGACAGATGTCCAAGACACACATTTAAAAGCACCAAGAATAATTTAAATATTTTTCTTAAATAAAGTGCACAAAGCACCGCACACTCCACAATTCTCCAATCAACAATAACAATATTCAATAATCACAATCCTCCACTCCCAGCAACTCCGTCACACTCCCTCCCAACTCCAGCTCTACCTGCTGGGTTTTCCAAAGTCCTTTAAATAGTTCATGACCCGGAAGTGTTCATTCTCCGGGTCAAACATCACATCTTCCTTCCTCAAGTATTCCGGGTAGGTGTAACAGGAATAGTTCCCAGGTTTTTGGTGAGCTGCCCCTGGTGGCACCCACGGCATCCAACAGAGCTGAAGAAATGGACTCCATGTCCCATGCTGCCCTGAGGGAATCTAGGGAAACTATTTCCGTGCAGGGGAGCTGGATGTAAGGCCCTGAAAAGGCTGCTTTTCTTCCTTTTATCTGTTGAGGGACATCCCGGCCAGACTGAAATGCTGGCTGTCCATCACAGTACTCCTCCCCCAGCTGAGCATCATGATGTGAAGCAGCCAGCCCCGCTAGGGTAATCCCCGGGATGGACTGTCTGCTCTGACCAGACCATGGCTTCTTTCTGAAAAACAGGAACAGGAGAACAACGGGGAGACATGGCACTTATGTTTTCTTATAACGACCTCCCTGGTTCTCCCTGGACAATCTCGCCATAAATGGCCTGGCCGATTGCATTCGTAACACAGCCGCCTCCCATATTGCATTGCCCTGCGGGACTGGAGGCAGTGTTGTAATTCCCACGTTGCTCTTTTGCCAGCTGAGGGTGGACTGTCTCCCCGCCCTTGCGGAGAGCGTCCCCTCCAGACATGCTCTTTGTTAGGCGTTCCCTGCTTTTCTTGCGGGTTCTCCTTTTCTTTCTGAGGCTTGCTTACAGTTTGGGTCTACCTATGAATGAGAGACAGACCCTTTACTGTCTGCACCCCTTTAGTTTTATGTGAGACCTGTGCCGATGTCTTAAGGTTTGGAACTATCCGTAAGTCAGCACTATCCCGCTGCTCCGATGGCCCCTCTCCTTCCACTGGACACTCAGTCATCACCCCCTCATCAGCTGTGGGACTTAAGATTACTTGGCAGCCAATACTAGATAATCACGTTTCCCTTGTAATCTGGGTCCCAACTTTTTGTATGGTACCGAATTTACCCACCTGTACCGCTGAATCTGTCATCCTTGGCAACTCCCATCCGAAGTGGTGTATATAATCTTCAACCCGCCTTAAAGGTGCCTAGGCCGACACTCCCAATTCCTCTACTATCTTTTTAATTGAGGTTATGACCTGAAAAAAAGCTCTGCACAGGCTGTATTAATTTTTCCTGCTCCCGCATATTAAAGTCCCCTTCTTGATCGGCTGGAGGCAAGCTCGGCTTCTCAAACGCCCTGCCTTCCAGCCACGAGCCGACAGGCTTTTCTTGCGCCTGCACAGTTTGGTCTCACACAGCCTTTTGGGATTTGGAGTTCTGGAGATTGGCTTTGAGCCGATCGCAATCCTCCTGACTCAATTTTTAGGCGGATCGATCGGTCACTCCCTGAACCTCGTTACCTTTATTTGAAGCATGCAACGCTTTGTCCGTCTTCCCCTCCCTTTTCAGGAAAACTGCGTCCGTCAGGGTATCTTGACTCCAGCCTACAGGCCGCAGTTGACCTTCTCTATCCTGTGATGCTTTGGGGCAGGTAAAGTGTCCATGGCTGTCCGACCTCATGCGGAAGTCCTTTGTGTTCATATTCCCTTCGTAGAGCACACAACTGTCTTTGGGATGATTTGTCGTCTTTATTACGACCTCCGGGTGTTTGCCATCTACAAGGTATGAGCACGAGACAAAGTGGTTATTTTAAAGATGTTTTCAATCCCTCCCCAGGCACATACCTCATCATGGTTATTGGCACCCTGAAAATTTTCTTCCCTTACGGAGGTGTCGCTCCATTGCTCCTTCTGGGAGCAGGGAATGTCGAACACCTGACTTCTCTCAGCACTGTCAGTCAGTTTAATTTTTACCTTTCCTATGATGGACTGGCGAAAAAAGTTTTGGCTGTTGCTGTGTGTCGCTGTCTGTGGGTTCTGTCCAGTTAATTTCAAAGGTTTTTCTGACCAAACAGACAAACAAGAATCCTGCTGACTACAACAACAACAACATTTGTTTATATAGCACATTTTCATACAAAAAGTAGCTCAAAGTGCTTTACATAATGAAGAAAAGAAAAATAAAAGACAAAATAAGAAATTAAAATAAGACAACATTAGTTAACATAGAAAAGGAGGCCAGGGTGGACAGAAAAAAAACTCCAGACGGCTGGACAAAAAAATAAAATCTGCAGGGGTTCCAGGCCACGGGACCGCTCAGTCCCCTCTGGGAATTCAACCTAACATAAATGAAACAGTCCTCTTTGTAGTTAGGGTTCTTACGGAGTCAATTGATGTTGATGGTCATACAGACTTCTGGCTTTTAATCCATCCATCATTGTTGGAACATCACGGTGCTTTGAGTAGATGGTGGTGGTTGCGCCACCACCAAAAGGACACCGGAAAAGGAAACAGAAAAGAGAGTAGGGGTTAGTACAGATTTTAGAGCCACCATGAATAGTTACTATAATGAGTTGGATATACAAAGTATCAGGATTTTAATTACAGTGAAGTTATGAGAAGGCCATGTTAAACTAATGTGTTTTCAGCAGTGTTCTAAAGTGCTCTACTGTATTAGCCTGGCGAATTCCTATTGGCAGGCTATTCCAGATTTTAGGTGCATAACAACAGAAGGCCGCCTCATCACTTCTTTTAAGTTTTGTTTTTGGAATTCTAAGGAGACACTCATTTGAGGATCTGAGGTTATGATTTGGAATATAAGGTGTCAGACATTCCGATATATAAGATGGGGCAAGATTATTTAAGGCTTTATAAACCATAAGCAGAATTTTAAAGTCAATCCTGAATGACACAGGTAACCAGTGTGACATCAAAACTGGACAGATGTGCTCAGGTTTTCTTTTTCTAGTTAGGATTCAAGCAGCTGCATTCTGCACTAGTTGCAAACGATTTATGACTACACCAATTCTGGACACTAGAGGCGATGTTGCCCCAAGAAACCCACCAGACGGATGTCCAAGACACACGTTTAAAAGCACCAAGAATAATTTTAACATTTTTCTTAAATAAAGTGCACAAAGCACCACACACTCCACAATTCTCCAATCAACAATAACAATACTCAATAATTACAATCCTCCACTCTCAGCAGCTCCATCACACTCCCTCCCAAATCCGGCTCTACCTGCTGGGTTTCCCTCAGTCCTTTAAATAGTTCATGACCCAGAAGTATTCCTTCTCTGGGTCAAATGCCACATCTTCCTTCCTCAAGTATCCCGGAAGTACTGTGGGCTTCCGTCCTCATGACTCCAATGTACTTCCGGGTTGGTGTAAGAGGAATAGTCCCCAGGTTCTTGGTGAGCAACCCCCCATCGGCACCCACAGCATCCAACAGGGCTGAAGAAACGGACTCCATGTCCCATGTTACCCTGAGGGAATCCGGGGAACCATTTCCGTCCAGGGGAGCTGCCATCTAGCGTCCCGGAGAATGTAGTACCCTGAAAAGACTGCTTTTCTTCCTTTTCTCTGTCGAGGGACATCCCGGCCAGACTGAAATGCCATCACAGTACGAAAAAGACAAATAATGGGATTTTAGCAGTTTTTAAAAATGATCCATAGTACTTGCCTGGTGAATTTCTACTAGTGAAGTATTTCAGATTTTGGGTACATATCAGCAAAAGGCTGCCTCTTCACTTCTTTTAAGTTTAGCCCCTGGAATTATAAGCAAAATTCCATTAAAAGATTTATGTTTACAACTTGGAGTGCAGGGTGTTAGGCATTCCAAAATATAGAACGAAGCAAATTATATAAGGCTTTGTACATCATTAGTAATATTTAAAAGTATATTCTGAGTAACACAGGTAAAAAAGTAAAAACACTAAAACTGATGAGATGTGCTCAAGTTTCTTTTTCTAGTTAAGATTTTGACAGCTGCATTCTGCTCTAATTGTAACCAAATGATGTCTTTCTTACGTAGTCATGTTAGGAGTAAAAACCGTGAACTAATTTTTCAGCATCTTGTAATTTAATAAGATGTCTAACTTTTGCTATATTCATTAAGTAAAAAAATGCAGTCCTAGTAATCTGGTTAATTAAAAATAATTAATAAAATCTAGGTCAGATTCCATAATTAACCCTAACTGTTTAAGTCTGTCTTGAATTAAAAAAAAGGGATCAACTATATTTGCAATACCCTTGCTATATTCATATTTGCCAATCACAAAGATCTCTGTTTTTTTCTTATTTGGTTTAAGAATGTTACTATTCATGTGATCGGAATTACTGCTAAGACATTGGATCATAGAGCCAAGTGCATCACGGCCATCAGGTGCCATTGATAAATAAAGCTCTATGTCATCTGTATAGCTGTGGTAGCTCTCTTTGTGCTATGAAATAATCTGGCCTAAGAAAAGCATATAGATTGAAAAAAGCAGAGGAGACAGAATAATACCTTGTGATACACCATATATAATATTATGGGTCTCTGAATTACCACAACTCACAAAAATTTCAATTAGTAGTTTTTAAGATGGGTCAGAATAGGCTTGAATGTAGCTTATCTTTCTGTAAAATTTAAATCAATTAATTTCCAAGCCCATGTTCACTGCATCAGTTGAGGGTGTGGGTGCATTGATTTTACTTAAAGGACCAATTCTCAGGAAAAGTCAAAATCCTTGAAAACTCAACTGCTAATCCAAAAACCTTAAGTGGTGAAGCTGTGTTCTTACCTGATTAAAGCATCTCCTATGAGTAGTTAACAGTTTATTACAAATGCAAATTTAATTTCCTTATATTACTCGCTCCAGTTTCCTACAGTACAATTTAAAGGTCTCTAAGTCAATCATTTTGATCACCTAGTTTTGCCTTTCTTATGTTGAAATTGAGTCATTCCAAAGACCTAATACAAGGAAGCAGGTTGGTGAGAGGGGCTCGCTTGACCACACTCATCAAGCAAGCCAGGAAACGGTGTCACAGAGTGGCCAACACTCCTTCATAAATGGCAGATATACCAGTGTAAATAGCTAAAGGCATAAGGATAATACACGTTTATATGATTGTAAAAGTGATGATTTGTGATGCCTTATTTTGCTGAAATTCAGACAGATATATTTTAAAAGGGGTTACTACATTTCTTTTTCTCACCAAATTCATTACACATTTTTATATAGTTCTGGTTATAACTGTTTATTAGTATATTTTGGTTGAAATCTTTTGCTTCTTTTCCTTACGGGTCTAAAGGACAATTTGAAAAGAAAACATGTACTTTTGTTTTGTAAAAGGTACATGGAGAAAGGTTTTATTTCACAAAGGAGTGATAACTATGTCAAGGTCGCCATCTTCTGGTCAAAACAGTAGGCTAATCAAATTACCAGGAAAGATAGTTACTGCCTTGGGAAATGATAATGGACACGGCAGTAGTACTTGACACTGAAGATTTTTTTTCTGTTTTAGTAAATATTTATGATTGCTACACATGTAAAGGGGAATAAAATATTTTTTCTGAGCTGAAAGCTGTTTACCCAATAAATTATATGTTAGTTATAGGAAATTTTAATTATCAACAGATGACTTAATGGACAGATATTTTTCTGAAATATCTATGGAGCAGCTAATTTCAATGAAACTATTAAAATATTTAACAACTGTAACTCTTTGCTAGATATTTGGAGAGCTTTAAAACTTGATGGAACACAGTACTCCTGCTTTAAACTAAACGGTTTAAATTGATTATAGATAGAGAGCACTTAATTTGTCCCAGGTTGGTTAGGTAGGTATTTCTGTGATTACTGAGATTTGTTAATTTGTTAATAAAGCTTCCATTACTAATACTCCATGAACCAAAAACAGAAAATAATAAAAATAATAATAATAAAGTCTTCTGAAAAATATCTGACCTATAAATAAATTAAATAAATAAATAAACAATGAAGAACTTCTTTATATTTCCCACTTCCATGTGGGGTTGATGTGCTTGATCAACGGGATCCACACAAATGAAAAATACTGTATTAAAATTAAAAGATTAATCAGTGAAGTAAAATATTATTCAAATTTAACAGCTTATCACAATAAGTGGGAAAATGTAAGATTAGGCAATTAAAATCAGCAAAATTATGTATAAGCAAAAAAGGGAATTTTAAAATAAAATAACACAAGATATCACCAGGTTGACATTAAATGAATCATTAAAGGAGCTAAGAGAGCATTTTATAAGATCCTGAGTCAAATCATATGAAGATGGGGAAATAATGTATACAACTTCAGTAATGTTGAAAACAGAAGACAGGAAAGGATTGCCATTTACAGCTTATATATTAACCAAGCTGATGATATAGCCTTGGGTAAACAATTTCTAAACCCAATCTACTCCTCAAATAACGTTTTTTTTTCCAAAAATTAAGCACCATATTAGACTGATTGATGTAATCTTTATAAAATAATGCAAGTCCAAGATAGGCATGGAAGAAGTGAATTTAGTAGTTAAAAGAGTTTTATTAATTGGGCTGCTACAGCTCTGTGACGTCACGTTGACCTTGCAAAGCATCGTGGGGTGCTAAAAAAAAAAAATGACTAAGGTGGCCGCAAGGAAAATTTCCAGGAAAATATTCGGCAAACAAAGTCACCATCAAACACAACATAAACACATTGGAGAATTTTGTGGATCAAAATTATCCATTGATCTTTTTGTCAAGTAAATATGAGGCTGGATTGTATTACACTCAGTTGAGAAATCAAAGAACAGAAACCTTGCATTTTTTTTTTGGTCTTTCAAAATGTTTTTACAGTAAATTAAGAAGTGTTGCTGTGGCAAACTCCTCCCCTCCTTTCTATGTCTCCAAATTGGGTTATTTTCTCTTAAACAAATTCTCAAAGGCATTCATAATATGCGAAGTGAACACCACCAATCTGAAGTCATTTTATGCTTTTGGTGTGTAGTTTTTGATATTGGAATAATATTTGTCCGTTTCTAGAATCTGGGCACTTGCTGTAAATCCAGAGACATCTCAAATAAAAAGTGGAATATCACAGAGAGATGCTTTGCACAGGATTGATGCAGACATCCACTTATTCTCTCTGGGTTGAGCTTTTTTATTTCAGTTTGTTAAATGACCTTTCTTAAATCACTCTGGTCAGAGAAAAGCTGACTCACAACTCCAGTTCTAAGTCTGGTCTTTTAGTAAATAAAAAATACTTTTGGATGAAGCACCTAGTTGTTTTTTGTCACATACCAGATATGAATGGTGTTAACCATAACTGGTCCTCATGTAATCATGGTCTGTATTTATTTTGAATGTTCTCCCCATGGTTGCACAGGTTTTTGTCCAAGTACTCAAAGTTTATCTTTCACAACATTAAAGATATATGGTACCTGCTAATTTGAAATTTGGTGTGCGTGGGTACAGAATATGTGTGCAAGGCTTCTAGGATAGACAGATACTCAATTCACAGTTAGTTCCTGTTAGGATATACTCTGTCCTACCCCTGACGCTGTATTGGACTGAGCAGGTTGAATAATGTTAGACTATGTTAAAGTATAATATAGGGTCAGGGAAATAAATGAATGGATGGATGGTAGATGAATCATATAACGTCCTGTAGTTATGTTTTTAAATGTTTTCATCCTGATTGCCATGGCATCCTGATCAGATTACAAAGTACCCAAACAGTCATCAATGTTACATACTATACATAATGTAAAGAGAGAAATATGAAAAGGTAATTTTTGAATCTGGATTTCCCCCTTTTTTGCACCAACATGTTGGGTGATAGACTGGCTCCCTTTGTGCTGCGACAGACTCCTGATCCCTGAAAATGTGAATAGGATAATGCAGTACAAATACAGTATACTTTACAAAAATAGGTCCAGGTATTGACTTCATAATGTATTTGCATCTCAATAGATTTTGTTCAAAAAAAGATAAAGATTACAGTTGACCTCCAGGTTCAAAGTGGGGTGAATCCTGAGGATCCAAAAGTCACTGATGCCATCTTAAACCAGGTATGGAACTTTCTTTGTAATGTGTACCAGTAATTCATTTTAAACTAACTATATCCCTTTTTAGGTAATGGATTGATTCAAATAATTGTTTGGTGAAACCATAAATACAACTATAAATGTTACATATTTTAGCTAAAGAATCTGTTATCAATATTCAGAAAAAACAGACATTTTATCATCAAAATTAAAAAAGCAAAAATTAAGATGTATTCTGACAAAATAATATTAGAATCAGAAAAATTCCATAAAGTTTTCAGGCTGTCAGCCTCATTTGCTGTAAAATGTGTCAGAAAGACAAATGAGAGATCACTTATTTTCTTTTCATTTTAGACCAGGTTTGTGACATTTAATTAATACAGTAACTGTTTTTTTTTATATAATAAACAAGGACAAGGATAATAACATTACAATTCATTCATTCCTTTTCAGATCAAGAATGCTCTTTTGAAGTAAAATATAGAAAATATTACCTGGCAAAAAAGAAATGGTTTTATTTTTACTAAACAAAACAATTAGATTCTCCTTTATTCTGCATTTCATTATTATCCCAAGAAGACTACATTATTTTTTACTCCTTGGCTGCCTCCAAATATATAAGACGCTTTATTTTTTTTCTCACTGAATCGTGTGCCCTATTATCCTAGCCCATCTTCACTTGTACACAATCTAAAAATATAATTTAAGAGGATTCTGATCTTATAATCTTAATTTTTTTGGCTCCAAAAGCTGCATTGAAACATCTGCTGAAAAATGACTCTCGTCTGACCTACTTTGCTGTTTCAGGTGGAGCTCCTTTTTTCAGCCCTACCCCTTCAGGTAGTGTCCAAAGAAAAGGTCTACAAAGAACTAATGTTAGTTCTTAATGGTGGTTCAAGAAACATCTTTGACAGTCTTCTATGACTTCACTGCTCTGCTATATTCACTCAGCTGAATTTGTAGGGGACATCCTACTTTGGGAATGTAAAGTCTGATATCCAGACAACTTGTCTAATAAACCTGACAGCTTGAGGGTTTCTTGGTTATGATTGGCTTGTTGATTATGGAGGCATATTTTGGACAAAATAAAAACATAAATATGCAAATAAATAAAAGCACTGTTAAATGTAGAAATTAATAACAAGAAATACATGAATACAAAAGTAAAACAAAATATATATTTTGTCCCATTTTGTGTTGTTTTGTTTATTGTCACATTTTATATAACTTTTATTTATTCGTATATTCAGTTGTTTATTAAATTTTGTTCAGAATGTTCCACCATAGTTTCTGTGCAATTTCCATTGCTTCATGGGGTTTCTTATTTGTCTGGGGATTTTTTTGTTCTGCCTGTGTGTTGACATTCATAAACCTTTCCCATGTTGTAATTGGCACTGACAATTGAATTCTTTCAACAGCAGGTTCCAACTTGTATGACTGGGTTCAATACATTGTATTCTTTCTGGTGTTTTGCTTGCTGTTTCTTTTGTAAGGAAAGAATAAATCAAACCACTTTTGTTTGAAAGAATCTAAAGAATCAAAAATTGCCATTGTCAGAGACTTTCGTGAACTTCATTGTACTCTGTCAAATGCACTGAAGTAAAATGAATACTCGTAGTTTTGAGTGGAATATAATGGTGCGGTGGTCTTTTACATATGCCTGAGGGCTAGTGAATTGTCTACAAACTATACTGGATGGATTATTGTGAGCAAAAACTAGCAATAAATAAAAAAAATATATATACACAGTTAGGGCCCCACTGCACTGGCCATCATGTTTACCCTTATACTTTTGCTGCAGACTTGAAAAAAGTGCCTTTTTTGTGAACTTAAATTTATTAATAAATTCATATTTGCTCCTACTGTTATTATTACACTGCCTGCAAAACACAAAATTAAGAAGCCATTTCAAAAACAATGTTTGTGTTTTAATTAAATGAAAAACAAAAATATTATTTGTTCTAAATAAAATCAATGTTTTACTAGTTCCTGAATTTCTTTTTTTTTATTTCATTGATTTTATTGTTATCATTCCATACAAATAGATCAATTTTTACAAAAATAAGATTGAAAACAAATCAACCCCCACCCCTGAGAAAGAGAGCATGACCAACAGAGTAAAACTTAAAGCTAGTAAAAACAAGTAAATCGATGATTTTAATAAGTGGATAAAGATAAATGGAGAAGAAAAAGAAATGGGGAGAGAATCTGCTTCGTCAGTGCTTTAAGAGCTTAATCTAAAATATTATTGATTAGATCCTGCCAGGTTTTTAAAAAGGTTCTGCACAGATCCTCTAAGTGAGAATTAGATTTTTTCTCATTTCAAATAATATAAAACATCAGTTACCCACTGACTTAAAAAAGGAGAGTTAGTATTCTTCCAGTTGAGCAAGATAAGTTTACATACAAATAGTGTATTAAAGGCAATTACAGTTTGTTTCACCTTCTCCACTTTAAGCCCATCTGGAAGTACACCAAACACAGCTGTTAATGGGTTAGGAGGGAATGTGTCACCAAGGCTGTCTGAAAGGCATTTAAAGATTTTTGTCCAGAATGATGTTAATTTGGCACACACCCAAAACATGTGGCCCAATGAGGCTGGAACTTGACTGCAACGTTCGCAGGTTGGATTTTGCCCTAGAAATATACTGGACAATTTTAAGCGAGAGATGCACTTGATATATAATTTTGAGTTGAATAACTGAATGATTTGCAAATATAGAGCTTGAGTGAATTCTCTGCATTGCTACCTTCCACTCCTTTTCTGAGATGTTGAGTGAGAGAACCTTTTCCCACTGTCCTCTTGGATCTTTGAAAGGGAGGGACTGTAAAATTGTTTTATGTATTGCAGAAATGCTGTCTGAGTCCTCAAAATTGAGCAATATTTTTTCCAGCATAGAGGAAGGTGGGAGGTGAGGAAAACCAAGCAGGATCTAATTTGAAGATAGTGTTGCTGGAAAGTTAAGGCATTGTCTATGTTCAGATCTCTAAGTGATTTAATCCCAAATGTTTTCCAGATATTAAAAACTGCATATGTTTACAAGGGTTGAAAAGGGTGGTTCTCGTGCAGAGGTTCCACAGATAAAAGCTTCTCTATCTTAAAATTCTTCCTACATTGGTTCTATATTCTGAGTGAGTGACGCACAATTGGGTTGTTAGTATACTGGCGATAACTTGCATTTATAGGGGCACAAAGCAAGGAATATAAAAAAGTACTGCAGGATTTTATTTCTATTGCGGACCAAGCCTGTGTATGTTCATCTATTTCTCTCCATGTCCAGGTTTTATAGCTTGCATGTTTGCTGTCCAGTAATAATACTGAAAGTTAGGTAGAGCCATGCCACCTTCCACCTTAGGTCTTTGTAGGATCATTCTTTGGACACGTAGATGTTTTAAATTCCAAATAAATGAGGCTATGGTTGAATCTAATTGCTTAAAAAATTATTTGTTGATGTATATTGGAATGTTTTGAAATAAAAAGAGAAGCTTTGGCAGGCTATTAATCTCAACAATGTTAATTCTTCCAGCTAGAGTGAGATAAAGGGTTGACCATCTAAGCAAGTCTTGCCTAATTTTTTCCATACATAATTTTGTTGATAAAGAGCTTTATGTTTACTTGTGATGTTTACCCCTAGGTATTTAAACTGATCTGCAATGATAAAAGGGAAGGTGTCCAAATCTAATATCGTATGCTTGAGAATTCACTGGGAAGAGCACACTTTTATTCAAATTAATTCTGAGACCAGAATTCTTTTGAAAGTCTGTTAGTGCTGTTAGGACTGCAGGCACAGTATTTTGTGGGTCTGATATATACAGTACCATATCATCTGCATTTAGAGAAATTTTCTGTTCAAGTCCTTCTCTGATAATCCCCTTTATCTGATAAGCATTTCAACAGTGAACTGCCAGTGGCTCAATGGTGATTGCAAAAAGTAGTGGTGACAAGGGGCATTCTTGTCTGGTACCATGTTCTAGTTTAAAGTATGCTGAATTAATTTTGTTCATACAAACTGAATAGAAAAACTTCAACAACTAAAATCCAAGTCAATTTAAATTAAAGAAATATCATATGTTCAATTAGCATTAGTGATTTCTTAACCCAGCCATAGGGGATGCACAAGCCAATGTATTTCTTCGTGCCGGTCCCAAGACGGGAAAATGGGCAGGGTTACGTCAGGAAGGGCATCCGGTGTAAAAACCTGCTGAATCAATATGCAGACAACAATACAAATTTCCATACCAGATTGGTCGAGCCCCGGGTTAACAATGACCATCACCAGTACTGTTAGCCAACAGGGTGCTGGCGGAAATTGGGCTACTGTTGGCCGAAGAAGGAGAAGGGGGGGAGACGTGTCCAGAGGCAGGAGGAGAGGAGGAAGGTAAAGAGATTGGAACTGAGGGTAGGAACTTTGAACGTTGGCAGTATGACTGGTAAGGGGATAGAGTTAGCAGATATGATGGAGAAAAGGAAGGTTGATATATTGTGTGTGCAAGAGACTAAATGGAAAGGGAGTAAGGCCAGGTGGTTCAAAGGAGATTCAAATTTTCTATCATGGTGTGGCTGGGAGGATAAATGGGGTAGGGGTTATTCTGAAGGAACGGTATGTCAAGAGGATTTTGGAGGTGAAAAGAGTGTCAGAGTAATGATTATGAAGCTGGAAATTGAAGGTGTGATGATGAATGTTTTTAGTGCATATGCCTGACAAGTTGGGTGTGCGATGGATGAGAAAAAAGATTTTTGGAGTGAGTTGGATGAAGTGATGAGTAGTGTACCCAAGGGACAGAAAGTGGTGACTGGAGCAGATTTCAGTGGACATGTTGGTGAAGGGAACAGAGGAGACAAGGAGGTGATGGGTAAGTATGGTGTCAAGGAGATGAATGAAGAAGGTCAGAGGATAGTGGATTTTGCCAAAAGGATGGACATGGCTGTGGCAAATATGCATTTTAAGAAGAGGGAGGAACATAGGGTGATGTACAAGAGTGGAGGAAGCTGCACACAGGTGGATTACACCCTATGCAGAAGTGTCAATCTGAAGGAGACTACAAAGTGGTGGCAGGGAAAAGCATAGTTAAGCAGCATAGGATGGTGGTTTGTAGGATGACGCTGGAGATGAAGAAGAGGAAGAGAGTGAGGGCACAGCCAAGGATCAAATGGTGATAGTTGAAAAAGGAAGACAGCAAGGTTGAGTTTAGGAAGGAGGTGAGACAGGCACTGAGTGGCAGTGAAGAGTTACCAGAGAGTTGGGCAAGTACAGCAGATGTAGTAAGGGTGACAGCAAGAAGGGTGCTTGGTGTGACATCTGGACAGAGGAAGGAGGAAAAGGAAACCTGGTGGTGGCATGGGGAAATATAGGAGAGTATACAGAGGAAGAGGATGCCGAAGAAGAAGTGGGATAGTCAGAGAGATGTGGAAAGTAGATGAGTGCAATGAGATAAGGCGCAAGGTGAAGAGAGAGGCGGCAAAGGCTAAAGAAAAGGCATATGAGTTATATGAAAGGTTGGACACTTAAGGAAGGAGTAAAGGACCTGTACCGGTTGGCTAGACAGAGGGACCGAGCTGGGAAAGATGTGCAGCAGCTTATGATCGATAAAGGATAAAGATGTAAACATACAAGTGAGGAGAGTGTGTTGAGCAGATGGAAAGAGTACCTTGAGAGGCTGATGAATGAAGAGAATGAGAGAGAGAGAAGGTTGGGTGATGTGGAGATAGTGAATCAGAAAGTGCACCGGATTAGCAAGGAGGAAGTAAGGACAGCTATGAAGAGGTTGAAAAATGGAAAGGCTGTTGGTCCAGATGACATTCCTGTGGAAGTATGGAGGTGTTTAGGAGAGATGGCAGTGGAGTTTTTAACCAGATTGTTTAATGAAATCTTGGAAAGTGTGAAGTTGCCTGAGGAGTGGAGAAGAAGTGTACTGGTGCCGATATTTAAGAATAAGGGGGATGTGCAAGACTGTAGTAACTACAGGGAGATAAAATTGACAGCATGAAGTTATGAGAAAGAGTAGTTGAAGCTAGGTTAAGAAGTGAGGTGATGATTAGTGAGCAGCAGTATGGTTTCATGCCAAGAAAGAGCACCACAGATTGCTCTGAGGATGTTGATGGAGAATTTTGAAAAGGCCAGAAGGAGTTGTATTGCGTCTTTGTGGACCTGGAGAAAGCATATTACTGGGTGCCTCGAGATGAGTTGTGGCATTGTATGAGGAAGTCAGGAGTTGCAGAGAAATATGTAAGAGTTGTACAGGATATGTACGAGGGAAGTGTGACAGTGGTGAAGTCTGCAGTAGGAGTGATGGGTGCATCTAAGGTGGAGGTGGGATTACGTCAGGGATCAGCTCTGAGCCCTTTTTTATTTGCAATGGTGATGGACAGGTTGACAGACGAGATTAGACAGGAGTCTCCATGGACTATGACGTTTGCTGATGACATATTGATCTGTAGCGATAATAGGGAGCAGATTGAGGAGACCCTGGAGAGGAGAGGAATGAAGGTCAGTAGGAACAAGACAAAATACATGCATGCAAATGACAGGGAGGTCAGTGGAATGGTGAGGATGCAGGGAGTAGAGTTCGCAAAGGTGGATGAGTTTAAATACAGAGTAACAGGGAGTGTTAAAGAGAGGTGAAAAAGAGAGTGCAGGCAGGGTGGAATGAGAAGTAATTTGTGATAGACGTGTATCAGCAAGAGTGAAAGGGAAGGTCTACAGGACGGTAGTGAGACCAACTATGTTATATGGGTTTGAGACGGTGGCACTGACCAGAAAGCAGGAGACAGAGCTGGATGTGGCAGACTTAAAGATAACTAAGATTTGCACTGGGTGTGACGAGGATGGATAGGATTAGAAATGAGTACATTAGTGGGTCAGCTCAAGTTGAACGGTTGGAAGACAAAGTCAGAGAGGCAAGATTACATTGGTTTGGTCATGTGCAGAGGAGAGATGCTGAGTATATTGGGAAAAGGATGTTAAGGATAGAGCTGCCAGGTAAGAGGAAAAGAGGAAGGCCTAAGGCGAGGTTTATGGATGTGGTGAGAGAGGACATGCAGGTGATGGATGTTAAAGAACAAGATGCAGAGGACAGAAAGATATGGAAGAAGACTATCTGCTGTGGCAACCCCTAATAGGAGCAGCCGTAAGAAGAAGAGAAACTAAAACTAAATAAAAATAAAAGTGATATGTGAACAAACTAAAATGAGAACGAAAATTGAATAAAACTGAAAAAAACAGCGATAGCATTTTCGTTCAATCCGGTTCATTTGTGCAGAGGGGTTGTTTGAACTCTGTGAGCGTTCAGTTACGTTGCACTGTTACTATTCGGTGACCTTGCACCTTGGGCCTACTATAGTCATTTAGTGTAACTTCCATAAAGGACCGTTGTTTGTTGAGCACATTTGGTTCATTAGATTGAAGCAATAAGTATGTGTGGTTGACAATGGCGAGTTTTGCATAGCTGTTTGCAGGTAGAAAGTGAGAAAGTAACATGTGGAAATACTTTATTTACAGCGCAGATGATAATAAAAGCAAATATAGCGTGCAAGATGAATAAGAGTGAGATTATTAGTGGGAAGAATAGTATGAATCTGAGGACTCATTTAGCTCGACATCAACGATTTTGTGTGCATTTGATGAGGAAAACAAGACTAAAGCTGAGAAGAGCAAGAGAAGGTAAGCAACATACAGTCTGCCTGCGCCAGTGACTGAGGACCTTGTCTGTGCACCTGCATGTTAGGTGTTTGTTGGGCAAATATTTTTACTGTGTGGCTGTCTGTGCAACAGACTTCGTTCCAACAAGAACAAATCTCTTGAAATGTGTGCTTGTTTAAAGCTTAACAGACTGGTCCCTTGGGTTGAAACATTTGATCTTGCTGACTATACTCATTAGGCCACTTAATCTGTTTGATCATTGATAGTCAAGCTGTGTTTAACGGCATTATGAACTGTAAGTGTATTTTGTTGACTGAAACATAACTTACATTGAAATATGCGTAGGCCAGCGTTTGTTGTTTTGCAACAGTAAAAAAAAACAAAAATTGTACTAATATTATGTAAAAAGGCAGAACCAAATGAAATAAAAACTATAATTTTAAACACAGAACTAAATAAAAATAAAAATTAATGTTATAAAATAAAATAAAAACTAAAACTTCAATTAATATCAGAACTGAAATATCAATATGGCATACTGTTTTATATACTTTTTACAGAGGTGTCGCACCGCTCGATTCGATTCAAAAATTTCCCTCACACCTCTCACTTTGCGAACCATTAGTGTGTGCTTTAGGAATCATGGAAACAATTTACACATAGATAACTCAACAAGATAACTGCATTCAGTTTAAATGGAAAAACATGAATTTAAGTAAAAGGCAACATTAAAAATGACATATTAAAAGTGTTAGAAAATTATTTTTTTTAAATCACTGAGCATTGATTTAAATTTGATGACCCTGATTTATTATTGTTTTTAATCATTGATTGAAGAAACCTTCTGGGTATTATCATTGTTTGTTTCTTCCACTGACTTTCTCGAAGTCCATGTTTCACAAACATACATTTCTGTCAGACCAAGTGTAACATCTTAGAATGTTCACCTTGGTTTTCATTGTTATGTGTTATGCATGTTTACTGCATAAAAGCAGCAATCCTTCTCTTGATTTTCTGACCACTTCTACCATCTTTTATTAACATGCCACTGAGGTAACAAAAGTTATGCACATATTTTTCTTCTAACTGGGATTCTGGTGCTACTTTGCCTTTACACATACCATATTAACTGATTCCTTGCAATTCTATGTTAGTTTCTTCTTTTCAGTGTCTTTGACTACTATATTTATCATCTTCTGTAGTTCTTCATTTTCAGCAATAAATATTATTCATCTTCAAATTGCACATTAATAACATAGGCAACTTCCTCACTTATTCCTTTCTTCTATGTCCCTTTGAATCATTTAAATGTACATTGATGATTTACCTGTCGAAAGAACACAGCCTTGTCATAAAATACAATACAATACAATACAGTTTATTTTTGTATAGCCCAAAATCACACAGGAAGTGTCGCAATGGGCTTTAACAGGCCCTGCCTTTTGACAGCCCCCCAGCCTTGACTCTCTGAGAAGACAAGGAAAAACTCCCAATAAAAACCTTGTAGGAAAAATGGAAGAAACCTCGGGAAAGGCAGTTCAAAGAGAGACCCCTTTCCAGGTAGGTTGGGCGTGCAGTGGGTGTCAAAAGTAGGGGGTCAATACAATACAATATACAGAACAGAACAATTCCTTAATACAGCATAATAATAAAAATTTTAGAAGTACGGTTTAACAGTAGATGATATGACATAATTAGGTTTGGATATTTTTAGAGTCCTGGAGACCTCATCCATCTAGCTGCCTCCCCATTTGGCCATGCCACGGCTGACACGTTGCTCCGATGAAAGGACCCATCTTTCCCATGATTCCTGTGATCCTCCATCAGGGATGACTTTATCATAGGCAGGCAAACAACTTGGCAGGTGGACCGTGGCACCAATTGCCACATTTGGGTACCGAGAAAAGAAACAGAATAGGTGAGGGTTAGTATTCAAATATAATTATCATGTTACTTATGTTTTAGTGCAAATGACTAACAACAGAGATGCAGTATGTACATTTAATCAGCAGCTCTAGTCAGGATATGCTAAACTGAAGTAGTGAGTCTTCAGCCGGGATTTCAAGGCTGAGACTGAAGGGGCATCTGTTATGGAAGCAGGAAGACCATTCCACAGTTTAGGGGCCCGGTAACTAAAAGCTCGACCTCCCACTGTTATTTTATTAATCCTTGGAATTATAAGCAGACCGGCATCTTGAGATCTTAATGTGCGCTCAGGTTTGTAAGTCATGATAAGTTCAGACAAGTAAGCCGGACCTTGGCCATTTAATGCTTTATATGTTATGTCATGCACCTCTCCTTATGGACTTTCATGCCCCATATTCTCCATTGAACCTTATAGCTGCTGTTTGTTCTGAATATAGTTTCTGTATCATTTATCTTTCTTCAATTTGCCCCTCGTTTTCATTTCCTCAGAGTTGTGGTCAGTAAATGCTTAAAGGACCCATTCCCCACGTGAAATTAACAATAATAACAAATATGATTGATAATCTTAAAATCACTGTTATGTTTACTTTACAGAACTGTGTTCTTTTCTCAGACTGTTGTCTAATTGCAGTTGCCCAAGGTTGTTTTTGAACATTCCTAACAATACTGAGTTTAAGCCAATGCAGGGTTTAAATCAACACCTGGAAGTTTGCACTGCTATCACATAAAATATTTAAACAGTTCAATGTTTTGCTCAACAGGTAAAATTTCAGGTGACCTTTAATCACTGTTAATTTTATGGTATTCCATCTGAGAGGTAAAATGTGAAGTCCAAGTTCTACTTTAGACAGTGTTTAGTTAATTATTGAGAATTTGAACATTATTAAAGAACTCTTCAGTATGGCTTGATTACAATGTGATAAGCTGAGTCTGCAGACAATTTAAAAGTAAGGTAATGAAGAATTATTAATTATTATATCACAAATGTATGAATAGTAATAGAGGTGACTAGCACTCCAGCAAAGAATAATGCGGTAGTGGGGTAAAATCACACCGGCATTCGGTGTCTCCTAGTGAGTCGCTCAACTGATTTGGAGGACTCTGTGTTGGGAAGCTTCTCAGGGCTTCAACTATTATGACGTCAAGGCTTGTATCCAAAGCCGCAATGTGATTCCCAAGTACACTTTCATATTGAAGCAGCCCAAAGCTGTTGTAGGAGGAACAGAGCTGAGTGTTAAGTTTAAGAGGTTGCTGGTAGAAAAGACAGGGTGAAAGTTCATTATGTAACTTTCTGCCAGGTGAACAAGAGCTGGCACAATGTGGCTGCAAATTCATACACGCAGGAACAAAGAAATCTAGTGGTTTGATATTGTGCAAAATTCCCTGCTTTATGCTTAGACTAGCCAAGACACGCCCCGTAGGACTATTGCACATACAAGGTGTAAGGTGCTCACAGACTCTGCCTGCTTGTTTGTGTTTTCAACTTAAAAATTGCTGCTACCTTTTCTGTGTGTTTTGTGAATTACAGCCAAAGTAAGTTGTTTTCTTTCTTTTAGTTTTTAATGTATTTTGATATCACAGCGAATGCTTCAACTTATATTAATGTTTAGTTTTCAGATATACAAATGTGTTAGTATGACCATGTTTGCTGTTCGCGAATGAACATGTTATTAAATGTATTCACTATTAACCTTTAAGGAGAGATGCACTGTACTTTACTTTTCTCCTGATATCAACATATTTTAAGTGCACAAAAATGTATTAAACAGAAAGTATTTCTTTTGTATATGAATGCTGTCTTGGGCCCTATGTTTTGCCCTTTTTCAGGGTAATTGTGCCATCTACTGGTTGGCTTAAAGAATATTTAAAGTTTGGAGGAACTGATGTTTAGCGATTGCAATTGCTCTTCTTCAGTAATCTATAATGTTTCATTTTTAATACTTGATCAGTTGTTTGTATATGTACTCCATATGTACTTGAGTACTTACTGTATTTATGCATTTCTGTTTAGGTAACACACACATATATGCACGTACATAATAATAATAATAATAATTAATAATAATATATTTTATTTATATAGCACCTTTCCCATGCTCAAGGCACTTCACCGAGTTTAAGAAAAAGCGGCAGGATATAGAGTATATAGCATTGTATTAAACCAAATAAATAAATAAAGAAGAGTAAGATAGTAAATTCAGAGAAAAGCCGAACAGACAAACATAATTGATTATCTAGCACACATATACAGGTTACATGAGCATCTTGACACAGAGGAAAACTGAGAGAACGGTAATAAAGTCAGGTAGAGCTAAAAGCCTTCCTGAACAGATGAGTTTTGAGTTGTTTTTTAAAAGAATTCATGGAGTCAGCTGATCTGATTCATTTTGGTAGGTCATTCCAGAGTCTGGGCGCTATACAGCTGAAGGCCCTGTCACCCATGGAGTGTAGATTAGTGTGGGGCACAACAAGAATCAGAGGACCTTAGTGGGTAGACATGCACATAGCAATGGAGAAGGTCACTGATGTAGTTTGGTGCAAGGTCATTTAAGGCTTTGTAGGTTATTAGTAGAATTTTATATTCAATTCTGTAAGACACAAGGAGCCAGTGAAGATGAAGCAGGATGGGTGTTATGTGCTCGCTGCTGCTGGTTCAAGTAATGACTCTTGCAGCTGAGTTTTGAATAAGCTGGAGCTGTGATATAAGATTAGAAGGGGCACCTGCCAGTAGGGAATTACAATTATTGATGTGGGATATGATAAAAGCATGGACAAGTTTCGCAGAATTAGAAAAGGAGAGGAAGGAGCGAACACAGGATATGTTACGGAGGTGAAAGTAAGAAAGTTTCTTAATGTGATTTATGTGGGCGGAATAAGAAAGGGAGGAATCAAAAATGACACCAAGATTCTTTGCAGTAGAGGCAGGTCTGATGAGATCACCGCCAAGATTGACTGGGAAGGAGCTCATTTTATTAAGTTGCACTTTAGTCCCAATTTGCAGGAGTTCAGTTTTGTTGTAATTTAATTTTAAACAGTTCTCCATCCGGGTTTTAATTTCACTGAGGCAAGTTGTGAGCTGAGAAAGCTCTGATGAAGTTCCACTTTTACATTGAAATAGAGTTGAGTATCGTCTGCATAAAAATGATAACCCAGTTCAAACCTACGAATAATATGGCCAAGGGGAAACATATAAATACAGAATAGAAGAGAGCCAAAAACAGAGCCCTGAGGAACTCCTTGTGTGACTGGCGCTGAGCTGGATCTGCTGTTGCCAAGACTAACAAACTCTTGCCTATTAGTCAGATAGGACTTGAACCACTGGAGGGCAGTGCCAGAGATAATCAGCATGTTCTCCATTTTGGACAGTAGAATGTCATGTCTGACAGTGTCAAATGCTGCACTGAGGTCTAACAGAATTAATATGCTGGTTTGTCCAGAGTCTGTTGCCATAAGCAAATCATTGGTTACCTGTAGCAGAGCAGTTTCACAGCTGTGCTGCACCCTGAAACCAGACTGAAAGGGTTCCATCAAATTATTAGAAGTTAAGTAGTTGGTGAGTTGGGAAGCTACAACACGCTCAAGAACATTTGACAGAAAAGGTAAGTGGGAAACAGGCCAAAAATTGTTAAGATTGTCAGCATCAAGACCAGACTTTTTTAACATTGGGGTTACAGAAGCAGTTTTAAAAGTCAAAGCCAGTGTCACGGGATGAGTTTATTAATGTTGTAATAGTCGGGATTATGGCATGAAGGCAGGATTTAAGTAGTGTGATGGGGATGGGTTCCAGGACACAAGTAGTCGACCTCATCTTACAAAGCAGGTCATTAACAAAAGCAGATGCGACAGGTGAAAACTTAGAGAAGGAGTTGGATGGAGTGGGAAAACAGGGAAAGATATAAACAGATGATGTATTTATGTTAGTTGAATTATTTAGATCTTTAATTTTGTTACAGAAAAAGTGGAGGAATTTCTCACAGACTTCAATAGAAGAGGTAGTTGGGCCAGATGTGGGTTTGAGTAGTTTATTAATACTAGAATTACCAGAACCAATGAAAAATCTCTTAGATCCGGCCCACCTTAAATCCGTTCACACCTCTACCTCAGTGTCTTTTGTACTGTAAATGTGCCAATAAGCAGCAAGCAGCACGTAGCCTACTATTCCATCCCCCCACCCACCGCCGCATCCCATCCCCCCACCTACCGCCGCAGTTCAATTTGCAAAGAAGTTTCTCAGTGCTCAGTGTTTATCTTCGACTAAACTGCTGGAGCTTTATAGGGTAAAAAAGTACATTGTCATTTGGAATACATACATTTCATGTGTGTTCAGTGTCATCAACAATTTCTGTTAAACGTTGTTAACATAGAAAGGTTTTTCATGTATTAGTAATAACTGACAAAATGTACACATGAAATGTATAATGTGTGAAGCCTGAAATACAAATATGAAATAAACACTTTCACAAAAGGTACAAGTATAACAAAATAAGTGCCCTTTAATTCAAGAATTTAACCAAAGAAAAAAGAAAGCAGGTTACAGTAGGCAGCTGATACGACAGCTATGCTAAGAATTGCTGCCTTTCAATCAAGAGGTCGCGGTTTCGATATCAACTGCTTCCCAAATGTACCATTTTGATTAGTGAGCTGCTCTTATTGTTTATATCATACAATAAAAACATACATTTGATTTGCATCTATAAATTTATAGAACTTGTCAAATTTTTTTTTTTTTCAGTTTTATTCTGTCACTGACATTCCAGCTTACACACACACCCATCTGATGCTGTTTTCAGATAAAGACGTGATAGGTAAAACTTGTTTTGTTATACCCCCTCTTCATTTGAAAACCGTGTCAGATCTTGTGTGCAAATGAGACTGGGAAAACTGTGGACGTAGGTGTGAGTGTTGTGTGTTACTGAGAATGACTGTGGATGTTAATTTTTTTTTATTCAGTTTTATTCTTGAGTGTTCCTGCTCACGCTGAATTATTATGCGCCTTCTGATCCATGATGTCGAAGCCACTCTGACAAAAAAGGAGAGACTTAGATATATATGACATTTGGAATAACTCATTTTATGACCTGTAAATTTCATGGGTGCCAATAATGGTGACCTGGGGCCTCATGTATAACGTTGTGTAAAATTCACACTAAAACATGGCGTATGGACAAAACTAGAAATGTGCGTGAGCGATGTTCTATGCATTTTCCCAATCAGTGTGAATTTTAATGCACATGCACAAGTCTACAGAAACACCCCGACTCCTCCCAGAATTTCACCTATTTGAATATGCAAATCAATATAAATAGCCCCTTCTGTTCAGTGTTTAGTTAAAAGACAATGGTAAAGGCATGTATAAAACAGAAGACTTTCAGCGAATGCAAAATGGAGGTCCTGCTCAGTGAAGCATAGGCAAAGAAAAACGTACTATTTAGTGGCATAGGCAGTGATATAAGCAACAAAAGGAAATTGATTGAGTGGCACATTGTGGTGGAGGCACTCAAAAGTTCAAATTCAGAAAATTGCACAGTGCCCGAAATAAAAAAGAAGTGGTCAGTTATCAAAGTTAATGTGAACAAATGAGTCACAGCCCACCATCTGAGTGTCAACACCACTAGAGGAGGTAGTGGATTTCCGGAACTCACACTTTTTGAGCAGCAAGCTGCTAAAATTAGACATTTATAACCAGCATTTTAATGTCAGCCATGTCTTCAGCAGGTACCCACTGTCACCTAAGTAATCATGCTATATGGTTATGCCATACAGATAACTTGGGGTAATATTAAATGTCAGCCATCAAACATAACACCGTTTCCAAGTTTGTTCCTAACACTACTATTTCTCAGAATGAATGAATCATGAGTTGACCCAGGCCATCTTGCCACAACATTAATGAGACTCATTTATGCATCATAGATAATTGGCACATTAATAGAGTGGAAATGCCTTAAATTTACATAAGCAAATTCATTCTCTAAAGGCACCTTTATAGCAATGTCCACAGTGTAAGGAAATTTTACCTATCTGAATGACAAGCAGATAAAAGCATCCCATAAAGCTGGCATGGCGTGACTCAGTGATGACTAAGAAATACCTCATAATATCAACTTAGAAGCCAGTCATCATCATGGGACAAGAAATCAGTATGATCTCTAAATATGTGCTCTTTTCTACCATTTTCAATGTCTTCTTGGAATGCTAAAGCAGCCATTGTAGTCAAAATAGTTTGGCTATTCCGTCCATTACTATATTGTTACATAATGATTACAATCAAGTGCCTTAAATTTGTAAAAGATATGCAATTAATTTTGGTTTATTTAATAAAGCCCGCATCATGGATGAGTATCTAAAGAAGAAAGGGAAACCACACAGAAACAGTAGCACTGTTTTTGAAGCTGGGTGCCACCTAATGTTTATAAAATCGAGTAGAAGTGTACATGAGCATGGTCTGAGACTGCCATGAAAAGCAACGTACACATTTATTTATTTTTCTTATTATCATTTTTTATCTTTTATTGAATGTATTAAAAGCATATATCATTCTATATAATCAAGTCAAACTTAACAAAACTAAATGCTTTTTCTAAAATATTATTGATTAGGTCACTTCCAGGTTTTTAACATATCCTCTAAGTGAGAATTTGATTTTTTTCCAATTTCAAATAGTATATAACATCAGTTACCCACTGACTTAAAAGAGGTGGGTTAGGATTCTTCCAGTTGAGTAAGACAAGTCTACAAGCTAGTCATGAAGGAAATGCATTTACAGTTTGTCCTTCTCCACTTTAAGCCCATTTGACACTACATCAAACACAGCTGTTAATGGATTACGAGTGATTGTGACACCTAGGCTGATCTGATAGGCATTTAAAAGTTTTTGTCCAGAATGATGTTAATTTGGTACCCGCCCAAAAAATGTGGCCTAGTGAAGCTGGAGCTCAATTGCAATGTTTGCAGGTTGGATCTTGCCCTGGAAGCATTTTGGACAATTTTAAGTGAGATAGATGTGATTGTAGCTGCCTTCCACTTTGTTTCTGAAATGTTGAGTAAGAGATACATTTCCCAATGTACTCTGAGATATTTAAAAGGAAGGGACTTTAATATGTTTTTATATATTATAGAAATGCTGCCTGAGTCCCCAAGACTGATCAATATCTCAACTGGAATAGATATATAGTAGGTGGAAAGAGAGGAAAATTGGGCAGATTTCATTTAGAAAAGTTTCTAACTTGTGCAAAAATTTTGTTGTTTGGAGACCAATTTTGGATTGTAATTGTTCATAGGATGTGAAGACATTATTTATATATAAATATCTAAATGATTTAATCGCATTCGTTTTCCAAACATTAAAAACTGTGTAAGTTTGAGAGGGTAGAAAAAGGTGATTATCATGTAAAAGTGCCACAGATAAAATATTCTCTAGCTTGAAGTGCTTTGTACATTGCTTCCATATTCTGAGTGAATGAAGGGCAATTAGGTTGTTAGTATATTGATGATACCTTGTATTTACTGGTGTACAAAGCAAGTATTGCAGACCAAGTTAGTGTGTGTTCATCTATTTACAGTATGTCAATGTCCAGGTTTTTATAGCTTGTATGTTTGCTGCCCAGTAATAAAACTGAAAATTAGGTAGAGCCATGCCACCTTCTGATTTAGGTCAATGTAGGTTTGACTTTTGAATGCGTATGTTTTTCAAATTCCAAATAAATGAAGTTATAATATAAGAATATAAGAATTTCAGCGAATACCAAGTGGAGGCAAAGAAAAAAGTGCTATTTGTTGGTTTAAACAGTGGTATAATCAACAAAAGAAAGTTGATCAAGTGACATAGCGTGTTGGAGAAACAAGCTTAAGTTCACAAAGTCGCACAGTGCCCGACATAAAAAAGAAGTTGTCACATATCAAAGTCGCTGTGAAAAGGCGAGACGTAGCCCACCATCTGAGTGTCATATGGAAGCTTATTAAGGTACAGTGAGAAAAAAAGGCACAGATTAGGAAACAAGCATGAAATGTTAACTACAATCTCAAAATATCCACTTTAATCACATAGTTTATTTTGTCATTAAAGTACTGTAGAACATAAACTTCATCTTAAATTACTTAATTTACTAGTTTCTCAAATCCCATCGTTACTAAAGTAGCACATTAAATGCTTTGTTTTGTATTTGATCTTCTATGTACTCTATGTGTGTGAATCACTACGTGCTTCTGTTGTTTCTCTTTCCCGACAGGACACAGAATCCATTACATTCGTAATATTACAGTTCTCTGAATAATTAAAATACTGAGATGTATACGTGATGTCATTTTCATGATGATTGGAATGAAAGCATGTTATTAAACGGATTAAATATTAAATATTTATTGTAGCAGTACTGTCTCTTTCAAACGTACTAACCTTTAATTCTTGTCCTTACTTTACTTTCCCCAAATACCCAATCGCCACACAATCAGCTCTGTAATAGACGTTAAACCATCTGTAAGCTTACAACGATTCTTCAAAACTGTTAAGGAACACTGAAATATCTTCATAGTACGTGTTTAATTATTCTATTCATCTATCCTTCCAGTGTCGCACCAGTCTCAGCAAATATATAGCGCAAGGCAAGAACAATACGTGAGCATGCAAGTGCTGCGGCACGTGTCCTCACATGTTTAATTATTAACAATACAGATTATTTAAATGAAGTTAAAGTTTTATCTGTATAATATAATCAACATATTTTGCTGCATTTCATCTTACAAATGATACCGTTATCATATGTAAATACGTGTTTTATAAAGTGGTGTAGGTTGTGTAATATTATAACTGTAGTGCAAGTTTACAGTGTGGTAATTGTATTTATAAGTACAAACAGTTCTACCAGGAGCAATTGATTGAGTGCGTTTATAGTTCTTGGGATGAAACTGTTTCTGAACCGCGAGGTCCATACAGGAAAGGCTTTGAAACCTTTTGTCGTGGCTGAGGCAGCGTGGGCTTGATGCTGTATACCGATAATTCTCTTTCCGATCAGCTGCTGCTGTAATTCCCCACTCAGATTCAGTGATATAAATACTCCGAGTGGTGCAGTGAGAGTAATATGAAAAAAGACGATCCACTGTGGCAACCCTTAAAGAGAGCAACTGAAAGAAGAAGAAGAAGAAGAAGGTGCAGTAAGAGTAACAATACTAAAGCAGTTATGGTATTTGGGATACTATGGCTATTCCCTGGACCATTATTTTGTTACAAGTTAATTGCAATCAGATGCATTACACTAATAAACAATATGCGGTTAGTTTCGGTTTATTTATAAAGCCGCGTCAGGAAAATAAACCACACAGGAACAGTAGCACTGCTTTGACGCTGGGTGCAGCCAGTCTGCAAAACCGAGTGGAGAACTTGTGTACAACAGGGTATGAGGTACCGTGGAAAAGTGCGTGGCTTTACGCCAAGTGTAGGTTTTATACATTGCGATTTGAATGTGGAAAAGTTCTTACACAACATTTCTGTGCGTATGCTCCATTCATACATGAGGCCCCTGGCGTGTTCATGATATATTCTGGTGATTTCACTGATTAATTCAGAGACCTTCTTGGTTTCCAATTTGTGCAAGAAATTGTTATATATAAAATAATAATCATTTATTGAATATCAATGATGGGTTATGATCAATTAAAAACTATGATTATTTTTGCAGTGTTAGATTTTGTCATCACTGTAGCTGAAGTTCAGGTCAGGATTTAAAACACAAAGTCTCCGGCCATTATAATTTTGTATTCAAGTTAGGAATGGATGCAAATACATTTTGGATGAAGTCTCTATCATCCACATTGGGTGCATATATATTTATTAAAATCACTTTACAATTAAATAAATTACCCATAGCCATCACATATCGCCCCTCAGGATCTAATACTACTTCTGATACTACAAATGAAATTGTTCTGTGAATTAAGATTCCCACACCTCTAGTTTTCTTTGTATAGGTAGTGTAGTATATTTGGCCAGTCCAGTTTCTTTGCAACCGAAAATGATCCTTGTTAACTAAAGTGAGTCTCCTGTAAAAATGCTATCTTGGCATTTAGACTTGTTAGGTGAGATAATACTTTCTTCCTCTTTAGTTTGTGTTTGAGACCTTTGACATTCCAGCACACAAAATTTACTATTTGGTTATAGAGGCATTGCTTCTGATCTTTTGTTGTCATTTTATAATCTTAAATTAAGGTTGTACATTATTACATATGATAGCTTTAAACTTATTTTCCAATATTGCAAGGAGTTATGGCTATGAAGCCTGTTGTTGTGTTGACACAATTGTGGGGATGAAAAAGATAGATTAGAAATAGCTTGCTCTCTTTCGCTCATCCCCAAAACCCCCACCACCTCAATTTTGCCTTCCCAAGTGAGGCTAGATCACACTTCACGAAATCCCAGTCCTCTGACATGCCTAGAGACAAAGCACGTCCCGAACAAAACAAGACCTCAGGAGGGAATAAAGTAGAGATATCTATTGGCAGTACAGTACAAATACTAGAAGCCTAGAATATGATTTTAAAAAGTCTTGAAAGAATAAACTCAGATCTTCTGGGGCTCACAAAGCATTTGGATCAGTTTTGGAAACAATTTAAAAAGTAACTTTCATTAACAGCTAATTTGGAGATTATTTCGAGTGAAAATGGTAATCCTCCAGGACCGTTTAAGACCACTCAGTTATCTGTCCATCTGTTGGTTTGCTTTAAATCTCTTTATTGCTTGGCTATCAGTTAAGGAAAAGAAAATAAACAGTTAAACAAAACAACAATAACTGAGGCAAGATAAATATGTTAAATTAGCTAGAGTGTGTGGTTATGAATTAAGAAAGTGGCTGGAATGAAAACCTGCAGCCATGGTGGCCCTCCAAGAGATTTACACCCATTTTGTAGAGTGTGTCCAAAGACAATAAATAAACTGGATTAATAACAATATTTTCATTACTTACACAAAAATAATTATAGAATGAACTAGTAACATCAGTATTAATTTGATTTTTTTTGTTTCTTTTTGTGCGTTCCTGGGTCCTCATGTTTAACATGGCGTAAGCACAAAAGCCGAAATGTGCTTATGCACAGAAAAATCCAGATGCAGGAATCTGTGAGTACTCCAAATTCCACGTTCTTCCGCTACATAAATCCCAGTCAGCGTGAAAAGTAACGCTCATGCACGCGCCTTATGTCTCGCCCCAACTTCTCCCAGAATTACATCTCTTTGAATATGCAAATCAGTATAAATCGCCCTTAAGCTCAGCCTTCTGTGAAAAAACAATGGGAAAAGCACGGGGGAAAATATAAGAATTTCAACGAATACCAAGTGGAGGCAAAGGAAAAACTTACTATTTGTTTAATTAAACCGTGGTATAATCAACAAAAGGAAGTTGATCGAGTGACATAGCGTGTTGGAGAAACTTGAAAGCTCTGATATCAGTCGCCATGAAAAGGCGAGTCGTAGCCCACTGTCTGAGTGTCATATGAAAGCTTTTTAGAATACAGAGAAAATAAAGGCACACAGTGGGGAAAAAAGCACGAAATGTCAACTTCAATTTCGAAATTTCCACTTTAATCATGTAGTTTATTTTGTCATTAAAGTAGAACATCATAAACGGTATCATAAAATTGTCTAATTAACCAGTTTCCCAAATCACATCGTAATTAAAGTAGCACGTGCTCTATGTGTGTGAATCACCACTTGCTTCTTAAACTGGCTCTCTTCCTCCGAGTGGACACAGAAGCCATTACATTCATGATATTACAGCTCCCTGAAAAACTAAAATACATGATATAATTTTCATGATGATAGGAGTTAAATCACGTTATTAAACATGGGTTTCACGGCGCAGTGATTGTGCGTGACCTTCAATGAAATTATTTATTGCAGCAGTACTCATGGGCGGCTCTAGGCTTGTGGCGGCCCTGGGCAAAGAAAGAATCAGTGGCTCCTTCGCCCGCCAATGCCAATATGGTATCTTATGCACGGTGGATGGCCACGTCCGTTGCGGACACTGCATAGCTGCCTCGTGCTCATGACACAAGCATTTAACTTTTGTCGAAATTTTTCGCTGCGTTTTTAGCTGTGTCGTTATTTTCTCTTTCTGTTTTATATTCAATATATATTCGTGTGACCGCCCCTGCAGTCCTTGTTTTTCTTTCTCCAAGTAACCGGTCGCCACAAAATCAGCTCTGTAATATATGTTAAGCCATCTGTAAGCTTAGAGCGCCGATTCTTCAAAACGTTTAAGGAACATTAAACTATTTTCGTAGTAGATGTTTAATTATTCTATCCTTCACACCAGTCCCAGTGAAGAATATAGATTATTTAAAAGAATTTAAAGTTTTACCTGTATAATATAATAAACATATTTTGCTGCATTTCATCTTAAAAATGATATCGTCATCATATGTAAATATGTGCTTTATAAAGTGGCTCAGGTTGTGCAATATTATAACTGTAGTGCAAGTTTACAGTAAGGTAATTCTACTTATAAGTACAGATAGTTCTACAAGGAGCAATTGATTGAGTGCGTTTAAAGTTCTTAGAATGAAACTGTATCTAAACCACAAGGTCAGTACAGGAAAGGCTTTGAAACGTTTTGCCGTGGCTGAGGTAGCGTATGCTTGAAGCTGTATACTGATAATTCTCTTTCTGATCAGCTGCTGCTGTGATTCACACTCAGATACAGTGATATAAATACTCCGAGTGGTGCAGTGAGAGTAATATGGAAAAAGATGATCTGTTGGCTTTACGCCAAGTGTAGGTTTTATACATCGCAATTTGAACATGGAAAAGTTCTTATGCAACATTTCTGTGCGTACGCACCGTTTATACATGAGGCCCCTAGTCTTTTTTTATTTATGATTCTTATGTGCTTTCTTTGACTTTTCTTTAATTTGTCATGAATGTAACCTTCAAAAAATAAAGTTCAACTTGGGAAGATGCTGTGGATTACTGCAGAGAAAGGAATTCTGATCTCATCAGCATCTAATCTCAGTTGGAGTAGGATACAATAGCTGAACTAGTGAACACCACCAGTTCATCTAGCGTGTGGCCGGGGCTGAGGCAGAGCCGCCTGTTTGGATTCTGGTTGTGGATTGATGTTATGAGTTATGAGAAGTGGGTCCAAGGACCTCCCTCACAGCTCCCTGCCCCCAGCCCTTGTGCTGTCTCGAGAGAACAATTTCAGTTGGACTAATGTTCCTTGTTGAGACAAATACAAGTTCATCTGTAGGTATCAATAAAATTAGCACTAACCCTAATTTTAGTGTTTTCAATTATTTTCATAGCATACTGATGAGTACCAGAAGCTCTTTGCAAATTTTCAATAAACCATTCTTCAATCAAATGTTGATATATCCATGTGTTTAGAGCTTACCTAGGGCACACATCCCCCACCTGCACACTTTTGCTTTGATTGACTTTCATTGTATAACGACAATCTAAGTTTTACCATACCTACGCCTTTTCCACCCCCACTGAAATCTTTGATTGAATCTCAGTAAATTACACTGAAAATTGCACCATTACTTTAAGTACTGTTTATATCAATGTTTTGCTCTTTGGAGTGTTATCACGCTTTACTTCTTTCATTGCTGAACCCGGTTTCAGGCTGTTATCTTAGGCATAGATACATTAGAGAGTGTGACTGAAAATGTGGCCTGCATTAGACTGGCATTCAAAACAGTGTTTTGCATCTCTTTCCTACATTTCTCTTGAGTTTGGCACTGGCTGAAAGATGCTTGCTTCAGGTAATGAATAATTGTATTGTATTGTATTGTAGTTTACAAAGGCGGCACAGTGGCGCAGTGGGTAGCGCTGCAGCCTCACAGTTAGGTGACCTGGGTTTGCTTCCCAGGTCCTCCCTGCGTGGAGTTTGCATGTTCTCCCATGTCTGCGTGGGTTTCCCCCGGGTGCTCCGGTTTCCTCCCACAGTCCAAAGACATGCAGGTTAGGTGCATTGGCGATTCTAAATTGTCCCTAGTGTGTGTGCCCCTGTGGTGGGCTGGCGCCCTGCCTGGGGTTTTTTCCTGTGTTAGTTGGGATTGGCCCCAGCAGACCCCCGTGACCCTGTAGTTAGGATATAGCAGGTTGGATAATGGATGAATGGATGGATAGTTTACAAAAGACATATACTGTAAGTAATTATGCTAAATGTGATATTCAATTAATGCATTCTAATGTATAATTTAAATATTATTTTTCTAAATGTAACTGATTATCTTTAATAAACTGTTCATTCATCACACTGTCTTGCCTTTGGGAAATTAATGAAATATGTTTCCTTGAGTTAATACTTTATATCTTCAATTTATTAATTACTAGCCTCAGCACCCAGCGTTACTCCAGTAAGTAATTTTAAGCTCTTATCCTTTTGCTTGCTAGTCTACGTTCAGTCTGTTCTGCTGTTTCTTTTGCTCTGAGCCACTAGGTGGCACTATCCTGAAAACTAATTGTAGTAAAATGGAAATAACCCTCCCAAAGGTACCCCCAGGGTCAAAATGTTGGATTTGAAGTAAACTATGGTCTCTTCCTGAAAAAGTGACATATGTGTACCACATTTTGTTGAAATTAGACCAAAGGTGTGGAATTGTTGAAAGAACAAACAGACACACATTGAGCTTTACATATCAGATATTATTGGTGTTGCAATTAGATAGTGTGGATATCCAAGGAATAACAGGTTAGTACAATCACAGCTATTTGGGATGCCGGGCTGGTTGTCTCCTTTTACTTACCAAAAAAAATACAAATAAAATAATGCACAATGGCATTTAACAATCATATGAAAAAAAAACAAGGTTGCCCCTCAGCGATTGGATAATTGATGCTTTTTAGTCAGCTTGTGGAGTTCCTCTGCTTGGTCGCTTATGCCATAATTGATCCCTTTTCTCAGGGCAGTCCCAAATTTATAGCCTTGGGAGGAGAAGGGGTAGAGTTAGATGCCATCACTGGTTGTTTTTTCCATGCTACCAAACAAGCAGAAGACCAGTGGCAGCACCCCCTCTTGGCTTGGGGTGGTATCACCTACCTGTAAAGAACTTGAAACATTACCCTCTGACATACATGTGTAACGATAGATAGATAGATAGATAGATAGACAGATAGATAGATAGTATTTTGTCTGTCTATCCCAGGAAGAAATTTAGGTTTTACAGACGCTCAAGAAGTATAGAAATATTATAACCAAAAAAAAGACCATCCCTACAACACACACGAGAATTACAATAAAGAAGCAAAAAAAAGTCTGAATTGGCTAATGATAAGAGACCAGTCATACTGAGACTTTATAAAGGCATATTGCTATAGTAGCATTTCGTTGCACACTTCTGATTAATTTGTTGGCTAACAGTACTCGGTGATGGTGTCAGAAAGAGGATGTTCAGCATTGTTCACAATTACATTCAGTTTTACTCTTTTTCTCCTCTCCAATAACCTCAGCAGGTTGAGGGTGCATCCCATAGCTAAGTCTGTCTTCTTAATTAGCTAGATGATTTGGTTGGCCTCTCTTGAAATGTTAAAGGCCTAGCACATTACAAAATAAAAAGTGAGGTTTCACAGAGTTCAAGGACATGTAAAGTATGTTACTACCCACATTAAAAGAATGCAGTCTCCTAAGAAAATAAGACTCTGCTCTGCCCTTTCTTATATATTTCCTCGGTGTTACTATACCAGCCCAACTTGTCTGAAGTGTGAAAGAGGCACCTGACTGATCCGCTCGCAATTGCATGTGAGTGTGTGATCAGCCAAGCACCCCCAATCAACCCAGGAGTAGCGTGTGGTCAAACACCTCTGGGATGTTAGTATTTCTTTTAAACTACACTCTTATCACATTCATTATTATTTTATTAGCCCGTTAGAAATAAAATAAATTTGTGGGCTTTTTTTACTCATAAAATGTGATTCACTTTAGAATGCAATATAATGTGGCAAATTAATATATACAGTAATTGTAAAGAAATAACTTTGAATACAGTAACAGGATTAAGAAAATACTACATTAACATTAACTATTTGGCACTTATGCACCGCTCTATGCATTCTTTTAGTAATTTAAAGTAAAACACCAGTTTAAAATGTGCCTCATCCTTTCAAATTATCTAAAAAGTACACTTTAGCATCTAAATGGTTGAGAACTCACTTATTTAAAAGTTGAATGTGCAATATGAGTTTTGTGTATGCACATTATACTGTCTGTATAACAAAGGACATATACAGTAGTTCACTATGCCTGAAGACAACATTATATGACACTGTACCATTCTTAGTCATATTCTAAATTAACACTTGTATGTGCCATCAGCCTCATCAGATGCACTGATGTGGTTTTGCAATTCCTTGTAAAATTTTCTTCACTCTGATTTTCTTAACTAGGCAGCTACTTCTGTAAGAACCTTTTGCCCCAGAGTGTTTGTGTAATAACATATTCAAAGTTAATCTCTTAAATCTTCAAAATGTTCTACCAAGTTCAGAATCATCTCATTTTAAATTAAAACTGATAATGACTCCAGTGGGATATGATTTCCTTTAGAGAACAGTGCCAAAACCATTTTATGTCAGGTTTTATACAATTTGAAAGTGTACTTTTGATTAGTACACTGAGAATGCTTAGTTGTATTCATTGATTAAACTGAGCAATGCACTTCTTCATTTAGATTCCAACTTCTAAAGCAAGTTAAAAACAGTGGATAAGAAAAAAATATTTTTCTTTAAATTCACAAAAACAGTCTATAAAGAATCCACATGCTGAAATGAAATAGGCAATTCTGTTCACACCTAGCTCAAAATGACTTAATTTTAAATTGGAGTTTGCATGAAATGTAGGTATTATTTTTAACATGGGCATAATCTTTACATTTCCATATTTTCTAAAACATGTATTTCCAGCAGAAAAGTAAAAGCCAATATAAGTAAGTTAATATTAATGTTAAAATTCACATTTGTGCTTTCCTAATTTGAATAGAATATCAGTTTCACATAGTTACTTAGATAATGGTATAACCCTTTACCACCTTTAAGCTAATATGTAAAACAACTTTCTTAGCTATTTTGGTTTGAAAACCACTGGCTTAGATAACAAGGGGTGTCAATCACATAATTTGGTTGAAGAAAAATACAGTACTTGTTATACCTTTTTAAAATTAATCGCTTACTGTACATTAAGACTTTTAACTTTGATAGCACTAGTTTACTCCATCGCATAAAATATGATTTCAAGATGAAGCCTGTTTACACTTTTAGGAACACGTAACAACAACATTCATTTATATATTACATTTTAATACATTAAAGTAGCTCAAAGTGCCTTACAATATTAATTGCTAAACATAATTAAGAAATATAGTAAAAAAAACAAATAACTTATTTATAACAGCAGAGAATCTTAATGTCCAGCGTACTTACAGTACATACTATACTCAGGTAGCCAGGGAGAAGAGGAACATAAAAAGTTCAATTGTCAGGATGTTGGAGAAAATAAAACTGTGGGATTCTAAGGCCAAAAGACCACCCAGAACAACCAGTGCATTCTATAGTCCATGAATGTTTTACCATTAACAGAATACTCATGTGGAGCTCTTTTCTTCTTCTCAGCATCTTAGGTAGGTGCAGAATACTTAGGCTAGTGGGCAGTGGTGCATAACATACTGCTAAAGCTACACTGGAGTATTTAAAGGGAAACATTTAAATGTCTTAAAATAGCCTAGTCAAAGCCCAGACCTGAATCCACCTGAGAAACTGTGGCATGAGTTTAAGATTGCTGTACACCAACACCACCCATCTAACTTGAAGGAGTTGGAGAAATGTGCAAATATTCTACTGGCTAGATTTGCTAAGGCTAATAGAGACATTTCAAAAAGACTTACGACTGGAATTGCAGCAAAAGTTGGTTCTACAAAGTGTTGACTATTTTGTTGCTGATTATTTATGCACACTCACAATTTCTGTTTTTTTGTCTTAATTATTGTTGTGTGTCACAATAAAAAATATTTTGCACCTTTAAAGTGGTAGGAGTAGGAGGAGGAGCGCATTGCCGCACCCACTACACGACAATCCCACTCAGGATCCAGATTAGGACCCAAGTGCAGCCAAGCAACGGGTGACACCTCAGCACCACACTAGTTCAGGTGGAGTGGAACAGTGTGAGTTTTTTTTTGTGGTGGCTGGAGTGCCAGTTCTGTTTTTCCCTGCAGGTCGGAGGGCCCACATGCAGGGATGGATGCAGATTAACATCATACTCAGGACAGAGCAATTGCAAGTTAAGGGCTTTGCTCAAGGGCCCAACAGAGTAGAGGCATGTTGTGTAAATACAATGGTGCTAAATTCTCAAAAAAAAATCAATTTTAATTCCAGATTGTAATGCAACAAAACAAGACAAACATTGATGGATGAATACTTTTGGAAGGCACTGTGTTTCTCTACAAATAACAAACATAAAAACAGTATACTTAACTAATCAGCAGCTCTGATTAGGGTATGCAAGACTAAAGTTCTAAGTCTTAAGCATGGATTTGGGGACCGAAGGGGCATCTCTCATTAGCTGTCAGATAGTTTCACAGCTTCGGGGGCCTGTAATTAAAAGCTTGACTTCCATCTTTTGTTTTATTAATCCTTGGAATGATAAGTAGGCCGAGGGGCATGGGGGCACAGTGGTAGCACTGCTGCCTCGCAGTTAGGAAACACGGGTTTGCTTCCCGGGTCCTCCCTGCGTGATTTTGCATGTTCTCTCCATGTCAGCGTGAGTTTCCTCCAGGTACTCCGGTTAGCTCCCACAGTCCAAAGACATGCAGGTTAGGTGTATTGGCGATTCAAAATTGTCCCTAGTGTGTGCTTGGTGTGTGTGTGTGTGTGCCCTGCGGTGGGCTGGCGCCCTGCCCAAGGTTTGTTTCCTGCCTTGCACCCTGTGTTGGTTGGCTTCAGCAGACCCCCGTGACCCTGTAGTTATGATATAGCGGGTTGGATAATGGATGGATGGATGGATAAGTAGGCCAGATTACCTCAAATAAGTAAGTAGGGCTTTGGCCATTTAAAACTTTATAATTAAAAGGAGAAATTTGAAATTGGCCTAGTTTTGGATAGTTTTATAACGTGTTTAAAACTGGCTTGGTTGTATCAAAAATAACACCTAAATTGCATGCTGATTCACTAATTTGCATTTAGTGACTTGTATTAATTTTCTTCTTTTGTTTGTAACACTACACAATTCACTGCATCCAGCTGTTTTTTTGAGTGGATGCACAATAGCAATTTTCACATCGTGCATTTGGTATACCGCGCGGGTACTTATGGATGTATGACAATAATGAGATGTTCTTCTTGCAATGACTTTCTCTGCAAAGAACATTCAACAACTGAAGTGAAATATGATACGCGTTGTCACACACGTGCGCATGGGAAACAGCTAAAGGGCCTACAAAATGGTAATTATACGCCAGACCAGGGGGCAGTGGAGTGTGCTAACTGTCTCCCTGAGTCTCTTGCAGACCATTCTCGGGAAATCCTACTTGGTTCCGGCGCCGACAATGACTTCACTTCCGGTCAAGAAAACGTCACTTCCAGTTCCGTCATCGATGACATAATTTCCCGTTTTATCATTTAAAACCGCCATCTTGTCTCCATGCAATCAGTTCTGTTCTGGACTCTGTTCTACGCACATCATTCTACTTTATATCAACAGTTGCTGCCGGGAAAAACAATATATGGGTGGCTGCCCCAAATCTTTATGATGTCTTTGACTCTTTCTTATCACAGGGTGCAAATCCTACAGTGGATGAAAATGCGAGGTGATGAATGAGCACTGGAGAAGCGGATCAGGTTTTTTTTCAGATAGTCCTAGACTATCTCTTACTATGCAGTAATAAGATATTAAATTGCATTAAAAACATGTATAATTTAAAATTATTGCAATATTTTATACTACAACCTCACATTGAAATTGCCATTTTAACACAGGTGCATAAAGTAAACTATGCCAGTACTTATGAGATGAGAAATGATGCGAGTAGTTAAGGGGTAAGAAAAGTTTGTGAACTCTGTGTGAAAATCAGTTATCAAGATGGGAATCACCTCCACTAGCCAGCATAAACTAAAACATAACATTCTTAATCTTGGATCAGATTGAATGATTTGTGCTCTACTCTAATGTCCTATTTGCACTTGGCCCTACCCATCTCAGTCTTTGTAATTATGCTGTAGTGGTAAGAGAAATAAAAAGATTAGTCTGACTAGAGCTCTCTCTACATCTTTTTATTGATTTCCACCTTGTACTTTACTGTAGTTTGCACAGCCTGCTGAGCATGACAGAGCAACTCTCCACTGTCCTTTTGTGTAGCTTAACTTCTTCACCACAGAAGGTGATGACTGTCTTTGCCACACCACCTAACCATTACATCAGTGTAGTTTGCCCCACAGTGTACCCTCCTAATAAGAAGATCCATATAGAAGTTTTTCTTTTGTATTTTAAGTTCTGACCCAGACACATGTCATGATTAACATTCTGTTTCAGGTCTTTTTTTAAAGCTATCATGCGAGTCACGTAAACTTCTGCTTTTGAACACTGGCTTGGATCTGATAGTGATTTTTTTGTTTGTCTTTTGTAAATATTTACATAAAAGATTTTCTGACTTCCTTGTTGCGTTGTTTTCACTGACAGTTTCTCCAGTTCTAATCAAATTCACCAGTGCCACCCATTATTGAGCCACAGGATAAGAAAAATTATGTTTTTAATTCCCAGTCCAGCTAGTATAGAGGATAGGAGGATAGTAAAGAGATGCTTTCTTTGCACACTGCTTTTATTTTATTATACTTTGAACAGCTCTCTTACGTGCTTTCTAAGTATATTGTGAAGGTGCATTATATTAAAGACACTACATAATGTAAAACAAACTCACAGATAACACTGGATGACAGCCCTATCCAGATGTACAAAAGAACACTCACTTTCCTTAGTAGGTATTGTGATTTTCACCTTTATTTATGTAAATACTGTTACTATACTACTGGTACTATTATTATGTCAGATTAGAAGGAATTTGAGGTCATGGAGACATGCTGGAAGTCCTACTTTAAATAACAGATGGCTGTAATAATTTTAAATGGCTATTAGAAAAAAACACAATAGTAATTTTTTTACATGAACATATTTTATTATACAAAACAAATAATGTTATCATGGAATTTGACTACAGCTAACATGAGCCTGGCAATTGAGTATTTTTTTAGTCATGCCAGCAAATACTTTGCATTTCTCTATTTTTCTTCCTCAGTCAATTTCACATAGCTCACTTCCCATTAACAAGCTTACATGAAATTAACATATTTACAGATATATTTAAAATAAAACACAAACCATCATGATGTCTGTAAAGCAACGTTCAATTTTTTCAAAGTAATAAGAACATAAGAAACATGACAAATGAGAAAAGTCCCTCCAATCCATCAAGCTTGTTTAACTAATAACTAAGGAAAAGGAGAGAAGGAGAGGATGGGAGCATGAGCTGATACAATGTATGTGTTTCATCATTAAGTTAAAAGAGTTCTGCTGGATCTACTTTTTCAATGCCTTTGAGAATTTTGAACACCTGGATTAGGTTGCAATGCAGTCTCTTTCTGTTCGAGACTAGACAGGTTTAATTCTCTTAGTCTGTCACAGTACAGCATGCCTTTCAGTCTTGGGATGCACTTGAATGCTTTCCTCTGCACAGCTTCAAGTGAGGCTATATCTTTCTTGCAGCATTGTGACTAGAATTGCCCACAGTATTCCACATGCAGTCTCACTAGTGTGTTATATAGGCTGAGTATAACATCCCTTAATTAATATAAAACTGATTTTACAATTTAATCATTAACATTTTATTTGCTGTTTAATTGCTTAGATGATGAAAATGTTTTGTCAAAATAAACCCCTAAATCCTTTTTACACGTTGCTTCCTGTAGGACAGTATCTCCCATTTTGTATTTATAACTGACATTCATTTTGTCCATGTGTACTTTCGAAGCAGTTCCAAAGCTTGTCCAAGTCTTTCTGATTTATTTTTGCTGCCTCCTCAGTGTTTGACATGCCTCAAATTATAGTCTGCAAATTTCACAGGTTTAGTAACTATACTGAAATCTATGTGATTATTGTAAATCAGCAAAAGTAAAAGACCCAGGGCAGACCTCTAATGGACTCCACTGATAATCTCACTCCATATGGAAGATTCATCTTTTATCTGTACTCTTTGTCGCCTGCCAGTTAACCAACTGGAGATCCATAAATGTACATAAAAGTAAGAATCTTGTTGTGTCCGAGTGTAATTTTCTCATATTTCCAGTTTGTTTTATCATTTTATTCAGTCTTTAGAAAGTCAAATAGTTACCAAGACAAAAGGGTGTACCTAAGAAGAAGCACTTCACATTCTACAGCAAACATATAAGAACACAATTCCTAAAATGTTTTTCTTGTAACTAAGTTGACACCCCTTGAAAACTCAGTTCTTCCCAATAAACAAGGTTGTCTAAACTGGCAGAGTAATCACAATTCTTTTGTAAACATGTACTTTAATATTTTTATTCACACTATTATTCTTATACTTTAAAATTTTGTTTCAGCACCATTTTGTACCGAATTTGTCTTGCAGATTCTACCATTTTTCAAATTATTTCCATGACAGTCATATTGTTGTTAGCAAATGCATTGGTTACTTGCCAAGTGATCACTGATGCCATGACATGTGAGGTGTTACTGTTGTACATTCTATGGATCAAAAACCAAAAAACAAGTTTCTCTGGTTTGCATTTTTAGTTAGGAAAAGGCTATAACAGTAACATTAAGATTTCATGTTATGTTTTTTGATTTTAAATTTTGACTGTGATTTTTTTCAGCCATATCTCTGGTTTTAACCTAACCTTTATATTGACTCTTTTTAAAACATACCCCTAAATCACTGACCGAATATTCAGCATCTATGCTTTATGTACAAGAACATGTGTGCTGCCATCTCTTGGTGTTCCTTTACTTTTATTTCACACTAAAACAATGTTTTCGTCTCCAGAAAATTATTTTGAAAAAATGTATAATTTGAAAATGCAGGGTCTGGTGAAGCATTGTTGAAAGGGAAAAACTGAGCTTTAGAAAACACTGACATTCAATTATCATGAGATCAGGCATTGACTTCAGTTTGTTCTGAGAATTTCTTTTGTAATCTTATCTTCACTGGTAGGATTAGAATTTCCAAAATTTTCTGTATCAGCTGATGGGCTCTGTGCCTTGAAACACTTTAGTATTTCACAGTAACACAAAAAAGGCCACACAAAAAACCTATTTTGTTTTCATTTGACTCTTACACCATTGACGTCAGATTTCCTCTGTTAACAAACAGTGCACTTGAATGAAAAACTGTGTATGACTAATAAGCAAGATTTACACATTTTCCATGTAAATTTCGGTATGCATGAAAGACTTTTAGAAACATTGTAAAGACACTTGTGCGGATGAAAAAATGTATCTGTGTTAATGTGGACTAAGCCTTACAGCCTTGTGTAGCCCATTAAGTTTCTCACTCACTTCAGTTAATGAATTAATGAAAATATTATTATTACTCTTTTGCTTTTAGGATGTTCATTATAGTCTATGTATAGTATTATATACTGTATATAGTGTTATGTTCTGAGCTTTGGGAACCCTTCATTAATTGTCTTGAATTGCTCAAATATATACAGATGATAATGTTTTGGATTGCAAAAGATTGTAGTCCATTTTTTAACAATTTGTCAATTAAGTTTCTGTTTGTGGAATATTTTTGGAATGAGGCAGTCTCAGAAATATGAAGTATTTTTTTTTAATACATTCTAAATAGGATGAAGTTGTATGGAATTTGCTATTATAATAATACCAAAGACAGGCTTTTGAAATTAGTGCAGGGCTTGTTGCTGGGAATTTTCAAGTTAATGCAGGAATCTTTTATCTAACATTTACTGTAAAAAAAGTAATGTTAATATAATAAAAGACATGACATTAAAACTCCATACATATATTGTCTAAGTTTGTTTTTTCTATAAGATTGCAGGGAGACACAAATTTCACACTGCAGTATTAAGCATAAGGCAGCCAACCCTGGATAGACCACAAGTCAATAATTACTCATTTACTCAGATCCATACAGGTCTTTGAGATGTTCAAGGAAAAATGGGAGAGCATGCTTATAGAGATAGTGATTTGCGTAGGAATCAACCCATTCAGAGAGACAGATTTAGCAGATTCATCCATCCATCCATCCATTTTCCAACCCGCTGAATCCGAACACAGGGTCACGGGGGTCTGCTGGAGCCAATCCCAGCCAACACAGGGCACAAGGCAGGAACCAATCCCGGGCAGGGTGCCAACCCACCGCAGTTAGCAGACTCATAAGGTTTTAACACTAGAATTACCAGAGCCTACGAAAAAACTCGTAATTCCGTCCCACCTTAAACTGCTTCTTAAATCCCTTCACACCTCTCCGCCAGCGCCCTTTGTCTTCTAAATGTGCTGATAAAGAGAAGCCGGCTATTCCATCCCCCCACCAATTTAGAACGTGCACGAACTTCTCTCAGCTCATGCCTTGATTGAGTATCTGGGAGTGAAGTGGAGTTTTAGAGTGAAATAATAGATCATTGTTTGGAACACACGCATTTCATGTCTGTTCCGTTTCTACAGTAATCTGTGTCAACACATTGTTAAAACAGAAACTTTTTTTATATTCTAGTAGTAGATGACAAAATGTAGGCATAAACTATATAATGTATGAAGCCTGAAGTCCAAATAGCAAAGAAACATTTTCACAAGAATAACACAATTGCACTTTTATTCAAACATATAACTGCAGAAACAAAAAGCCGCCTTAACATGCGACATTGACACCAGTTTACTATAACTGACTCCGTGGTTCAATAGATCAGCCCCGCTTGGAATCAAGGGTCAGGGTTTGATCCTGCGCCTCCGTTTTGAGAAGTAAACTGCTCTTAGTCTTACTGTTTTAGAATAAAAACATACATTTGATTTCAGTCTGTAACAGCCGGTGCAATTTATGATCTTTGTAAAGGTTAGCTTTTTTTTTTATTCACTTTTCACTCTCTCAGTCGTTCAGAATCAATCCATACAACCCCATCTGACACGGCTGTTTTCACTAAAGACGCGCTATAGCTCTGCAGTGTACCACGATGCATACTAACGCCGGTTCTGACACACAACGCTGGCGAAGCTGCCTTCTTCGTATCTCACCGTCACTTGCTTTTCTTTTTATTCAGTTTTATTGAGTGTTCCTGCCAGTCCCGCATGTTGCTGTATGCTTTTTCTTTTGCACCCAGGACATGCAGAAGAAAGAATGGTAAAGACCAACTTCGGCGCTATATGCAATCATCAGACACTCCCCATCTGCCCGTGTCGTTCAAACACAGGAACATATATTGGTGTAAAAGTATAACAAAAGTGCACTTTTATTCAAGTGCACTTTTTCCATCGCCTTTTCCTGTAAGAAGCAGTGTACACACTTCTCTCTATGCTGTGGTTTCTATTACACACCTGAAAGAAAGAGACAATACATATGAACATATCCAGCATACAGCAACATGCGGGGACTGGCAGGAACACTCAATAAAACTGAATAAAAAGAAAATCAAGTGACGGTGAGATACGAAGAAGACAGCTTCGCCAGCGTCTGTGTGTCAGAACCGGTGGGGCGTTAGTATGCATCGTGGTACACACAGAGCTATAGCGTCTGTATTCTGTTTCTTTTGTACTCCAGGCACGCAGAGGAGAGAATAGTAAAGAGCAGTAAGTTCGGCGCTATATGCAATCATCAGACACTCTCCATCTGCCCGTTGTTTTGTTATACTTTTCAATACTTTTATACTGCTCAAGCGGGCATGCTCAAAAATACACGTGTAATGCCACGAAAAGTGCACGCAGACACTTCATTTCGCAAACAAAACAAGTGCACTTTTATTCAAAACTACCTGTATAACCGAAGAAAAAGAAAGCAAGTTACAGTAGGCGATTGATACGACATCTTGCATGGTGCAATGCTAAGAAGTGCAGATTTTCATTCCGTGCTATATAAAATCATCACATTCAAATATTAACAGTTCCCACACACCCAAGGACCGTCCTTCCTACATTTACGACCGTGTACTTGTTGCCGTGTACACACCTCTCTGTGCTATGGTTTCTATTACACTGAATGAGCACCTGACACTGTACTTTCTTCCCTGGGGAAGGTCCGCATCAGAGAATTTCCAGTTCCTGCATAAATTCACACCCGATCTGACGCTGTTCGTTTTCAAATAATATTGCATTAGTGCGATTATATTTTCACATATATTGTCTCTTTCTTTCAGGTGTGTAATAGAAACCACAGCACAGAGAAGTGTGTACACTGCTTCTTACAGGAAAAGGCGATGGAAAAAGTGCACTTGAATAAAAGTGCACTTTTGTTATACTTTTACACCAATATATGTTCCTGTGTTTGAACGACACGGGCAGATGGGGAGTGTCTGATGATTGCATATAGGCCGAAGTTACTGGTCTTTACCATTCTTTCCTCTGCATGTCCTGGGTACAAAAGAAAAGCATACAGCAACATGCGGGGACTGGCAGGAACACTCAATAAAACTGAATAAAAAGAAAAGCAAGTGACGGTGAGATACGAAGAAGGCAGCTTCGCCAGCGTTTGTGTGTCAGAACCGGGGGTGGGGGGGCGTTAGTATGCATCGTGGTACACTGCAGAGCTATAGCGTCTTTAGTGAAAACAGCCGTGTCAGATGGGGTTGTATGGATTGATTCTGAACGCGACTGAGAGAGTGAAAAGTGAATAAAAAAAAAAGCTAACCTTTACAAAGATCATAAATTGCACCGGCTGTTACAGACTGAAATCAAATGTATGTTTTTATTCTAAAACAGTAAGACTAAGAGCAGTTTACTTCTCAAAACGGAGGGGCGCAGGATCGAACCCGTGACCCCTTGATTCCCAAGCGGGGGCTGAGTCTATTGAACCACGGAGTCAGTTATAGTAAACTGGTGTCAATGTCGCATGTTAAAGGCGGCTTTTTGTTTCTGCAGTTATATGTTTGAATAAAAGTGCAATTGTGTTATTCTTGTGAAAATGTTTCTTTGCTATTTGGACTTCAGGCTTCATACATTATATAGTTTATGCCTACATTTTGTCATCTACTACTAGAATATAAAAAAGTTTCTGTTTTAACAATGTGTTGACACAGATTACTGTAGAAACGGAACAGACATGAAATGCGTGTGTTCCAAACAACGATCTATTATTTCCACTCTAAAACTCCACTTCACTCCCAGATACTCAATCAAGGCATGAGCTGAGAGAAGTTCGTGCACGTTCTAAATTGGTGGGGGATGGAATAGCCGGCTGCTCCTAGCTTCTCTTTATCAGCACATTTAGAGAACAAAGGACGCTGGCGGAGAGGTGTGAAGGGATTTAAGAAGCAGTTTAAGGTGGGACGGAATTACGAGTTTTTTCGTAGGCTCTGGTAATTCTAGTGTTAATAAACTTATACACATGAATTACTAAATTAAAGAGTCAAAAGTAATACCAGAAAATAAAACTTTTTAAAACCTGTCATGACTCTTTTGTAATAGATATTGTAAATGAAAAGACTAAGTCTTCACCGCATGTAATGTCAAAGTGGAATTTATTAAAATAGTAACTAAAAGATGCTGGCATCTGTTGATAGCTCTATAACTCCGATGAGTGTAACAAAATAAAGCCAGAATAATGAAGGGTCAGTGGAGGGCTGCCTGCCTGGGCAATATTAGAACACTCTAGATGAGAACAGGCCATTCAGCCCAACAAAGCTCGCCAGTCCTATCCACTTATTTCTTCCAAGAAAACATCAAGTCGAGTTTTGGAAGTCCCTAACGTCTTATTGTCTACCACACTACTTGGTAGCTTATTCCAAGTGTCTATCGTTCTTTGTGTAAAGAAAAACTTCCTAATGTTTGTGCGAAATTTACCCTTAACAAGTTTTCAACTGTGTCCCCGTGTTCTTGATGAACTCATTTTAAAATACAAGTCTCGATCCACTGTACTAATTCCCTTCATAATTTTAAACACTTCAAAAATGTCACCTCTTAATCTTCTTTTGCTTAAACTGTATAGGCTCAGCTGTTTTAATCTTTCCTCATAATTCAACCCCTGTAGTCCTGGAATCAGCCTAGTCGCACTTCTGTGGACCTTTTCTAGTGCTGCTATGTCCTTTTTGTAGCCTGGAGACCAAAACTGAACACAGTACTCAAGATGAGGCCTAACCAGTGTGTTATAAAGGTTGAGCATAACCTCCTTGGACTTGTACTCCACAGATCGTGCTATATAACCTAACATTCTGTTAGCCTTCTTAATGGCTTCTGAACACTGTCGGGAAGTTGCTATAGCTTAGAGTCCACTATGACTCCTAAATCCTTCTCATAAGGTGTACTCTTGATTTTCCGACTGCCCATTGTGTATTCAAACCTAACATTTTTACTTTGTATGTGTAATACTTTACATTTACTGGCATTAAATTTCATCTGCCACAAATCTGCCTAAGCCTATATGCTATCCAAGTCCTTCTGTAATGATATAATGGATTCCAAATTATCTGCTAATCCACCTATCTTGGTATCATCTACAAAATTAACCAGCTTGTTACTTATATTCCTATCTAAATCATTTATATATATTAAAAATAGCAGCGGCCCTAGCACTGACCCCTGTGGAACACCACTCTTAACATCGGCCAGTTCTAAAGAGGTTTCTCGCACCATCACCCTCTGCTTCCTGTGTCTGAACCAATTCTGCACCCATCTAAAAACATCACCCTGAACTCCGACTTCTTTTAATTTGATGCCCAACCTCTCATGTGGCACTATATCAAATGCTTTCTGAAAGTCCAGATAAATTATATCATAAGCTCCATTTTAATCATATCCTTTTGTTGCCTCCTCATAGAATTCCAGCATATTAGTAAAACTCCCATGCTGACTGTTCAGAATAACTTCTGTCCTTACCATGTGTTGCTCAATCTTATCCTTAATAATTCCTTCCATTAATTTTCCTGTGATGCATGTTAAGCTTACTGGCCTATAGTTGCTTGGATCTGCCCTGTCACCCTTTTTATATAATGGGACGATATTTGCCATTTTCCAGTCCTTCGGAATCTCTCCAGTGCTCAGTGACTTCCTAAATATATGTGTCAAGGGTTTATATTATGTACTCACTAGCCTCCTGAAGAACACGAGGATAAATATTATCTGGGCCTGGTGATTTGTTTGATTTCATCTTATTTAATCTGAGCAGCACTTCTCCCACTACAATTTCCAAATCCATCAGTAAGGAGGTTGTGGTTTCTTTTCACGGTTCCTCTCTGTGTGGATAGCACTTTGAGTACTGAGAAAAGCACTATATAAATGTAATTAATTATTATTATTATTTACCTCCTTAGTAGTTGCATTTACCTCTGAGAGGTTATCCACTTGCTCACTCGTAAACACCTCAGAAAAATGTAAGTTTAGGGCATCCAGTATTTTATTGTCTGTATCTTTTAATTCCCCTTTACTATTCCTGATACACTTGACTTCCTCCTTGACTGTTCTTTTGCTACTAAAATAATGAAAGAATCTCTTAGGGTCTTTTGCCTTATCTGGTATATTCCTTTCCAACTGTCTTTTAGCCTCCCTGATATAATTCTTAATGGTTGCCCTCATGCTCTCATATGCTCTATGATTCACTTTGCAGTCATTAGTAAATTAGTATTATGCCTTATAAAGCAGTTTTTTTCCTTTGCAACTTTTTTTAAAATCTTTATTAATCCACTGTGGAGTTTTTTTTAGTTTCCTATTAATTCCAAATGTAGGTATGTATCTGTCTTGCATTACATATAAAACATTTTAATACCTGCTCCTTGACTGTCTCCACACTTAAAAGCTTATCCCAGTCTATCCTCCTTAGACTTTGTTGCATCTGCTCAAAATTAGCCCTACCAAAGTTCAGCTTAACAATTTTAGTCTTTGTATCTGTACTCTTACAAAATACTGAGAATTGTATTATATTATGGTCACTTGACCCTAGTGACTCAATCACCTCTACACCCTCAATTCTGTCCTGATTATTACAAAATAATAAATCCAGACAGGCTTCACCCTGTGTTGGTGCTTTAACATGCTGTGTTAAAAAACAGTCACTGATTACTTTTAAAAACTCCTGCTCTTGTACTCAACAACAACAACAACATTTATTTATATAGCACATTTTCATACAAAAAAATGTAGCTCAAAGTGCTTTACATAATGAAGAATAGAAGACACAGTTAGAAAATAAGTCAACATTAATTAACATAGAATAAGAATAAGGTCCGATGGCCAGGGTGGACAGAAAAAAAAAAAACTCCAGATGGCTGGAGAAAAAAATAAAATCTGCAGGGATTCCAGACCATGAGACCGCCTAGTCCCCTCTGGGCATTCTACCTAACATAAGTGAAACAGTCCTCTTTGGATTTAGGGTTCTCACGGAAGGACTTGATGATGATGGTCATGTAAACTTCTGGCTTTTAGTCCATCAATGTTTGAGCATCATGATGTTTTGAGTAGGGGGTGGTGGCGCAGGCCGCCACCAGAAAAAAAATGGAAAAAGAAAGAGAAGAGAGAGCAGGGGTCAGTACGGCTTTTAGAGCCAACATGAATAGTTATTATGATGAATTGAACGTACAGAGTAACAGGATTAGGTTAAAGTGAAGTTATGAAAAGGCCATGATAAAGTAAAGCGTTTTCAGCAGTGTTTAAAAATGCTTGACTGTATTAGCCTGGCGAATTCCTATTGGCAGGCTATTCCAGATTTTAGGTGCATAACAGCAGAAGGCCGCCTCACCACTTCTTTTAAGTTTAGCTTTTGGAATTGTAAGGAGACACTCATTTGAGGATCTAAGGTTACGATTTGGACTATAGGGTGTCAGACATTCCGATATATAAGATGGAGCGAGATTATTTAAGGCTTTATAAACCATAAGCAGAATTTTAAAGTCAATTCTGAAAGACACAGGTAACCAGTGTAGTGACATCAAAACTGCAGAAATGTGTTCGAATTTTCTTTTTCTGGTTAGAATTCTAGCAGCTGCATTCTGCACTCGTTGCAAATGATTTATGTCTTTTTTGGGTATTCCTTAGAGGAGTGCATTACAATAATCTAAGCGACTGAAAACAAAAGCATGAATTAATTTCTTAGCATCTTTCAATGATATAAGAGGTCTAACTTTTGCTATGTTTCTTAAGTGAAAAAATGCTGCAAGGTTATCCCAGTTAATATTGGGATAATTAAAATACCCCATGACTATAATATCTCCCTGTAAACTTGCCTTTTTGATATTACTAAAAAGATGTTGTGGAGACTGGCCCAGACACAGACAGGGAGACACATTCATTTCACCCACAAACATGTTTAATTACAACAACTATTATTTACAAGTCCAAAGTGCACCACAAAACCCCAAAGACCCAAAGTCCTGGCCTCACAACAATGCCTCCACTCTTCAGGCTGCCTCCTTGCCTCCTTCAGCTCAGTCCACTCTGCTCCCGACTTTCACCTCGAATGAACAGAGGTGGCCCCTTTTATCCTCACCCAGATATACTCCAGGTGCTCCCCGGCAGTCACCCGCCGACACGCCCCTGTGTGGCGGAAGTGCTGGCTGTACTCCTGGAAGCATTCCGGGTGTCCCTGCTTTTCTTCCCCCCAACACTTCCTGGTGTGGCGGAAGTGCTGAGGTCCAGGGCTCCAAAGGCATTGGGGCACCCTCTGGTGGTGACCACGGGCCCCTAAAGGGTTGGGCTTCCATGCCTTCAACCCGTGGCCCCCAAAGCAACCAGGGTGGCGGCCCCCACATGATCCAAGGCAGGCGCATGCCCTCTTCCGGTTCTTTATGGCATCCCAGCCGGGTCGTCGCCCCTGGCACCTCTGACAGTGCCCCACTGCCAGCGAAGACCACTCGGGAGGAGAGGCACGTCCCGCGAGGACAGCTTACCCCTGAAGCGGGTCGTACTCCTGGGAAGCCAGGGTCCAGCCCTGTTCTTCAAACAGGCATGGGGCAGAGACGCCACCTGGACACCACCACCTGGCGTCCTCCTGTGCCTCGCACAGGCTGCGCTCCCCCCTCTTACCAGCACCCCGGGGCCCACTCCTTCAACACCCCCTCCGACGTTTTCTTGCCCCTTTGGTTGGAGCCACTCGCCCCCTCGTAGCCTCTGCCAGCCGTGGCGGCACCCCCTCGCCAGCGGAGAGTCCTCCCATCAGACGGCTTGTCGCACAAGGGCAGGTCGCCAGCAAAGCGGGTCCTGTTGCACGTCCAGGGTCCAGTCCTGCAACAAACATAAAGACGGGGGCAGAGCCGCTGCCTGAGACCCTTCCCTGGCTTTCCCTTGTGCCACACTCCCCCCTACAGGTTTTGGCTTCCATGCCCTCAACTCGTGGCCCCCAAAGCAACCAGGGTGGCGGCCCCCACGTGATCCAAGGCGGGTGCACGCCCTCTTCCGGTCCTTTATGGCGTCCCGGCCGGGTTGTCGCCCCTGTCACCTCTGACAATGTGTAGCTGCCGAAATAAGGTATGGTCAAGCATGGGTAAAACGCTTGTCTAAAGAAATCTCACAGTCCAAAAGTTCGTTTTGAAAATATTTAGTGAAAGTTAAAAGCAAATAATCCACACAAGAATAAAAGAAAAAATAGTTACACACGTAGAGAAAAAGGCAAAAAAAGGGGAAAAATGTATCTTGTCTTAAATTTAGCTTTTCTTGAGAAACTTTAGTTATTTCTGTACTTAAAAGTTCTTTACTTTTTGTTCTCTACTTAAAGATTCTTAAATTCTTACATACTTAAAGATTCTTAGCTTCTTCTTCTGTATGCTTTTAGCAAACGGCACAGCACGTGAATTAAGTGCTATTTTCTTACATATTTACTTCACGCACTCAAAAGGCTCGTAAGCCGACTGGCACATAGATATGTGCCCAGGCACAGTTTAAAACCATATGCCTTCCATTCCTTACTCAAGGCAAATCTGTCACTAACTGAAGAATATTATTTTAGTGAAAGCTGTTAGAAATTGCAGGAAAATACCAACACAATTCTACTCACGAGGGTTACAGGACCCTCCCATATTTTATGCATTATCAACTAGTAAAATATTCATGAATTTTATAGAACTAGGAAAATGGCTCTTACAAGATGTGTGTTGAAATTACTGTCTGAATTGGGTGGTCTATATAAGACCTGTTTCCCTAATATTTTCAAGGCAAAGCCACATGTCCTCACTAAGATGGGGCTCATCATCCAACTAAAGAGGTCTTACATTTAAATCCTGTTTGGCATAAACAGTCACCCCACCTCCTTTTCTGTTCCGTCTATCCTTCCTAAAAGATATGTATTCCTCTATGTTACACTCATCCCCATCTTTGTTATTATAGTCTTCCATCACTCTGGATGGCAGTATACATCCAACATTGCTCCATGTTTAAATCCTGTGGTGCTGCATTGGAGTTGTAGTTACAGTATACAGCTCAGTTGGCGGCCCTTAGAGCTGCTGAGGGGAGTTGTTGGTGGACTGGCTTCCTTGTCTTCATCCATCTGATCTAGAAGCACTTCTGGGATATGTTTCTGGTGTTCTGAAATACTTACACATGCCGCTTTAATAAGAATCTTCTCCCCTGCCAAACCTCTCCCCCAACCCCCCAGACTAGTGAGCTTGGATTCAGGAGTGAAGAAAGACCAAGGATTCACCTATTACACAAGGAGAGAGTAATTCTCAGTATTTTGAGGTAACATATTTTATTAAGGTACAATTGTACAAAATACTTTTTTTAACCAGAAATTGGTCTACTTAGTTCCTTCTGTGATATGAGGGCTTTAGGGTGTCCCCATATATTTATACCATACATTTTGAGGATACAACAAATAATCTATCAGCAAGTGGACTTGAAAACAGCACACTACGTACAAAAAATATATAGTAAACAATTAATCCATTTCATCATATGCAGATCTTTCCACTTGAACCTGGAGCAATGGCACGTGACTCCACACTGCGTTGGACATTCTCCTAAAAGACTGGTAAGGTTGCTTCCAACTTTCAAGTCCTTAAATGATCGATGGAAGGACTTAGACATTTAAAAGTACATTATTCTTCTGTTTTAGTATATTTTCCTCACTTCAAACTTTATTATTGCCTTTCTTTTGATTCCTGAATACTTTTTGTTTTTCAATATTCATATTAAACATTCCCCAAAAAAATTTGCAAATGTTGGAGAAAAACTGCAGTGATGGGAATGTATCACATTATTTTTTACCAGAAATGCCACCCTTATGCAAAGCTAATTCAAATTTCACACTTAACTCACCATAAATATGCTTCAGAATAAAATTAACAGAAAATCTAGCAGAAGTCTCTGGCACATTTTAGAGTTTATTAGGTGAGTCAAAAAATTTCTGTGTGTCTTTATTAACTATGTTTCACAAATGATGGAAAATAAAATATGTCTAAATGATGTCATAATTTAACCTATACAGTTAAGAAATGTTGCTCTAAGTTTCTGTTATTTTACAATATTTTTTCCAGTTAGACATTATAGGAAACAGTATATTGTTTATGTATAAAGTTGAGGATTTTGCAAGCCATAATAAGAGCAATTTTCAATCCAGATCTATTGAGGTTAATTTATGTCAGAAAAAATAACTATATTTGAAAGAGCTACACAGTTAAATAGTTTCCTTTTTATACAGTAATAAAGTAATGTGAATTTTAATTGAAATGTGTACTGATTCAATCAATATCAAATCTTCTAATACCACTAAACTGATTGCACATATAATTTTAAAAATGTTATTTTTAGGTTGTTGTTAATTTCATCTCTCTTTTCCAAAAATGTAAGAATACAGCAAAATTAAAAGTTAAAAAATCTCAAATGAAATATTCTGGGAACAGAAGAATAAGAAAAAGAGCTTTATCCAAGAAAGGTCAGGAAAGAATTTTCATATTAAAGAATTACATCTCTCCAACAATAAGTGGAACACAAAGTGTTACAGACTTTGTTCCATCTGAGTAAATTAAGCAATGAACTAGCAATACAACAAAAGAAATTCCACTGATTAGTGAGATTGGACTTTCCATATTTAAATTCTAAAAATGACATGGGCAATGTTGCATTGAAACTGCAAAGTGAAACTAGATGGTCTAAAAAACCTTATTGTAAGCCAATACACAAACACTTATGATTGAATAAGTGTGGTGTATAATCACATCTGTCAGCTGCTGGGTATATTTTACATTACTAGGTGGAGGCGAAGGTCTGTGATACGGCTTGCATGTTTGTAGCTGAAAATCCACAAAGGGAGAAAATTAATCAATTTTCTATTCTTAAGCTTTCAATTCCTCTCAGGAATCATCATCAGAGGAATATGATTAGACTTACTGGGACCCAAGGAAATATATAGCAAATAAGTAGGGGAGGATGGGAGAATGTCAGAGGGAGGATTGATGAGTTGGGATTCAGATGGTGTTGGTCAGAGTCTTATTTATTATGTGCATGTTGTTCTTTTCAAGTCTGAATATGCTGGGTTCATGTCAAAATGTCTGTTAATGGATTTTTCATTGGATAGCCACATTTCAGCCAGTTCTTTTATGTTTTTAGTATTAGTCTAGAATTTTATTTGCAATGAGTCCCATTTAAATATGTGTCTGGTTGAACTTATAAGTGTGCAAATCAGAGACCATGGGCCCTTTCTTCTGACTGCTTTGCAATGTTCCTGTATACACGTGGCAAGTATTCATGATGTCTAACCCATGTATACCGCTGGGCATGCATTACATGGTATGATATGAATCATGTTCCATATCTCTGCTGCTGGTTTCTTGCTTTTAGCATTAAAAAGGACTGTGCAGTGTGTATGTTAGCTTGTGTGCTACTTTGATGCCAACTCTGGACAGGATAAGGGATGCACCTTCTGGTACCCCGTGATGATAAGAAAGTGTATGCCAGGTGGGATGGGGAGTCAAGTCAGTTGTTTGCTGGGGTCTCTGGCATCTCCTATGTAAGCATTGTCTGATAAATGTATTTGTTTATTGTGAACAGTTGGAAAAGACTTTGTCTCATTCTTTTTAGTTTCCTTGGTATTACAGTGGGTGTGAACTCTTCTGAACAGAGTCTTAACACAGCTCCTTTTATGCAATGACGGGTAATTGCTTGCAAAGTATAATATTTTCTCTGAATAACATTCCTTATGATAAGCACCTGTAACCTGGATGCCATTGTTATCTGTTTAAAACCCCTTAACATGCACACGTACCGGTCCCGGTACATAACGACGATTGGACGATGTCACAATCATGTCACAGCCATGTGTGCATGCCCCTCTGTCATGCACCTCGACATACTACACATCAAATGAAAATTCAGAGTCTCGTCTTTCCGATGATATAAACCATTTTGACACACAACAACCACAGCACTGACACTAAATCCTTTTTTACAGAGAAGTAAATACTTTTAAGAGCTGACTTTTCCTACCTTTGAAGGCTCTCTGCAAGTCAAACATCAATATTTCCGAGCAATATTGATCTCATTCTGTCCGTAAGGCTCCAGGGAATATAATCCAGTAAAACGATTAGGTCCATAACACACGATAGATCCTCAAAGGGACAAAAACTCCAGAAAACGTTTTTTAACTCGAGACTAGCTCCAACATTTTTTTTCATTTCTATTTGTCATATCAGACGTAATTTGTTTCTGTCGGCAATAACCATGCTAAAGCATGTTACACGGAAGTGTTAGCTTCTGATTGACACCTAAGTTGGCCAATTACGAGGGGTCTGGGGGGTGACTGGCACCTCGTATAGCCAATGAGTGTCGCAGACAGCTGAACGATGACGCACAACTCCAAACCCTGGTAGAATCTACCAGTATGATTGGACGCTGTGAGTGACACTCCAAACTTACAGCCAATGAGCAGCTGAGCACATTAATATGTAACTTGCCATACCAACTTGTAAACAAAACCGATCGGAGCTGCGCGAAGCTGGCATTTGTGCCAGTCTGCAGACCTTGTGCGTGGTTGTTTATTGTGATTTCACCTAGTTTTTTCGCATTTTAAATATGGATAAACGTACAGATAAACGTAAATACACTCTCAATTAAGTCGTTGACGAATGTACGCGGCGTCACAGTTTTCAATCGGACAATGGATATGTCTAATGGCAGAGAGCGACATGTGACACGCCCTTGTGGTTTCTGCCAGCTAGGGATTGCTACAGTCAGTGGCACATGGAAAAACGTTGAGCTGTGTTGTAACAGTTTGTAAAAAATGTATATAGTTTGTGTGCATTTTATTTAAAAAAAAGTAAAAAAATAAAATATATATATTTTTTTGGCCCATAAGACTTGTTTTGACTATTTTTATATTGAAATGTGTATTTTTTATTGTTTTTAGTATGGAATATGAATTTCCATAACTAATAGAGTGACACTGTGTGTAGATATAGATTCCTTTAGGTGTAAGCTTTCAGTAGAACCCTCATTGATATATGTGGGTTGAAGCATTCAAAAGTTATTACACTTTTTCCATACGTTCCAAAATGTGGATAATGGATAAACCATAGGTCCCTCTAAAAAGCACCTGGACATGCCCACATAAAAACTGGTGTAAAAATATCATTTTTACAGGTATTCTTTTCAAATTTGAAATGTGAGTAGTCAACAAGTTATTCTGTTGGTACATAGCATGTTTCTGTCCCCACCTACCTACTGCAGATATAAAGGCCTTTATTTTCACAAAAAAACTTAGGCGAGAACAAAAAAATTCATTTTTTCTGTGAGTTCTAATGTGCATAACTTTTGATCAGTCACACCTACAGTGATTCTGACTACTAAGGGTGAAACTAGAGAATGTTACCTTTACAAAGAGACCAAACATGTATTTATACTCCAGGTAGTTCAATAACAGCAATGATTCTAATTTGGAGAGGTCAAATTACAAGCGATTTAGCAAAAATGACCCCGCTTGATAAAAGGATTTGTCCAGGAAATTGCTGCATTGGTTTATTTTTATTTTTTTTCTATAGTGAACTGGATTGAAGGGATTATTGCGTTGATGTGGTTTTGAAAATTAATCAATTGGTCATTTTTTAATCTGATGAATGTGTTCATCAATGTAGCGTATCCAAGATTTCGGTTTGTACTGAGTCAGAGCCACATTTTCGAATCACTGCATTACCAGTTTCACCAAGAGTCCCATTGGCATACAGTGATCCCCTGATATATAGCAGTTCAGCTATTGTGCCCCCGCTACATCACAGATTTATTAATATTATTATTACTAGGGGGCTCCGACCCCTGGTCACTTCACTCACCCACCCTCGAGTTTGGTTTACCGGATAAACAATTTAAAGAGATTGTTATTCTCATAGGAATTGTTACATATGCATTATTTTCATTTTTATTTTAAAACTTTTGTAAAACAATATTTGTCCTTTATTTCCTGCCCTGGGTGGGGGTAAATCTCTTTGTCGCAGGACTTATAACGCTGCTCACGTTGTGAAGAGGGGGTCTGAACACACGCTAAAGAGATGCAATCGGTTCAGCTGGTGTCTTGCTGCTGCTACTGGCCAGCTGTGTGTTGTACTTGTCGCATTTTGCGTCAGTCACTTAAAAGCCTGTACAGCAGCTGTCCTTTTGCCACTTCACATCTCTGCCGCTAGTGTTCTGAAGGAGGAGAAGCAGGAGGAGGTGTGTGTTTGTGAGGGCTGAACGCATGCTGGCTTGCTGCAGCTGCTGCTGGCAAGCTGCATGTTCTGCTTGACGTTGTTTTAAGAGCTGGAGCACCTGAAGTTTGTCTGCCAAAAGCATTTCAACAACTGCTAGGTTAGATGTCAGTGAACTTGTTTTAAAGTGTTTTGTAAGTAGGGTGTGACGTGCAAAGGTCACCATCTCACCATCTCTCACCTTTGTTCCTAAGGTTGTAATGTCTAGTCTTGTGTGTCGTCAAAGTGTCTCTCCGAGATGATCTGGTCTCAATCACTTTGCTCAACCCCCCCGGAGGCAACAATCCTGCTCGCGTTGTGAAGGGGGGGAGCATGCTAAGCAGAAATGGACGGATCAGCTACAGGCTTTGCGCAACTTCTGCCAAGATGCCTGTTCTGCTTGTCGCTCTGCGCGTCAATCATTTAAAAGCCTGTACAGCAGCTGTCCTTCTGTCTCACTGTCTTGTCTTGCGTGACAGTTAAAATGTCTCTTGTGGGATGTCAAATTGTCTTCTGAGAAGATCAAGCCTCGTCTCCCTGCCAAGATTTTTTTTATAATAAAGAGATGTTACTCATATCCTTAGCCCAACATTAACATATCACATGTGTTTACAAAGTGTGTTTTAATATGTTTACATGTGTTTAAAGTGTATGGGAGGGGTATTTTAAGGTTTAAACTATAAAATGTTTATTTATATGGTCTTTCTATATCGTGGATTTTCACCTATCGCTGATGGGTCTGGAACGTAACTTCCGTGATAGGCGGGGGATCACTGTACATTTTTTTTGTCTGTATAATTTTCAATTAAAATGAAAGTGAGTTTTCTGGCAAAGTGAAATTAGATGCTTTAAATCGTTCATGTTGTTATGGTGGGGTCCTTATTTATCTTTGTTTAGAGTTTCTATGGCCAGATGAACTGGACTCACTGTGTACAGTGACACGATATCTAATGAGACCATGATTTCATCCTCAGCAATAGATATATTATTAAGACGCTGTAATGTCATCTCAGTGCTATTAACAGAATATTCTGAATCATATGGTTAATATTTGAGCATATGAACAAGTCCTTTGGATAAGTTATAACTTAGACCACATTGTAGACCAAAAAATTCAGGGCAGCTTGCATCATTGGATTTAATTTTGTAATATTCCAGTGAGTTTAGACAGTTGATATTCTGGACCTTATTCAGAGTGGTGTTAAAGATGGTTTTAGTTGGGTCGCTGGTTAGTTGTTCGTAAGTGGTGGTGTCACATAGAATTTCTTCTGTTGCTGTGGCATAATTTTATTTATCTAATACAACTGTTGCATCTCCATTGTCGGAGAAGTTGTACAGTATATTCTGGGTTGTAGTTCATTAGTATTCATATTCCCAGTGAGTTCATTCCATTTTTTGTTAAGTGTATTCTATCTATTTTGGTCTAAGCTGATCCAAAGCTGGAAATAATTCATAGTGACAAGTTAAGGTTGCTTCAGGAGTTACATGTTACATTTGAGTCTACAGTTGAGAGGAGTGTTGGTGTAATGGCTAACTGGAGGGACTATTCTAGGATGATATGGCAGAATATAAGACAAAGAAATAAAACTTCTCACTGATATTTGGAAATGGAGAAAATACTGCACCAGAAATACAAAGATTCAAACATGTATTTGTATGTCAATAAGGCAGCAGTTTTTATTTTTTCCAAACCCATTGTTATTTCTTTTCTTCCTTTTTATAACTTATTTGAGTGTGTGTGGGGGTGTATGTGTGTGTGTACATTTTATTATCATTGACTCTGTTGGTATTGTTTACAACATAAGAAATGTGCTCTTCTTATATAATACTCTATTCTTTTAAAATCAAACTGCATTGTCTACATATACTATGGATTTAGTCTGGCTGGCAAGGATATGTTAAAGGCAGAGATGGCAATGTGGTGGGTACTCGTTAAATCATCGAAAGCGAGAAACTAACACCCTGACCAAAGTGTCACGGTGTTAAAAACCCATAACAAAGGTACCTATAAACATACATTTAAATATAAATGTATTAATTTAAAATCCTCACAATGCCAAACAAGAAATTAACTCTAATGGTCTGGCTTGCCTTGTAGACATTATTAGACTTTTTTGAAAAGTCCTGTTGCATTATATGGGGAAAGTTACAGGGTTATTCACTCTTTTATTTTTCTTTAAACATTTGAATAAAAACCTTCAGGACAGATGATGATAAAAATTTAATACAAAGTCTTGTCTCTTGGATTGACACAGACAAAGTACATTAAAATGCAAAATTTGACTTAACATGTACTTCAACAAAATTTACCTTTAAAGTTTTTAAAGTTTTGTATCGTATGGCTAACATTTAATTATATATATTTTTTTTAACTTTAGCTTTCTTATATGGAGACAAACATGATAGCAGTTCTACTACTCACAGGTAAGTCAATATTGCACTCATGAAATATATGGTGCATGTTTTCAGCATAAATATGTTTCTGAGGTTTTGTTGCATCTTTATTCTCCAATGTCAAATGTGCAAGTTTCAAGCCTTAGGACAGAATTATTTAAACTCCAAAAGTCTTTGCCTTATGCTGCTGATTTTCTCTGTTGCTTATTTACAATGGAGATTGCGGTGCTGGTGGCAGTTGCTTTATCTTGTGCTGGGTTGGGAAGGATGTGCAAGTTAAGCTCTGTTATCCAGCGCTGTCTTTGGATACTATGCTTTATATAGATACCCAGGCTTTTCTTTCTTACTTGCAGTTGTCCAGTTTTTACAATGGATTCTATGTGTGTGTGTGTCCTGCCCTTTAATGTCTATGATCTAGGCTTGTATAATTGATGAGTGTTTTGCTTGGATTAGAGGAGATTCATCAGAAGGGTGCAAATGTGACTTGAAAGAAACACATCTCCACCCCCAGGGTGTTTGCCTTTGTGTTATTGTAGTTTCTTGATGCATATATTTTAAAATGTGTGGCGCACTCTTTTTAAAACTGGTTGTTGTCTGTGTAGAGTATGTACATCCTTCTTGTGTCTGCACATTTTTTCCTTTGGATATTCCAGTTTTTGTTCCCCTTTATTAATAAATGCAGGTTAAGTTATTTTGTGATCCTAACATGACCAAGTGGTGGTGTTTGCAAATGGGTCTTGTGATAGACTACCACTATGCTCCTGCTTTGCTCCTAGTTCTGACAGGCTGTTCCACTGAGTAACCCTGAATTGGATGAAGCAGGGTTTGTGAAGGTTATTTTACATTTTATGTTAAATACATTTTAGGACAGAATCATGTTGGCCATTTTTAATTCTTTTGCAAACTCTGTGCAGTGTCATTTACTGAATATTATTTTGGATGAAAACTCTATTCTAAATCCTACTTTTGAGCCAGGTCTCACATTCTAGTAAAGTGCTTCAGTCATTTTGCAGGGATTGGCCAGTTGTTACCATTCTGCCAAACTCTGAACTGACAGTTTCTCCTTTTTTTAATGTTTTCATAAAATTTAACCTAGAATTCACTACATGATCACTTCCTAACCTTTAAGGCAAAGGGTAGACACACTAAACATGGATTGGATTTAGATTTTACTTCTGTTAGGTCACTTTGCATTTTGTAAATATTTAAAAATAACCAATGACAATTTATATTTGTGAAAGCATTCTTTTTCACGCCTGCCTGAAACTTTTGCACAGTACTGTATGTCTATAAGATAAATTATATTCAGTTTATATCTTTCTATTCCAGATGTTTTTTATTAGACAAGTATTTTTCACAAGAAGAAATTTAACTCTTTATCAGTATAATGATATCATTTCCAGTTATCAATGAAGGCTACAACAATACTTGGTTCTTTTCAAACTTTACTAAGAGGCTTTATTGTATTCTATGAAAATAATGCTAATAGTTGTGTTACTCAACATGAGTATAGTTGCTTGTCTGTATGTTACTAAAATAATTGCCAGTTTTTTGGGAGACATTGTAGGTCTCAAGATCTCAGAAATAATATGCTGTTCATTCATCTTTACACATATTCAATAATGACTACGTACATAAAGGTATTGACTAAACTCCTGCCAAAATAATAAATCAAAGTCATTCATAAATTGCTCCACACTGACCAATAAGTTTTAATTTTCTCCAGGTCTGACACTTTTTACAGACTATTGTGTTACAGAAACCTCAGTCTTCACAGAAATACTTCTTTTCCACGATACAGAACCACATTTGACTGTTTGAACTGATCTTTCTATACTTAACCTCACTGGCTTTGGAAAAACTTTTATTATTATGCTAAAAAAATTAAAATTGCACAGGGGAGAAAGTAAGCATATCTTCTTTACTAGTTTAAAGAACCTCCCTACACGTTTGGAAAATGCTCCTATTTTAATTTGATTTGTAAGAGGTATCAAGCAGTTTGTTCAGAATAGTATATAACTGCTACATTTATAGATATTCAGCTCACATCACCTCCCTCCATACTAGTGATATTTTATAATACAAATAACCCATGAGACATTTCACTTAATTTATTTGTCAGATCTGAGACAATACAAGAAGACATTGTGAGGTTTTTGAGATCCCAAATCTCCCCCAGCTGCACAGTGCACCGAAACTCTGTCTATGTAGACAGGGATTGCTTGTCCCTTGCCAAGTCAACTGCAGGTTAGCGGCCTCACCATATAACATGCTGGCCACCCGATAGTTTATATGGGCAATATTCTATCCTGGCTACTAACCTGGCCCTGTTACTGTTTGGTTGCTGTGTCTGTGTGTATTAAATTGTTAACTCCCATTTGAATAAAAACCCTTACTGTTCCTTTTTTGAGAGGAATAAAGCTGGTTGTCTTAAAGCCTTTGGACTTAGCATCTTTTCTCAAGTGAAAGACAGTGACTCACGCATCACAGACATAATTAATTGGTGTAAGCTTCACATCACTTTAAGTTCCATTACTAATTGTACCTTCTTCCTCTAACTGTTCCTGTTGGTTCCCAATTCAGACACTGCAGGTGTAGAGATATTTCCTCATCTAAAGACACCCACTGCTTCTAATTACCTCTGTATGTTACATGATATTTAATTATCTCTTAGCACCTTGGCAGATAGAGACTTCTTCCTGCACTCATTACAGCCATCAATATATTTGTGAATTTTGATCCAATTGATTACTACAAATATAATTTCTAGTTTGATCATGAGATGCTATAAACTACATCTAAGCTCAGTTCTTTATCTGATTTATGGCTTAACCAAATAGAGTTTAGGCTAAAATAACAGAATTAATCTTTCCTTTTTGATAACAATGTTAATACGTGGACACTCTTGGATAATTTCCTTCATCAATTCTGTTGTAGCCACAATGATAAAATTACAGCGAGCGGGCAGACATTTTAAGTGTTCAGATCAGGAAGTGAAGGGGTTTCTATAAGGACAAGACAGGAGAAAAGTCAGTGGCCATCCAGAGGTGCAATACATATAAAGACAGAGAAATACCCATCAATGATGTTTAAAACAGAAAACAAAAATCATTGTCAATACTTGAAGCCAAATGTTTTTTCATACTCTACTAGTTGCTTTCCTTAAATAACCTAACACCACAGGTCAGGTATCCTGAGATTAATTTAAAGCTAGTATATCAACTACTGTGTGCCACCAATTATATAACTTTAATATAATATTACAATTTGCAACATTCTGTATCACGTGATTGGCAACAGACATGGGACTTACTTAAGAATGTTGCACAAAATGGCATTGCCCGTGGTAAAAAGAATATTCAATTGGAAATACAATAAAATTAATGCACAAAAAGAGTAATTACGTAAATACAGTGAAAAACAGGAAATAATGTATATGAATAGACACACGACAATTTCAAGGTATTCATTTATCATGCTATATTTTTTTAAACTTGTAGGCTGTACTGTTAAATATCTCCACCATCAGTATTAAATCTATTCATACTCTTTTTTATTGTTTAATTTATAACTTAGGTCAGTCCTAAAATCCCTTGATTTGAGTCTACATTTAAAACTACCTTTTCACCTCATTTACACTCTTTACACTGATACTGATCCTATATGAGCTATTTATTGTAATCTGCTGAATGCATCCTTCAATTCACTTCCCAGAATATTGACTTGGGACATGTCCTGATACTGGAGTGTGAAATTTCAAAACATCTCCTGATGGTCTACTTAGCTTGTGCAGAGTTTATTTCGCAGCCACCTCATAACATACAATCACTTCATTAGGATTTTTGTTATTTTTGCACACTAAATCTTTCTAAATCTCTTTTTTTGCATATGTGCTAATATCATCCACATGTTGATTATGTTTGGCATATTTTTGTCCTTAACAGATTTCTGCGGCGTACAACTGTTTCTAAGCTTGTTTTGACAGCGACACTATCCCTTCATAGACAGTGGATCTGTTTCACTACAGCAATTAATTTTGTAACTTGTCTATGCCTTAATTGACTTTTCTCTAATACTCTATTAGATAAATGATCGTTTTAGCATTACATAGTTTTGCAGCTTAAGTGGAAAGTATGTGGTTCAGAGGATGGTTTATTTCTGATTTAATATTATCACAATGAATAATTGGGGCGGGACGATGGCGTGGTGGTAGCACTGCTGCCTCGCAGTTAGGAGGCCCGGCTTCGCTTCCCGGGTCCTCCCTGTGTGGAGTTTGCATGTTGCTCCGGTTTCCTCCCACAGTCCAAAGACATGCAGGTTAGGTACATTGGCGATCCTAAATTGTAGTTGGTGTGTGTATGTGTCCTGCAGTGGGCTGGCGCCCTTCCTGGGGTTTGTTTCTTGCCTTGCGCCCTGTGTTGGCTGGAATTGGCTCCCGCAGACCTCCGTGCCCCTGTAGTTAGGATATAGCGGGTTGGATAATGGATGGATGGACAATTAATAATTGCTTTTGATAATCAAAAAAAGTATCACAAAAAAATAACCTTTCCTTGTCACTGGATGCCAGCCTGACCTGAAACAAAGATTGGCAAACAGTTAAAATCTTATATAAAAATAATGATCTATAATAACAAAAGGAGCAAAGAATGAAGATTTATGCAGTAAGCAAGAAAGTAAACTTTATTTTTATATATTACCTTTCAGGGCCATATAGTCGCAAAGTGCTTCACATAGATAATAAATAAATACATATATTCATGCATAAAACAAATAAAAAAGCTGATAAAAATTCCTGTTTAAAAAGATTTGTCTTCAGCTTTCTTTTAAAATTATTTCTAGTAGCCTTGAAGGGCAGGGTCAGAGGAAGTGAATCCAAAAGTCTTGGAGCCATCACCTCGAAAGCCTGATCACCAAGAGTCTTTGACTGAGTCCAGGGCATAGTTAGTAAACTGACCAGAGGACCTAAGAGTTTGACTCTGAGAGTAAGGAAAAAGTTCTATCACATACTAGCTCATAAAGTAACAACATTCCTGAGCTCCAGCACATACTCGAACAATAACCCATGCTTAGTGATAGAATACGTACAGCAGGACCCAACCTGTCCACAGTGGTGCACTCTCTAATGGTTGATGGGAAACTTGTCCCTATAAATTTAAGAATAGTTTCCTGCTCATAAGTAAAAACTTCCAGGGAACTTCTCCTGTCTCTGAGGCACTCAGCTACCTGGTAGCTGCTGACCTGCATTTCTACTTTTATGGATTCCTCTAACTTTAAATGGAAAAGCTGAACATCCCTGTAATGGTTGTCAGCTCACAATAATTTAGCAATGTGTCCTTCTAATACATTACTGACTATCACTCTTTTGAATCCTATCAACTCTTGGTCTACAGCACCTCCTAACTCTGGCACCTCCTTCCAAGACTGGCAACCTATCACATTATATAAAAGAAATATTACATAAACTGTAGTAATTTTTAGTTTTCTTTTCTTTTTAGTAATTCTGGTTTATTTTTGTTTAACATAATTTGTCCCCACGGGGAAAATAAAGTTCAATCTATCTGCTCTCAGAAAGATTTTATCATATAATTTACTTTTGAAACATACCCTAACAGATACTGTTTCAGCATTCTTTATTAGGTAAAGCTTATTGTCTGGACAACAGTTTTCAAAAATGTTTATCCTGCTTTATATTTATTTATGTTTCTGTGAGAAAAGCACATTTTAGTGTGGTTATGTTTTTAGGGAGTTTGTATGATAGCTATGCAAAGCATATCATTCCAGCTAATATCATAGACATCTTGTTCTTAGAGCAAAATATGGTGATTAATCATGTTCAAGTTGACAGAGTTTGCATTTCTTGTTATTAGCAATAAGAAGAGGAAACTGACATTGGAAAATATCAATAATTATTATAAACTTTACATAATGTTTGTTAAATATAAGTAACTGGTTATGAATTATTCTTTGATGGGGCAATAAAGGCAACATTTACTATAGTTAGAATGTAGTGGTACAGTATTTCCTGCTACAGAATAATGTAACAAGTTGGATTGCTTAAGGAAAATCTCTCACTTTCTTATCCAAGCAACAATCTGGATTAATGGAAAAATGTTAGCACAATATAAAACAATACAATAAACATGAATTTATTAATTCTTCTGAATCTTGACCACATACTTTTTATACAAAGCAGGATATGAACAATTGGAAGGGGAAAAGCAAAGGAACCAAATTACACTTGTTGAAAGAAGAAATTAATTAGGTATTTGTTTATTGAATTAGGAATAAGCTAATCATACTTAATGATTGTTTTGATCTTGACAATTGAACGTAAGAAGGGAAAAAAGGAAATCCAGTACCAATATATCATGCATGTAAGATACGAAATACAGCACAAATCAATTTAAGGTATTTTTACTTGATTAAATAAAGGCTTGTCATAGCCCTTTCTAAATTTCTTTTAAACAAATTCTTTATTACAGGGTCATACTCAATGATGTCTTGCAGTGTCACCCCGTTTACCTTTGTATCAAACAACCAGACGTGGGATGCTGCCCAGAGTTATTGCAGAAGTACATTTACAGACCTGGCAACAGTTGAAAATGAAGAGATAAATCAGCAGCTGGTAAACATCTCTCAAGGGAAATCATTCTGGATTGGTCTGAGACGTAACAGAGACAACTGGCAGTGGTCAAGTGGGGAAAAATTTACTTATACTAACTGGAATAGAAACTTCTTCTGTGCATTTGTTCAATCAGATGGATTCTGGAATGATACTATCAGCAGTACCAAAATGCCTTTCATGTGTTACAATGGTAGGCAATCAAATAATTATACAGATTGTGGATACCTATTATTAGGAAAAAGTTAAACAGAATTTGAATGGAGTAGTTTAAAATTATAATTTAGTGAATAAAAAAGACATTGGTTGAGGAACATGGGATGGCTGATAGTTGAGACTGTGAAAATATAGAATTAATTTTTTGTCCAAAGCACTTTTGCTGGTGGAATCTGAAAAACTGAGTTGCAAAGAGCTGCAAATGAACATTTATGGGGTTTCAGCAATTTTCAGCTTGGTGATATGTAATTGAGCACCTCTAGAACTTTATTTTGATTGATTGGCCAAGTTAGGTTCACTTCTAATATACATTTTAGCATTCCAACTAGCAGTAGCATGGTGTTGTGCCACATTAACCAATAAAATGTGTCATTTTGCTTGACTTCTCATTGCATCCCAACCAGGAAAGAGAACACCAACCATCGCGGAAATGCCCTTTCATCCATACTGTCTAACCATGGTAGCTTCCTGGCTGGAAAAGGGAATAACAACTCTTTTGGTGAGGATACCATTCATCCCTGCTGTCTGTCCATTATGATGGCCCAAATGGGTAAAGAGACACTATCTATCCTGGCTGGAATGCCACTCCATCTCTGCTTTCTATCACAATATTCAATATAATTTTCTTTTACTCTGCACTTTCCCAGAGCTGACATTACTTTTTCAGCATATTCGGTAACAAATCCTAGAAGGGACTATAATGCTCCCAAAATGAATCCATCCATTCACTAATTCAGAACCCATTTTAGCAGCACTGTTGGCAAAGCAGGAACCAACCCTGAAAGGAGTGTTAGTTTATCACAAAGAATACCCACAAACCATTGTTAATTTTGTGACAGATAAGGAGCGCTATCACTCCCTTGAACCCTCTGATCAAACGTCAGACGCCACATAAAAGTCCAAATATTGATTTTATTAATAATGTTCAGTGCACAAAGCACCATCTCCACCACTATACTCATTAAATAACCACAATACTACAATAAACAATCCTCCAACTCCCAGACGCGTTGCCCTCCTACCACCCAGCTCAGCTCGCCGTCTGGGAGCTGTCACAGTCTTTTGATAGTCCCTGACCTGGAAGTGTTCCAATCCCCAGGTTATGTGATCCTTATCACTTCCGGATCAGATAAAAAGTCCTTTTCTTCATCCCGGAAGTACGTCACTTATAGGACACATATGACTCTCTATTCCTCCCTGCAGCGTCCTCTGTTGGCCCCTGGGGTATCCAGTAGGTTTGTAAGGGAAAACTCCATAGTCCATGATTCCCTGCTGGCATCCGGGGCACCTCCATGCTGCAGGGAAAGCTCCATCTGGCAGCCTGGGGGTTTTGGCCATGATGACAAGCCGGCCATAGACCACAATTTATAATAAGTGCATTTAGAGCTGAAAATCATACAGTACGTTGGCGCATCTTTGGTTTATGGCCAAAAAAAGAAAGGAGGTCAGGTTATACAGGAACTGGACTGGGACTTGAAACCACTCTGTGGGAGCCTAAAGCAGCAATGGTTTATGAAAGCTCCACCACACCACCATATCCAGCCCTGAATACAGAAAGTGGTTTGGTTTGACTTTTCTATATAAATAGTCAATGAAATGGTCTTTGGGGATGGCATATTTAATGACCTACTTAGCACTACTGTCTCATATCTGCTGGACATGCACTTTGTTCTGTGCCTGAGTGTATTTTCTCTGATGCACTTTTCTTCTCTACCAGGTCGACATGGTAGGCTTGGTAGGTAGGCTGAGACTAAATAAATATTAGTAACATTTTTGCTGTACTGTTTACTTTTGTCAGTACCCTGTATCCTTCTGTCTTATTGAATTATTATTATTAACTTTCCTACATACAAACACACTTACTGTGTTTCTATGGTTGACAATGGATTAATATGAAATAACTGCCTTTCTTAATTGGAAACACCCTGAGAGTATTAAACATGTACAAAGATTTTTAGTGTATACTAACTACAGTACTATAACCTCTTCATTAAAAACATTTGTTTGGTAATAGACACTATTAATTCATTAACAAAGAAGAATCATAAAAGATTCATTTGGACCCTAGATGCTCAAGAGGCTTTTGAGAATCATAAGTACTGTATTTACTAGAGTATTACAACATCAAGATCCTAACTTACAGCTCATGGTAGAGGTGGATACCTATAGTACAGGGTTCAGTGCTATTCTCAGTACTCAGTTTGCTTATAGAAGTTTAATTCATCCTTGTGCAGAAACTTATGACCACTGAACAGAATTATGATGTGGGAAATTAAAAACTTTTTGCAATCAAATTGGGTTTGGAGGAGTGGAGGATTGAGGGAACCACTTTTCCATTTATGATTTATAATGATGATAAGAATTTGACTTATTTAAAGGAAGCAAAATGATAAATTACCATTAGTAAGATTTTCTTTGTTGTCTAGTCATTTTTATTTGTCCTGGAAGTAAAAATAGCAAGGCAGATGCTTAACCTAGACTTTACAAGTCAGAATATTTATCAGCAGACCCTGAAACATATATTACCTTATGAGAAAATATTTAGGAATTACCCTAACCATGACTTTAGATGATTTAGAGGAGTTGATTAGGTAGGCCAATGATTGAGCCATAGAAGTTTCCTGAAGAAATTTGTGAGACTGAGTCTTCTGAGATTGTTGTGAGTGACAAAAAGACCAGGGGCCTCATGCTTAAATGGTGCGCACGCACAGAAATGTTGCGTAAGAACTTTTACACGTTCAAATCGCGATGTATAAAACCTAAACTTGGCATAAAGCTACACAATTTTCCACGGTACCTCATACCTTGTCGTACGCAAGTTCTCTGCTCGGTTTTGCAGACTGGCGGCACCCAGCGTCAAAGCAGTGCTACTGTTCCTGTGTGGTTACTCCTTATTTTCCTGACATGTCTTTATAAATACACTGAAACTAACTGCATATTTCTTATTAGTGTAATGCATCTGATTGTAATTAACTTGTAACAATATAATGGTCCAGGGAATAGCCATAGTATTCCAAATACCATAACTGCTTTAGCGTTGTTACTCTCACTGCACCTTCTTCTTCTTTCAGCTTCTCCCATTAGGAGTTGCCACAGCAGATCATCTTTTTCCATTGTGGACTGTGCCCAGTTGTTTATCCCGGTCAAGACTCCCAAGCCTCTTGAACTGATTCCAACAGGGCATCATGGACTTTGGAGTTGTAGTGCACAGCCCTGGTGGATAACGTCGGGGCCGCCAGGCATCACTCCAGAGAGAACCAGGGACTGCTATTTGCCCTATGCCCCGGGAGTACTTCCAAGTCACATGAGCGGAAGGGATGATGTACTTCCGGGGTGAAAAAAAGGGCTTTTATCTGACCCGGAAGTGATAAGTAATTATAGACTAAAGGATGAGAAACACTTCCGGGTCAGGAACTATAAAAGGACCATGGGAACTCCCAGACAATGAGCTGAGCTGGGTGGTAGGAGGGCAACGTGTCTGGGAGTTGGAGGATTGGTATTGTGATTATTATTATTATTATTATTGTATTGGTTAATGAATAGTGTGGAGTGGAGGGTGCTTGGTGCACGTAATTATTATAATAAAAAGAATAATTGTAGCACTTTTACCTGGTGTTTGGCGTGGTACCTGAGAGTTCAAGAGAGTGATAGCGTCCCCTACTGCTATACCATATTACTCTCACTGCAGCACTCAGAGTATTTATATAACTGTATCTGAGTGTGAATCACAGCAGCAGCTGATCGGAAAGAGAATTATCGGTATACAGCATCAGGCACACGCTACCTCAGCCACGACAAAACGTTTCAAAGCCTTTCCTGTACGGACCTTGTGGTTCAGAAACAGTTTCATCCCAAGAACTATAAACGCACTCAATCATTGCTCCTTGTAGAACTGTTTGTACTTATAAGTACAATTACCTCACTGTAAACTTGCACTACAGTTATAATATTGCACAACCTGAGCCACTTAATAAAGCGCATATTTATATATATGATGACGATATCATTAAATAATAATTTAATAAAGATAAAATGCAGCTAAACATGTTTATTATATTATACAGGTAAAACTTTAACTTCATTTAAATAATCTATATTCTTCACTGGGACTGGCGTGAAGGATAGAATAATTAAACATGTACTACGGAGATATTTCAATGTTCCTTTAACTTTTTGAAGAATCAGCGCTCCAAGCTTACAGATGGCTTAACATCTATTACAGAGCTGATTGTGTGGCGATGCCAATATATATTGAATACAAAACAGAAAGAGAAAATAACGACACAGCTAAAAACGTAGCGGCAAATTTTGACAAAAGTTAAACGCTCGTGTCATGAGCATGAGGCGGCTATACAGTGTCTGCAACGGACGTGGCCATCTGCCATTCATAAGATACCATATTGACATTGGCGGATGAAGGAGCCACCGATTCTTTCTCTGTCCAGGGCCGCCACAAGCCTAGAGCTGCCCATGAGTACTGCTGCAATAAATAATTTCATCGAAGGTCGTGCACAATCACTGTGCCGTAAAACCCATGTTTAATAATGTGCTTTAACCCCTATCATCATGAAAATGATATCATGTATACATCTCAGTATTTTAGTTATTCAGAGAGCTGTAATATCACGAATGTAATGGATTCTGTGTCCAGTCAGAGGAAGAGAGCCGGTTTAAGAAGCAAGTAGTGATTCACACACATAGAGCATATAGAAGATCACATACAAACCAAAGCATTTAACGTGCTAATTTAATTACAATGTGATTTGAGAAACTGGTTAATTAAACGATTTTAAGATGATGTTTATGATGTTCTACTTTAATGACAAAATAAACTACATGATTAAAGTGGAACTTTCGAGATTGAAGTTGACATTTCGTGCTTTTTTCCCCACTGTGGGCCTTTTTTTTCTCTGTACCCTAATAAGCTTTCATATGACACTCAGACCGTGGGCTACGACTGGCATTTTCACGGCGAATTTAATATCTGAGCTTTCAAATTTCTCCAACACGCTATGTCACTTGATCAACTTCCTTTTGTTGATTATACCACAGTTTAATTAAACAAATAGTATGTTTTTCCTTTGCCTCCACTTGGTATTCGCTGAAATTGTTATATTTTCCCCCGTGCTTTTCTGATTGTCTTTTCACAGAAGGCTGAGCTTAAGGTTGATTTATATTGATTTGCATATATCGATAGTTACTTTCCACGCTGACCGGGATTTATGTAGTGGAAGAATGTGGAAGTTGGAGTACGCACAGATTCCTGATTCAGGATTTTTCTGTGCGTAAGCACATTTCGGCTTTTGTGCTTACGCCATGTTATAGTGCGAATTCTACACACGGCGTTATACATGAGGCCCCCTACACACGGCGTTATACATGAGGCCTCAGGGGCCTCATGTATAAATGGTGCGTAAACACCAAAAATGTTACATACACCATTTGCAACCATCACTCCGAGATGTATAAAAACTAAACGGTGTAAAGCCACGCTCATTTTCATGACAGCCTCACACTATGCGTACAAACTTTTCTGGTGGGATCTGCAAATGCACTGCACCCAAAATTAAAGCATTGCTACTGTTTTAGTGTGGTATTACTTTCTTTTTTAGAGTCACAACCATGAGGCAGGCTTTATCAAATACACTGAAATTAATTGCATATTGTTTATTAGTTTAAGGCATCTGATTGTAATCAACCTGTAACCATACAATTGTGTATGGAATGGCCAAACTATTCCAAATACTATAGCTGCTTTAGCATTCTTACTATCACTGCTCCACTGAGAGTATTCTAACCTATTTTATCTGATTAGTGGTGTCTCAGCTCTAGAGCATCTGATCAGAAAGTTGCATAGCAGGTTTTGTCATTAATGCAGAGGATTATCAGGATACAGCTTCCAGCCCTAGAGTACATTTATAGCACACATTGCCTCAGAAAAGAAGCCAGCATCTGCATGGACTCCACTCAACCATGCTACAGTCTATTTGAACTTCATCAATCCAGCAAATGCTTCAGAGCCTATCCTTTCTCATTGTAGCATACAATGGCAATAAAGTAATTCAATTTCATTCAGTAAAAAAGCATGTATTTATAGATAATTATGACTGGCTTCTAAATCAATTTAGATTCCTAAGAGCTATCCTCTTGGAGCTGTGTACTGTTAGAATACTAGGACATATAATTTATATAATGTTTATGATGAAGTGCATGTTACATTTTACAGAAGTGTTAACTTAATGTAAATAATTTATACTGTTAATAATTAAACACGTGGGAGTATGATGGCGCACTGGTAGCAATGAGCTAACGCCCCATTCAGATATTGTTCCTGCTTTGCACTTTATGCTTACTGGGACTGGCACGACCCTAAATGGGGCACCAGCTGGATGGAAAAACATGTATAATTAAACATTTTCAATGTTCCCTAAAAGTATTGAAGAATCAGTGTTCTAAGTTTATAGCTGATTTTATATTTATTACAGATGCTTATTGTGTGGCATGTGGTTACATGGAGAAAGAAAATAGGACAGGAATTGGGGTTTGGTTCATACACAGCCCTAGTGCAATAAATTACTCCATCCAAGATCTCGCGCTTCTCACCTAGCATTTTGCTGTAGGCAGGAACAATACCTGGATGGGTACTGCTGTGCCACGATGCCCCAACAAGTTTAATACATTACATTTAAGGCATTTCATTATGAAAACAGCATCAAGTATACATCTTAATATTCTAAAATGTTCAGAGATATGTAATATTATGAATGTAATGTATTCTGTGTTGCAATCATTGTCTGCACATTCCTGTCGGTGTAAAAGAAAGCCTGTTTAAGAAGCATCAACTGGGGTGGGGAACCCTAATATGCTCCCGTATGACACTCAGACACTCGCCTTTTCACATCAACTTCAACATCAGACCACTTCTTTCTTACTTTGGGCACTTTGCAAGTTTTTGAACTTGAATTTTTCAGTGCCACACCATCAATTCCCTTTTGTTCCTCATATGACTGCCTAAGTATGTTTTCCTTGCCTCTACTTCGCCTAAGCAAGATCACCACTTTGCATTCAGTGAAATTCTTTGTTTTTTACAGATGCTTTTGCCTTGGTCTTTTAGCAAATCACTGAACAAAATGGGCAATGGAGGTTGTACATGGGAATGAGTTTGCCAAATGCAAAACATTTTGAATATACTGTATATTTTAAATCACTAATATTTACAATGTTCACTTTCAATATGTAGTAGATATTTAATGCATGTGTTAGCATTAAATTGCTATCATATGCATTACATTTCACTCTGCAGTCAGCTTTTTAAAATCAAATCAACTCTGGATTGTTTTTACCTCCTTACAACTTTGGATGTGTTGTCAACTTGATATGTGTACAGTAATGCAGTTGTCATTATACTCTCATCTGTCCAATACTCTATATTTTACCATTGATTGAGCTCCTCCTGTATAAAATGTAATGTACTTTGCCAAATTTCCTCAGCAAATGCAGTTGGGACTGCTTATAGTGAGTCTTCTCATTCCGGATGTATATAGGTATAAAAGAGCTGACAGTCCACCATTACAAACTATAGTTTTAAATAAAAAAAACATGTTCAGCTTATCTGAACATAACAAGAAAAGCTTTTGACCATCATCAATAAGGTGGGATATCCTGTTCACTTGTCCACACACAACGTTAGATTTAACTGTAACTTTGTTATCAGATGGCTTTCACCTTGTGGAGTTTCTTTTATCCAAAGTTCTAGAAACATTTCTTGGATGTAGGATGACCTCTTAAGAGTCCCATGTATCCCTAAAACTCTGGATGTTCAGTTTTCCTTAAAGGGACAGATTTTTCTTGCCGCCTCTGTGCCATTCACCAGTAATTTTTAATTCGTTTTCAGACTATACACTGTGTCTGTAAGTCAGAAGATGCTTTTAACACCTTCCTAGCAATCTTGTGTTCTCTTCTTGGCACTCAAAACAGAAGGTTAGGCATTTCTGCAGCATATACTTTATACATGTCAAGATTCAACAAAAAATCCAAATAGTATGTCGAGAAGACACAGAATATGTTGCTGAGTGAAAGAGCATTTGAATAGCAAGAGAAAGTGAAAAATGTTTAGCATTAAACCACAAAATGTCTGAACTGCAAAATGGAATATAAGACTTTAAGGTACAACTTTCAATGACCATTTATCCACATTAATAAGATCTGTGTTTGTGTGTGTGTCTGCTCACCTTGCAGTGGACCAGTTGCCTGTCCAGGGCTTGTTCCTGTCTGCCGCTACCCTGCAACTCTGCTCTAGATTAGCGGGTCTAGAAGATGGAAGGATGAATGTTAGGAGGCTTTTTTGAATCCACCGTTCAAGATAAGTCACGCCACAGCAATGCAATAGGACATAGGTTTGAGGTGCCTATTCCAAAACTATCTGCCTATTTTCTCTGAACCATTCTGTTATGTATTTCTTTGAATATTTTGGATTACAGTAATCCCTCCTCGTTCGCGGGGGTTGCGTTCCAGAACCCCCCGCGATAGACGAAAATCCGCGAAGTAGAAACCATATGTTTGTGTAGTTATTTTTATATATTTTAAGCCCTTATAAACTTTCCCACACTGTTAACATTATTAGAGCCCTCTAGACATGAAATAACACCCTTTAGTCAAAAGTTTAAACTGTCCTCTATGACAAGACAGAGATGACAGTTCTTTCTCACAATTAAAAGAATGCAAATAGATCTTCTTCTCTTCAGGAGCAGAGAATTTCAGAGGGAGAGAGAGAGAGAGAGAGCAAAGAAAAGCAAACAATCAAAAAATCAATACTTGTGCTTTTAAGTTTGCGCGCATTTTAGAGGAGCGTTAGTATCTTCTAAGCAAACAGCCTGTGTGCAAACAGCCCCTCTGCTCACATCTCCTCCGTCAGGCACAGAGAACGTCAGAGAGAGAGAGAGCGAGATTAAAGCAACAATCAAAAAATCAATACGTGTGCTTTTGTGCTTTTAAATATGCCGAGCACCGCAATAAAGCAGCATTTTTTTAGAGGAGCGTCAGTATCTTTTAAGCAAACAGCACCTCTGCTCACACCCCCTCCGTCAGGCGCAGAGAATGTCACAGAGGGTGAGAGAGAGGCAGAGACAAGCAAACAATCAAGCTCCGCGCGGGATGCATATCTTATAGCATTGAGGAGTTTTAGTTAATATGTAATACATGCTCTGATTGGGTAGCTTCTAAGCCATCCGCCAATAGCGTCCCTTGTATGAAATCAACAGGGCAAACAAACTGAGGAACCGTGTAGCATAAATTTAAAGACCCACTGTCTGCAGAAATCCGCGAACCAGCGAAAAATCTGTGATATATATTTAGATGTGCTTACATTTAAAATCCGCGATAGAGTGAAACCGCGAAAGTCAAAGCGCGATATAGCGAGGGATTACTGTATTGTTTTTGATCAGCATCAGTTTTTTGGCAGATGGTCTTTGATTTTTTTTTCATGCCCTCTAATTAATTGAGAAATTTACGGTTGCCTCAATGACAGCAAGCTGTCCAGGCCACCTGAAGCAACAAAGCAGTCCAATACCAAAAGGCTTTCAGCATCATTCTTTACAGATATTGGGCAGTTCTTCTGTTCAATTGCATTCAAATCGTATTATGTAATATCACCTACTGTTGAATTCTTCTCTGTACTCATAATATTTCTATTGCACTATTGTATTGTATTGAGGATTACTTGTGTTCTGTTTTGCGTATTGTATTGTATTGAGCCCCTTTTTTGACACCCACTGCACGCCCAGCCTACCTGGAAGGGGCCTCTCTTTGAACTGCCTTTTCCAAGGTTTCTTCCATTTTTTTCCCCTACAAGGTTTTTTTTAGGAGTTTTTCTTTGTCTTCTTAGAGAGTCAAGGCTGGGGGGCTGTCAAAAGGCAGGGCCTGTTCAAGCACATTTGTAGCACTCCTTGTGTGATTTTGGGTTATACAAAAGTAAATTGTATTGTATTGCATTGTAAAATAATCTGTACATCATGTCATTATTCCAGAACATATTTTTCCGGAAATATTGTTTAACAAGCAGATTATCAAGTTCAGTCATAAATTTCTCAACTTTTTAAATCAGGTGCTTATTTTTTTTTATGTCCCATGTTTACTCAGGCTATTTCTAAGAGATGACTTATGTACCTTGACTTTCACTAGGCAAGAGATACCTTTAGATACTTTTAAGTTAACTCGGGATCCTTAGTACTAGGATGCTGTACCATGTTAGCCATTATGAATGTAGTGAAAAGTCAAGCAAAATGGCACCTTTTATTGGCTAACTAAAAAGATTACAATATGCAAGCTTTCGAGGCAGCTCATCTTGCCTGAAGAAGGAGCCTGAGTTGCCTCAAAAGCTTACATATTGTAATCTTTTTAGTTAGCCAATAAAAGGTGTCATTTTACTCTGGATCCTTATAAATTCTTTAAGCATCTTTCTGTGCTGATTTTGAGTTTCATCCTTTTGTAAATAATCCATAGCACAGTACAATGATTAACATTAATTGTTTTAAAATTGCTTTGTGCCCCATTATAGATACAGTGGAACCTCGGTTCACGAACGTCTTGGTACACATACAACTCGGCTTACGACCAAAAAGTTTGCCAAACTTTTGCCTCAGTTCACAACCACACACTCGGTATATGAACAAGCCAGTTTCCCTTTAGGTTTGTATATGTTCAGTCTCTCCCTGTGCATTTCCTGTGCCGCGAGCAAGAGAGAGAGAGAGTGACACACACACACAGGCGGGCGCGCGAGAGACATACACACAGAGGCGCGAGAGACACACACACACACACAGAGGTGCGTGAGACAGAGTCACACACACACACACACACACGAGACAGAGGCACACACACACAGGCGCACGAGACAGAGGCACACACACAAGCACTCCAGGCTCGTGAAAGAGACACACGCACACACGAAAGAGAGACAGAGCGAGCAAGCGAGAGAGGGAAGGCTGGACGCATAAGGTAGAAAAGACATGTTTTTGTTTTCAGTTCTGTTTCCAGCGATCGATTCATAGCGTGCTTTGTGGCAATGTTACTTTTCTTGGTGATTTATTAAATTACGGATTTTTCAAATGTTCATTTTTTTCCCTGTGCTCAAAACTCATAAAAAAAAAAAGTGTTTTTAGCGAGCGGTTCCTAGCACTATAGCGCATACTATTGCAGTGTTAGTTTTCTCTGTTGTTCAAGGTTTTCTCAGTGTTATTCAATGTTTTTACATATAGTTTACTATTACCCTGCGCATTCTATGGTATAATTAACTATATTTGTGCTTAAAAACTAAAAAAATATATATTTACATACAGTTTGTACGGTCTGGAACGGATTAATTGTATTTACATACAATCCTATGGTGGAAATTGCTTTGTTTCACAACCAAATCGGTTTACGACCAGAGTTTTGGAACGAATTATGGTCGTGGACAGACGTTCCACTGTACAAAGACACCAACAACTTTCTTCTGGGAGACTGTAGTAGCTGTTGTGGCGGACAGCTGGGGATCCTGCCCAGCCTGGATGCCTAGAAGGACCAGCAAAGGGAAAATACTTATCCTGGACCATGAGAGGGCAGCTGCCCTGGTCTGCATTGGAGCCATGGGATCACTACTTAGAAGCTCAACCCTGTCAGGGCCTGTGGCCACCACTAGGAGGTGCCTGGAGGATTATACAGCCCTGGACTGCAGCAGGGTGGCACGGTGGCGCATTGTGTAGCGGTACTGCCATGCAGTTAGGAGATCCGGATTCACTTCCCGGGTTTCACTTGTCCATGTTTTGGACATCTGGTGTCGTGTCTGTCTGTGTATGGGGGCTGTCTGGCTGTCTTATCACACTGTACTAATATTGGCATAATGTTTTGCATCGGCATAGTGGTTAGGATTACTACCCTGTAGATCCAGGACTCTGGATTTTAATCTTGTTTCCGTCACAACCTTAGTAGAGTACACACATTCTCTCTGCATCTGCATGAGCTTTCTTGGGCCTCTGGTTTACCTCCCAAATTCTAAAGATTTGTTTATTAGGTTATTTAGTGTCTTTTACTCTTGATCTTGTGGGAGTGAGAGTGTCCTGTGGTGAACCATTCCACCATTCCAAAGCAAACTTCTGCTTGACCCTGCTAAGATAGGCTCTAGACTTCAGTGACCACAGATTGTAAAGTAAGTGATGAAAATTAACTTATTGTTAGGAAGTAACCCTGGTGAAAAGCCCCAAATCTTTTATTGTATATTAAAATCACAATAAAAGATTTTTTTATTGTATATTAAAATCTATTTATTTTAGTTGAAGAGAATTTTTAAGAACAATAGTAACTTAAATTATCAACAGCATGTAAATTACCAGCATTAATCGGTTAACAAAAATTAAATTAATGAGCAGTGACAGATTAAGCAGATGCATAGCATGTAATCAATGTTATCAACTGAGCAGACATTACACACATACTGTACATTTAGTTTTAGTTTCAGGTTATTAGTACTTGTGTCTCAGTGTGGGCAGTGCCTTGTCACAAAGCTTCATCAACAGAAAATGCAGTTATCTTAATATGTTTAATATGCCACAGCATTGCAGAGTTTTTAACAGTGGATCGTGATGTGCTGTGCTTGAAGGCTCATCAGTACTGTCATTCTAAAGTAGGCCATCAGTTTATTTTTAAAAGAGTAATGTATCAAATCTGCTCTATTGGCATTGGATCTGTGCATAGCAGACTTTCTTTGTCTAACATTGCTGTGCTTAACATACAGCTGCTCAGGAGTTAAGCTCTGGAACTACTTGATTCATTGCAGACTGCAATTTCAAAATGTCACTCAAAGATTAAAAATAATCTCAAGGAGTTTGCATCTGTAAGTGAGATGACAACATCTGTTATGTTTACTTTACAGATCTTACCCTATTCTTTATTGCTTTTCACCATGAGTAATTGTAACACCTACATTTATATTCCTGCATGTAAGTGTATAAAAATTGTATTATTTGTTCCTGGCTTTCTTCTTTTTTCCCCGTGCTTGCTTCTTAATCTAAACGTTGACGTTCAACTATTTATTCATGTTTGATATTAGTTTGTATCCTGTTTTATTAATGTCATTGTTGCTATTGTATTCTTTTGACTATTTTTGAAGAGGTTTGCATGTTCTCCCTTTACATATGTGGACTGAGTGTGTCATTAAGCACTCTCAATTGCCAAAATCTGTTTACTGTATTCCTACATATGTTGTTAGTCTAGTTTAGGCTTACAGGGAGTTCCCCAGGTTTTGCATGTTGCTTATTAAGTGAATGACCTGAAATGTTGCTATGACAGATGTTCAGTATTTGATGTATATTATATGCCTGTAGAAATGCAGTATATACAGTACATGGAAACATTTTCATTTCTACTTCTGCTATTATAGTTATGAACACTGTTCAAGCAGTGACTTCAATAGTATTTTAAAAAATAAGCAAAGTAGATAGATAGATAGATAGATAGATAGATAGATAGATAGATAGATACTTTATTAATCCCATGGGGAAATTTACTTACTCCAACACAGCATGCTGATAATAAAGATAGTAAACAATATTAAATTAAAGAGTTATAACTATGAAAGTATAACAGATAGACAATAATTTTGTGTAATATTAACGTTTACCCCCAAGTAATAATTCACTGAAAAAACACTCTTTCAAAGTTTTAAAATGAGTAGATGACATATAGCCTGAATTATAAGGTATCAAAAATAAATATAAAACGAGTCTATATGTGTGCAATGATCTTACTTCTCGCAAAGGAACTTTTAATAATAAAAAAGAAAGCATGTTTGAAATTTGCCATTTGCTTCAAGTAAGAAATGGCTTCAGAACACACTTGTTATTTGATTCTGGCATTGTCTGACTATGCTGGAAGTATTGAAAGTCACATTATCAGGAGAAAATGGAGTTCTGTCACAGACAATAAAATTTTATGGATTAAGCTGATAGGTACAACATGAATGACATACTTTGACAACTATAGAGGAAACTATGTTTTACACTTGCAAACTACATATGTCCATGCGGACATTTTTGGTGTGACAAAAACTAAAAGTTAATTGCTGAAAACCCATAACTAAATATATAAAAAAAATAAAACTAAAATGACAAACTAAAATTAAAAACTAAAACAATAAATACTAAAAAAAATGAATAACTAAATAAAAACTAACATTAGAAAATGGCAGAAAACTAAAACAATAAATGCTAAAAAAAGAATGAATAACTAAATAAAAACTAACATTAGAAAATGGCAACAAAAAAAAACTAAAACTAAATTTAAGCTAAAAAATAAAGTCAGAAACTAATACAAACTAAAACTAGATAATATCAATATTACATAAATACATCATAAATAAATAGTCCACAAAAGATTTAAATGTAAAATTGCCTTAATAGTCCTGTAAATTCCTTGGTAAATTATTAAAGTTCTTCATGATTTATTTGAGCAAAACTAATCAGTTGGAAAAAATGACAATTTTATTCTCCAGAACAAAAATGTACATATTTTTTTTTAAATATAAGAAAGTGGTGTCACACATGTGCAATTAGGAGGCAGTCAAAGAGCCTAAAGGTGAGTGAAATATCGCGAGATAAAGGGTCATCACGTGGTACTTACCCTAACCTCTTTTCATCAACAGAAAACCTGAAGAAAAATAATTCCCTCAATTCCCTCCGGGTTCCAAAATGGCCACATTGACGTCACTTCCGGCCAACCATGATGACGTCACTTCCGGCACCATCAAAACACCTCACTTCCGCCGCATCATGATGACGTTGGTTCTGGTTCCTGCTGCAACGTCACTTCCTGCCAACCATTTCCTGTCCCATAATCATTTTTGTCACAAATCCACCATTTTTCTCCTGTAAAATGTTCATTGTTTGAATTAAAACTGTGAATCGCTTTATTTCTTTATTGTCTGGACGACTATATACGGGGACGGTCCCCAAAACTTTGTTTTTGTAGCGTATTATTTTGTCAAGAATAATCACCACAATTGCTGTAGTCGGCAGGATTGTTTTTCGTCTGTTAAATCAAGATGTCCGAAGAACAGGTCCTGAACACCAATCTGAACACCATCATGGGCGATCTACAAACTTTAAAAATACAAATGGGCGAGATGAGGACCCAAATAGCCGAAGCCGAGGCTCGTGCTGCTGCAGGAGTATGGACGGAGGTTGCTCGGTCAAAGCTTATTTTATTAACTACCCTTACAGACATCAAAACATATTTTTTGATTTTTGAGCGTACTGCCAAGGGGAACGCATGGCCGAGGTCGAAGTGGGCGTACCAACTGGCTCCTTAACTGAAGGGAATGGCGCAGAGAGCCTACTATGATCTAACTGAGGAGCAGGCCACTGATTATGACGCTCTGAAACTAGAGGTGTTCAAGCGCTACGCGTATCTCCGGAACAGCAGGTGAGAGAATGGAGGGAGTAGCAGTTCGACCCTTAGAGGCCACTAAGAACCCAGGGATTTGAAGCTTGAGGGAAAGTTGTTGCTGGCTACAGCCGGACATTAAGTTAGCACAAAATGGCCGAGCTTTTAGCGTGTGAGACTTTTATACATGCCCTCCCTGAACATATCACCCAGCAAGTCCGGAAGCATAACTTCGAAGATATGAACACCTTAATAAAAATCGCAGAGCGCCACTGGACGGCTTGCAAATCAGGGCAATCAGAACGGTTCTCTCGCCGAGCCCAACAGGATGTGGGGCAGCTCCTGAGCCCACCCGAAAACCTCCTGAACCTGCCGTCAGTAAAAGGGACAGACCAGCTAGTCTTCCCCGCTGTGTCAAGTGTGGGGAGATTGGACATCTGTCTCCCAACTGTTCCTTCGAGCCCATGGATTGCTCATTAGTCAGGGGAGAAAGGTATTGTGCCACGGTGACTAACCCTTTCTCTCTTCCATATACAGGTGCAGTTATTATAAATGGCAAGAAGGTAAGGGCAATGTTTGATTCCGGGAGTAACATTTCCATTGTTGCTGCCCATTTTGTTTTACTGCAACAGTGGACGAAGATTAAAACTAGTCTTAAATGTATTCATGGGGATATCCGGTATAAAACATCTAGATGTGTGGTATCAGTGAATCATAACCTAATGAGCATGGCCATGGCTGTATTACCAGATCCCCCTTTTCCAGTCATACTAGGTAGAGATTAGAATAAAATTACCAGCGGTAATAACGTAACTGTACCTAAGAAACATTTAAGCTTAATGATGGAGAATACTGCTCTGACTGTCTCCACGGCGTGTCCCACAGTAGCACGGACCCATACGGGTACCCAATGCGAAGAAATCGATGTCCCATCAACCTCTGCGGGAACTAGTAGAGTTAACGTGGAGGACGTGGCGACAGAGGCCACTTCCCTTGAGGTCGCACAGGACCCAATTCAAGATTTAACTGCCCAATTCCTATTAAATGAAATGAAATATCACGAAATAAAGTGTCATCATGTGGTACTTACCTAAACCTCTTTTCGTCAAATGAAAACCTGAAGAAAAATAATTCCCTCAACTTCCGGGTTCCAAAATGGCCACATTGACGTCACTTACGGCCAATCATGATGACGTCACTTCCGGCCCCATCAAAACACCTCACTTCCGCCACATCATGATGACGCTGGTTCCAGTTCCTGCTGCAACGTCACTTCCTGCCAACCATTTCCTATCCCATAATCCTTTTTGTTATAAATCCACTATTTTCCTCCAGTAAAATGTTCATTGTTTGAATTAAGACTGTGAATCGCTTTATTTCTTTATTGTCTGCACGACAATATACAGGGACGGTCCCCAAAATTTTGTTTGTTTTTGTAGCGTATTATTTTGGTAAGAATAATCACCACAGTGGATAACGATAGATTATGTTTAAAATGTTTATACTATAATTGCCATACAACTGTTCACCTGCATTATTCTCATACAATGAAAGATGGTTCTTACTTTGAAATGTTAAAAAGTCTTTTTAATTAGCTTTCTTAGGGGACTGAGTTAGAGTTAACAAACCAAAGCATGGCCAGGTTCTATAATTGATGGACTTAAAGCAAATTGGAAGTGGTAGAGCGTTGCAAAAGTCATATCCATTTTCAATTAATCTCAGCAGAAACCAACAAAACACTATTTGTTTTCACAGTGGGGAGTATTCTACTTCTTAACACCATTACATAGTACCTCGAGAAAAAAAAATCCTGGCAATTTGTTTTATTGTGGAATGGTCCTATGTCACAATATTTTCAATTTGAAACAGTTTCTTTTGTAGAGCTTAACACAGTGTCTCAAATCCTCACTATAACCCATGTATGTTTACAGTTACAAGTCTGTCACAAATTGAAACAAGCAGGAGGGAAGTTTTACACTTTTATTCATGTATTACTGGCAACTTAAGATTCCTGATGTGTCTAAAACAGTAGCAAATACATTAGAGTGACATTAATATCAAGAACAACCTGGATGGATATGAGCTGTTCCTGCTAGGAGTCTAGGTATTAATATGACTAGATAAGCAGGTGTCTCTTCATCTATGTAAGCAAATTGGTCTTTGTATGGATGGAATCATAGAGAGATACTTAGTTTCTCTGTTATCCTAAATTTATGTCTATCTTGCACTTGATTGATGCATTTATTGGGCCAATGTAGCATTGTAGTTTATGTCCACTCTTTGACCAATCCTGTTTAGACATGATTTATGTCTTTGATACTTTTACCATCTCAGCTTTTTAATGTAACCTTTGGGCTAAGTCAAGTTTTTTTGTCCTTGCATCTTTACACCTTATGTGTTGAGGTTTCTGATTTTTTTGTTTATACTAGTTCTGATCTGATATTATCCAAGTAGAACAGGCTTCTTTTAAGATCTATGTATTACTGCTTAATAGGATATTATCTTTCCCTGAGTAAAGGAGGTTTTCAAAATTATTAATATTATAGTAAAGCCTCGCTATCCGTAGATTCTGTTCCTGTGGATTCACTTATCCACATTTATAAAAGTATAACCCATTTTGCAACACCCAGTGTTTACTTGTGGCTAATCATGGCCATACACAGTACAAAAAAATTTCAAGAAAACTATTGCATATAAGCAACACTTGAGGTTGAGCAGGACTGGTCTGTGATGCCACTAGATATCCAGGGTTGCATACAAGCTAAACTGAATGGATTAACATATGCTTACCTGTTGCTGAGAGGTGTGGGTAAGGCATTGAAAACCATTCATTGATGTGGAATGTGGCTTGCACACTGTTTCACACAAACAAAGTTATAAGCTCATACTTATTAAGTCTCTGCCCTGTGCACACACAGCCCATCACTACTGCTGATTGGATGGTTTAGTGAGATCCTCAGATCTGTTATAACCTCTGCGGATAACTGTAATTGACTGTATATGTAAATAAGAAAGCATCCTCATGTCACAGGTAAACTCAGGTTACAAAATTCAGCATTACAGCCCAGAAAAGTTCCTTGGTACAAATTTTTTTTTTCTCTGTAAATTGAAAAAAAAAAATAATAACAAATTTCCTACTTTACGTGGAATATTCCAGGACATGCAAATCAAATTTCTTTTTTATAAATGTTCATGCATAGGTGCCTCTCTGGTATGTGTAGATACTATTTCCAGTGACTTATAAAAAGGAATGTAAAACAATAAAAGCATAACTTCCTAATTTGTAGACAAATGCAATGAAAAATTTATTCCATATTTATAATGTAAAGTGGAAATCCTTATATACTGTATGGATTAAGTAAGGAGAGTTTAACGACTTGATATACATACAAGTACCAATGTACATTTTGCCATTCTAATATAATTTAGAGTTATTCAATCCATTACAGAATTCTTTTATTTGGCTGAGCTAATTCAACATTTTATTTCCACAGAAAGCAATAACATTAGTAAGAGGTATTTCTGGATAAACGAGAGCCTGACATGGAGTAGAGCTCAGAACTACTGTCGCGTGAACTACACAGACCTGGTCAGTATTAAAAATGAAACTGAAAATCAGGAGATAATGAAGAATGCAAACAGCTTCCCCTTTTGGATCGGCTTATTTAATTACCCATGGAAATGGTCTGATGGTGGGAATTCAACATTTCAAAACTGGAGAGATGATCAGCCAGATAATTGGAAACTAATGGAAAAGTGTGCGGCATTTTCACAGTCAAATTGGAATGATGAAAAATGTAGTTATCAGACCTACTTTGTGTGCTACAATAGTAAGTTTTCTATATTACTGTACTGTATGTGACCTAGATGAGTATCTCTTAAATCAGATTCTAAGCTGCCCAAGAGCTGTAAGAATAATTGAAAAACCTATAAAATTATCTATTTCTAAAATTAAAATACTCATTGAAGAGTCTTTTACAATATGCTTTGCAGGCTACTTGATATTACTGTAAATATTTGAATTTGTACACAATGTTTTTCAGAGTCTTGCACTCCAATCTCCTGCACCAGCACATACATCTTTGTGCAGTATTTATTGTCCTGGGATAATGCTCAGAAGTACTGCAGAGCAAACTACACAGACTTGGTGACAATTGAGGACCAAACATTGAATGACCAACTGCTAAATAAGACAGCACGGCGATACTCTTGGATTGGACTTCGCCATGAAAATGACAACTGGCGTTGGTCCAATGGAGAACCTCTAGCCTACACAAACTGGAAACGGGAGTTTTTCTGTGCTGTGCTCCAGTCAGATGGCTCTTGGAATGACTTGGTATGTGGTGAAGAACATCCTTTCATGTGCTTTAAAGGCAAGTTCAATTAATTTCAAGTTAATTATCTATACTAATAAAAGGCAAAGCCCTCACTGACTGACTCACTGACTCACTGACTGACTCACTGACTCACTGACTGATCACTAATTCTCCAACTTCCCATATAGGTAGAAGGCTCATTCCTTACAGCTTCCTTACAAAAGTTGGGCAGGTTTCATTTAGAAATTCTACGCATAATGGTCATAACTAGAAGCTATTTTTCTCCATTTACTGTAATGGAGTTGAGCTCGAAAGCCGTGGGGGCGGAGTTTTGTGTGACATCATCACGCCTCCCACGTAATCACGCAGTACGTAGAAAACCAGGAAGAGCTCCAAAAAGCACTGAAGAAAACATGCATTATATAATTAAGAAGGCAGCGAAACAATTGGAAGCGAGCGAGTGACATGTAAAACCATATTCAGCGGCTCACGTGAACTGACGCAGTGCGCAGACAAAAAGCAACAGTTCCAAAGAGTGCTGAACAAAAACCGAATTATACTGCTACGCTCAAATAGACAAACCACACGCCGTGGCGCAATAGTAGAGGCTTCACCTCTAGCGCAGATGTCTGAGGTTCGATTCCCGAGAGGGGATGCATTAAGTATGTATGCGCACTTCTCGATTCAAGTTCTATTTAGTCCATATGTGTCAAACTCAAGGCCCGCAGGTCACATCCGGCCCGGCGTTTAATTATATCCGGCCCGCAAGATCATTTTATATATTATTGTTATTAATGGCCCGGGGATATGAAGCGCTGGTAACACAATAAACTACAGATCCCATAATGCAGCGCTTCAGCTGCCTTGCCAAACACTTACTGCGTTAATCAAGTCTAGCTTATGATGCTGCAAGTTATTGCGAAGCTAGCCCACACGATGCCGAAGAGAAAAGGTGATTCTGAACATAGAGCCTTTAAAAACTGATGGGAGGCTGAGTATATGTTTACTGACATTGCCGGTATACCTGTGTGTCTCATTTGTGGAGCTAATGTGGCTGTAATTACAGAATTTAATCTAAGACGGCACTATGAGACAAAACATCAAGATAACCTGAAAGACCTAAATGCAATGCACAAGATACAGAAAGCAGAAGAGTTAAAGAAGAATCTGACACTTCAGCAGACGTTTTTACAAAGTGATTTCAAGTGAAGCTACTTTTATGGGAGACACAAATGCACCTGTGCAACTTGCCCCACTTTCCCTGTTGCCAAGTAATGTTGAACCAAGTCCGCACAACGGTGTTCCCAAATACGCACTTTGCTGATAAACTGAGCGCACTGTGCACTGAGTTTGCACGGCGCTTTGGTGACTTTGAAGAACAAAAAAAGAATTTTGAGTTGTTTCGCAACCCATTTGCCGTTAATGTGGAAACTGCACCTGTGCAGATTCAGATGGAGGTAATGGCACACTGAAGGCAAAGTACGATACTGCACGGCTCGCACAGTTTATTCACTCCATTCCCGCACAAATGCTCCAGCCCCGTCTACATGTGGCTCGAACCTTATGCATGTTTGGTAGCACATATCTGTGTGAGAAGCTCTTCTCAGTCATAAAGACTAACAAAAAAGCCCACAGGAGTCGCCTCACTGATGAGCACCTGCAGTCCATCCTGAGAATCTCCATAACACAGAACCTCACACCAAACATAAACAATCTTGTTTCCAAAAAAAGATGCCAGGCGTCCAGCTCTGATAAAATGACATAAGAGCAAAGACAACTGAATGATTTGATTTGTTATTGCTGAAAAGAACAAATTTTATTTATATTTCCAGGTTTTGTTATGCACCATGTTCATATTTGAATTTGTATAATTTTGACAGGATATATTTTTATGGAGAGCAAAATCTTTTGGGATATTTAAAATGTAAGTTTATTTTTTATATAAAATTACATAAGAGTAAAGAAATTTGAATGTTTGTTCTTTTAACGTTTACTTTATTTCTAACTTGTATAATTTAGACAGTATATACAGTATTTTTATGGAGAGCAAAATATTATAAGTTATTTAAGGTTTGAGTTGATTTATTCCGGAATAATATTCTGTCGACTAAATAAAAATTCCTTCTATTTAAAATTTAAATAGAACTTGAACAGATATGATAGTTCATAATATCCATGCAGACTTGCACGTAAGAGCAGGAGTCATCCGTTTTAACAAACAGCGTATTGCACTGATACGAAATAGCCTGCCCATTAAATTATTTAGGAATGGATAAATAAATTAAGATTTTGTACAAACAATATTTTTCATTTTTCTTCCTTCATGGATTCTGGAACCCCCAGCAACAGTTGCTCGCACCCCAAAGACTGTATATATATATATATATATATATATACTATATATATATATATATATGTGTGTGTGTGTATATGTATATATGTATGTATATATATGTTTATATATGTGTGTTTATGTATATATATATATGTATCTGTGTGTATATATGTGTGTGTATGTATATGTATGTGTGTATATGTAAATATGTGTATATATATATGTATGTATATATGTGTGTGTGTATATATATGTGTATATGTATATATGTATGGATATGTATATTGTGAAAAGGCACTATATAGCGCCCGACCCGGCACAGACTACGCAGAGGCACGTGTTCACACTCAAGGGTTCTTTATTTTTATTTCTTCAGCCGTGGGCACGCATCTTCCCCGTGTCCCACAGGCCCAACACAGTCCAAGCACAAAAACCCACACAAACCAAACTTTCCTGCTCAAACACTCCTCCCAGGCAACCTCGTCCTTTTCCTCCCGATTCTGGCCTCGAGTGGAGGTGGCTGGCCCTTTTTATACCCCAACCGGAAGAGTTCCAGCTGGTTGACCACCTGGTCCTAATTGCCTTTCCGGGTGGGGCTAAAAATTCAAGCAGCCAGGCGGAGTCCATACAGCTCCCCCTAGCGGCCACCTGAGCCCCCAACCAGGCTGTGGAGGACTCCATCTCCCATGGAGCCCTGCGGGTGGTTGGGGAATCACCGTCCGCCATGGAGGCTGCCACCAAGCGTCCCGGGGGAGGTACTGAACTGTCCATGGTGGCTCCCCCGGAATATACACAACAGGGGCGCCCCGGCCAGGCTTGGGACCCGGCTGTCCGTCACATGGCCCCTCCCTCAGATGAGGCTTGTGGGGCTCATCGGCCTGCCCCGCGAGGGCCGGTCTTCTCTAGGACGGGGAGTCGGCCTTCCTGGTCCCGCAGCTGCGCCCTGTGAAAACAAAATAAACAGGTCTGGGGGCGTTGCCCCGACGTCCCTCGGGACAACACCGCCAGACATGGCCACCGCGGCCACAGTTATAACACAGCTGATCCCCTCCATTACGGCCCGGTACATACGGAGGCAGGCAGGGAACGCCTGCCCCTTCGCCCCCTCCGAGGAGGGCTTGTGACGGTTCCGCCCCCCTGCAGTGCAGCCCTCCTTCGGTTCCAGGCCGTCAGGCATACACTGCGCTATGTACGGGGTTTCCGGTTTCCTCTTCCGGTCCCCCCTTTTCTTTTGGGACGCACTGGCGGTCTGAGTCCCCCTATGAGAAAAGGAGGGACCCCGCACCGCCTGCGCCCCTTTGGACTGCTGCAAGACCGGCGCTGGCGGTCGGGGCGAGGTTGTTTGGCAGCCGGTTTCCACCTGCTGCCTCCCCACACGCTCGTTTGCCTTGCTGTCAGTCATCACAGCAGCTTGTCGTGTGGTGGGCAGGTCCGCCTGACAGGCAGTACTGAGCAACACTGCTGCCATCACGTCCCACCCCCTTTTCTCTGCGGTACCGGCTTCACTTACCTGCACCGCTCTGTCCTGCCGGTGGGAGGCTGGCCACCCGCCACAAAGCCATTCAGCCAGGGCCCCGCACGGGATACCTAGCTTCTTCTCCAGCCCCTCCTTCGCCTCCGACAGGACCTGAAAGACTTGTAAAAGGGACTGTAGGGCGAGGACAACGGACTTCACCTCCCCTACAGCCCAAGAGATGTTAATAGCGGCGGCCGGCGGTGGATTAGGGCCCTCCTTGTCGCCCCCAGCTGACCGCGTCTCGGCCAGACCCTGTGGATCCCCCACGGGCCCCTTCGGGTAATCGGAGGAGAGGGAAGGGAGTCCGTGATCCCCGCCGACTGATCCTCCTCGGCGGGTGATTGAAACACGCCCTCCCCCCCTTTACCTGTTTCGCGGAGCCGCTCCTGCCCCACTTGCATGGGCGCCACGCTGGGAAGCTCGTCCGGGCTCTCCTCCGCCAGCCACTGGCTCAGGCCGAAGGGAAGACACAGCTCCGCCTCGCTCTCTCCCGAGCTGGCTCCGCCGTCACGCCATGGACACCCGTCCCCCTGCCCGCATCGGGTGCTTCGCCCCTCGGCGTCCAGGAGGTAGGTCGACCCACATGACGAGAAACAAACCCGTGGCCCGTCACCTACCTCCGGTGACATCCCGTGCGGCGGACTGGCGTGGCGGCGTCTGCCAGTTGGCTCCTGTGTCCGCCCGGCTTTTTTCTTCCCCATTGCAAAGGCACCTGCAGCAGCTCCTTGGCGGCTTTGGTTGGGTACTCCCGCGCTGAGTGGCGCATGCCTGCGCTGTACCGCGTGTGCTGGCTTGCGGCCCCTGCCGCGTGTGCGCGCTTCAGTGCGCTGTGCTGTGCAGTCCTGACTGCTTGCCTGCAGCTGCGTCTGGTGCAGGTTCCGACCCAACTGGATGGACCGGAATCCTGTCGACTACGCCAGTGTGAAAAGGCGCTATATAGCGCCCGACCCGGCACAGATTACGGACAGGCACGTGTTCACACAAGGGTTCTTTATTTTTATTTCTTCAGCTGTGGGCACACGTCTTCCCCGTGTCCCACAGGCCCAACACAGTCCAAGCACAAAAACCCACACAAACCAAACTTTCCTGCTCCACCACTCCTCCCAGGCAACCTTGTCCTCTTCCTCCCGATTCTGGCCTCGAGTGGAGGTGGCTGCCCTTTTTATACCCCACCATGTTTTGGGGCTGAAAATTCAAGCAGCCAGGCTGCAGAGTCCATACAGCTCCCCCTAGCGGCCACCCAAGCCCCCAACCAGGATGTGGAGGACTCCATCTCCCATGGAGCCCTGTGGGTGGTTGGGGAATCACCGTCCGCCATGGAGGCTGCCACCAAGCATCCTGGGGGAGGTACTGAACTGTCCATGATGGCTCCCCCGGAATATACACAACAGGGGCGTCCCAGCCGGGCATGGGACCCGGTTGTCCGTTACAATATATATATGTTTATATGTGTGTGTGTGTATATATATATATATACTAGCAAAATACCCGCGCTTTGCAGCGGAGAAGTAGTGTGTTAAAGAAGCAATGAAAAAGAAAAGGAAACATTTTGAAAATAACGTAACATGATTGTCAATGTAATTGTTTTGTCACTGTTGTGAATGATGAGTGTTGCTGTCATATATATAGATATATATATATACAGTAATCCTCGCTATATTGCGCTTTGACTTTCGGTTTCACTCTATCGCGGATTTTAAATGTAAGCATATCTAAATATATATCATGGATTTTTCGCTGGTTCGCCGCTTTCTGCGGACAATGGGTCTTTTAATTTAGGTTACATGCTTCCTCAGTTTGATTGCCCAGTTGATTTCATACAAGGGATGCTATTGGCGGTTGGCTTAAAAGCTACCCAATCAGAGCATGTATTACATATTAACTAAAACTCCTCAATGCTATAAGATATGCTTCCGTGGCTTGTTTGCTTCTCTCTATCTTTCTCACTCTCTCTGCCTGACGGAGGGGTGTGAGCAGAGGGCTGTTTGCACAGAGGACACGGACGCTATTCTACAAAATGCCGCTTTATCGGTGCTTCTGTATACTTAAAAGCATGTATTGATTTTTGATTGTTTGCTTTTCTTTGCGAGCTCTCTCTCTCTGACATTTTCTGCTCCTGACGGCGCTCCTTTAAAGATAAGATATATTTGCTTTCTTTTAATTGTGAGAAAGAACTGTCATCTCTGTCTTGTAATGGAGCACAGTTTAAACGCTTGACTAAAGGGTGTTATTTCATGTCTAGAGGGCTCTAATAATGTTAACAGTGTGGGAGAGTTTATAAGGGCTTAAAATATATAAAAATAACCATACAAACATATGGTTTCTACTTCACTGATTTTCACCTATCGCGGGGGGGTCTGGAACGCAACCCCCGCGATCGAGGAGGGATTACTGTATATATATATATATATATATATATTTACACACACACACATAAACATATATATATATACATATCTATACATATACACATATATAAACATATATATACATATACATACATATCTACATATATACACACACAGCTATTTCGTATCAGTGCAATACGCTGCTTGTTAAAACGGATAACTCCCGCTCTTACGTGCAAGTCTGCGTGGATATTATGAACTATCGTATTTGTTCAAGTTCTATTTAAATTTTAAATAGAAGGAATTTTTATTTAGTCGACAGAAATATCTTTGGTAGGAATGGTAAAACAGACAGGAATATTATTCGTGAATAAATCAACTCAAACCTTAAACAACTTATAATATTTTGCTCTCCATAAAAATATATCCTGTCTAAATTATACAAGTTAGAAATAAAGTAAACGTTAAAAGAACAAACATTCAAATTTCTTTACTCTTATGTAATTTTATATAAAAAATAAACTTAGATTTTAAATATCCCAAAAGATTTTGCTCTCCATAAAATATATCCTGTCAAAATTATACAAATTCAAATATGAACATGCTGCATAACAAAACCTGGAAATATAAATAAAATGTGTTCCTTTCAGCAATAACAAATCAAATCATTCAGTTGTCTTTGCTCATATGTCATTTTAGAGCTGGACGCCTGGCATCTTTTTTTGGCCACAGGTTCGTTTCTGTTTGGTGTGAGGTTCTGTGTTGTGGAGATTCTCAGGATGGATTGCAGGTGCTCATCAGTGAGGCGACTCCTGTGTGCTGTTTTGTTAGTCTTTATCACTGAGAAGAGCTTCTCACACAGATATGTGCTACCAAACATGCACAAGGTTCGAGCCGCATGTAGACGGACTTTTTGTTCTTCAAAGTCACCAAAGCGCCGTGCAAACTCAGTGCAGCTCAGTTTATCAGCAAAGTGCGATTTGGGAACACCGTAGTGACGACTTGGTTTAACATTACTTGGCAACAGGGAAAGTGGGGCAAGGTGCACTGGTGCATTTGTGTCTCCCATAAAAGCAGCTTCACTTGAAATCACTTTGTGATTGTGCACGGGTTAAAACGTCCGCTGAAGTGTCAGATTCTTATTTAATTATGCTGCTTTCTGTATCTTCTGCATTGCATTCAGGTTACCCTGATGTTTTGTCTCATAGTGCCGTCTTAGATTAAATTCTGTAATTACAGCCACATTAGCTCCACAAATGAGACACACGGGTTCAGTAAACATATACTCAGCCTCCCATCGGTTTTAAAGGCTCTATTTTCAGAATCAACTTTTCTCTTCAGCATCGTGTGAGCTAGCTTCGCAATAACTTGCAGCATCATAAGGTAGACTTGATTAACGCGTAAGTGTTGGCAAGGCAGCTGAAGCGCTGCATTATGGGATCTGTAGTTTATTGTGTTACCAGCGCTTCATATACCCGGGCTTTAATAACAATAATACAGTATATAAAATGATCTCGGGCGGATATAATTACACACGGGCGGATGTGGCCGCGCCCTTGAGTTTGACACATATGGACTAAATAGAACTTGAAAAGATATATTTTTCAAATGTGATCGCGCAATTCAGATAGAGTTGACGCACTACAGCCTGCATGCCTCAATAAGTCATCCTCCCTCGCTCTTACTTTTTTACCGTTCATCTAATGAATACACTGAGTATGGCTTTACCAAAACAATCATTGATGGCGAATAAAGTATCCATTATTCGAGTATGTAGATCGGGATATATATATACATATATATATACCCGCGTATCGCAGCGGAGAAGTAGTGTGTTAAAAAAGCTAGAAAAAGAAAAGGGAACATTTTAAAAATAACGTAACATGACTGTCAATATACAGTATTTGTTTTGTGAGTGTTACTGAGTGTTGCTGTCATCAAGGATTTGATTATCATTATTTCTTTCAATCAGGTTCGTATTTGTAGGATGTGTTGTGTTCAAGTTACATTCCGTGTTTGTCAATCGTTGTAAAGATGACAGGTTTCATTCATCGATTCGTTTCTTACTGCATCAATAAACAGCTCGTCTTCTTCTTTATCTGAGACCTGACACACTGCATGCACGGGTCTTCCTTTAGCGGGACATTGACTTTTTCCAACGTGTGCTTTGTTTCCGCAGTAGTTGGATTTATGAATATGCTTGTAAGTATCAGGCGCTTCATATTTTTGCTGCCTTTTCAATTGTGTAATTCGGTTTTGTTCAGCTCTTTGGAACTGTTGCTTTTATCTGTGCACGCGCGTCAGTTCACGTGAGCCACTCGGTGTACATGCATCGAAGGTTCCCAGCTGTGCTGGTGCCATCTCGTGCTATGTCCATGGCTGTATTTAATGTTACCTTAGTCCTGGCACTTAAAACTTTCTCTCGCAGTTTCGCTGAGATTGTGTCAAACACCACCCTGACCATCTCATCTTCCTCTCCATAAGCACAGTCCTTCACCCGTGAATATTTACCCGTGGCAGTTTGCTATTGGATTGCCGCTGACGGACGGCCTTATATGGGCAGGCACTAAATTACAAACGCCAGCGGCAGCCTGTCTATGAACTTAATTTAAAGTGTAGGTTTACATCGTGCTTTGTTTCCGAAGTAGCAGAACTCATGAATATGGTTGTATATGTCACTCGCTTGCTTCTTATTGTTTCGCTGCCTTCTCAATTATATAATGCATGTTTTCTTCAGCGCTTTTTTGAGGTCTTCCTGGTTTTCTATGTACTGCGTGATTACGTGGGAGGCGTGATGATGTCACACGAAACCCCACGGCGTTGAAGCTCATCTCCATTACAGTAAATGGAGAAAACTGCTTCCAGTTATGACCATTACGTAGAATTTCGATATAAAACCTGCCCAACTTTTGTAAGGAAGCTGTAAGGAATGAACCTGCCAAATTTCAGCCTTCCACCCACACGGGAAGTTGGAGAATTAGTGATGAGTGAGTGAGTGAGTCAGTGAGTGAGTGAGTGAGTGAGTGAGTGAGTGAGGGCTTTGCCTTTTATTAGTATAGATATATATATGACAGCAACACTCATCACTCACAACAGTGACAAAACAATTACATTGACAATCATGTTACGTTATTTTTAAAATGTTTCCTTTTTTTTTCATTACTTCTTTAACACACTACTTCTCCGCTGCGAAGCGTGGGTATTTTGCTAGTTTTTTATAAAGAAGACTTCCATTGACAGTTTCCGGAAGCTGTAGACATTTGCCAAAATAATACATCTAAAATAAGGCATAAAGCAACATGGAGCAACACATAAAAATACATTGTTAAGCCCAAAAACACCATACAATGATATATTTACACAGAAACATGTATATATTTATGTAAAAATTAATAAGTAAATACAATCAATTCTTCTTATCTGTGAGGGAGCAAAAAGAGGGGATGGAATTTGGAGGATGTGGCTGTCCTCTGCGCTCAACCCTTGGGGCTCATTCTACAGGTTCACCAACAGAAACCATGTTACATCTTTTAATTCCTCTGTACTCAAGTTCAATCATCTTCTAGTTTCTCTGCCAGAAGCTATGAGCTACCCCAGATCGGCTGATTTTCACTAAACCATCCAGGCAGTTGTACCAACGGGTGGTGTGTATAAAAGGCATGGATTTAATAAGTGGAAGTTTATGTGCCACACTTACCATGAATTCATTGTTTATAAGGAACAATTGCAAAACCCATCACAAATAAACTTCAATGGCTTACCCATGCTTCTCAGCACCAGGTATACAAACAATGATCTATTCAGTGTAGTGCACGTGAAGCCCTGGACATCTAAAGTCATCACAGACCCGTTATTGCTCAAACTCACATTTTGCTGCTTCATAATAGGCCCCTCTTAATATTTCATGTGCTGTTCATGGCCATGGATAAGCGCAGCTGTCACAAAATGGGTTACACTTTTATAAAAGTGGAGAAGTGACACCTTGGATTTACTTTATATGGAAAAGTTTTAAAATTTAAGAAATTTCCAAAACTCAATTGAGCATAGAAAAAGAATATTCCAAGCTACACAAATTTGATCTCCCCTTAGATAAATGCTCTACCCTGGTCATTTCATTGAGGATCTGGATTCAAGTATGTCATCCATCCATCCATTATCCAACCCGCTACATCCTAACTACAGGGTCATAGGGTTCCGCTGGAGCCAATCCCAGTCAACACATGGCACAAGGCAGGAAACAAACCCCGGACGGGGTGCCAGCCCACTGCAGCAAGTGTGTCATACTCCTGTTTTATTACACACAGATAACAACAGGGGACTGGTTCATCTCTTAAGCCAGTTTGCAGATTTGCTTGTAAAGTTACAGTCCAACATTTCCAAGTACTAAACAGGGCTTTGAAGTCTTCTACACACTATTTGAAGGAGGACCACCTTTAATACTTTAAATGAACCCCTGTAATAACTTAAAAGACTTTAATTTGACACGTCAGAGATAGTTGAAGAATAGGCAAAATTTAGGGTATTGGTGAGACTCCAATATTTTGCTGCTTAAATTAAAGGAACATGTGGTAAAGCAAGTTAGGAGTCTGTGGTAGTGTATTAGTTTTAATAAAAATGGTATGGCTCAGACCTGGTGGGTGTGGGTACAGTTATGGGATGTTTAATGTGGAAATTGGCTGATTGCGTATTCATGTGCAAATGAGATCAGCTCTGCCAGTTTCCTTATTGACGCTCTGCACAACGTTAAGCAAAGCACCTGTATCCATGGGGCATAGAATAGAGTCTGACTAGGACAGAGGAAGGATCAATAAAAAAGGATTTTGAGTGAGAGAAGAAAAGATAAGAAATTGGAGTTAATCAAGAGACGCATTTGGAAAGAACTAAGAGGATAATTGGGAGAGCAAGCACTGGATGGGAAGCAAGGTGATTGAAAGGGGCAACGAAGGAACTGTGGTCCAGAGGTGTGGCATAAAGGGAACAGGAGTGGTCGGATACCACTCAAACACAACAAGTAGCAGAAACCAAAAAAAAAAAAAAAACCCAAGAGAAAGAAAATAAATGTAAAAAAACCTAGAACACTAAAAATACTGACAGGGGAACCCTTTGTTAGCATTATACAGCAATAATATGTATTTAAGTTGTATAATTTTCAAATAGTCAACTGACTATTGTAAATTTGCACTATATACACGCCCGACACAGATTGGACACGGAGGCACACGTATAAAATAAATAAACTTTTATTTTATTCAGCTGGAGGGCACATCTTCCCCGTGACCCCCAGCCACAACACAGTCCAAAAAGACCAACACACAAAAGCAAACCACTCTTCGTCTGCACCACCACTCCTCCCAGGCAACTTCGTCCTCCTCCATCCAACTCTGGCTGCTGAATGGTGGTTGCTGGCTCCTATTATTAGGCACTTCCGGGTGTGGTGAAACTAATGCCAAGAAGTGTCCAGCAGCTCCTACTGTAGCATCCCCTGGCGGCACCTGCGGAACTCAACAGGGCTGCACAAAACTCCCATGAAGCCCTTGGGGAGTCCGAGGGACCGCTACAACACAGGGAGGCTGCCATCTAGCGTCCAGGGGGAGATGTTGTGTTTCCCATGCTTGCTCCCCTGGTACATATGCTACAGGGGTGTCCTGGCTGGGCATGGGTACTGGCCATCCGTTACACTATATACAGTAATTCTTTTTTCATTTCCAGAATATATTTTCATACACCAGTTTCTATTTTTAGGTAATTTCATTCGTGTTACATGGTCTGATTGATGGTCAAAAAGTACATTAATCAGTTTTATTTTAAAAGGCATACACTATTCACAATTAATCAGCCAGACTGTCATGTTTTTAATCTCTTAAGAAACCAGTAACATCAGTGAGAGATACTCATGGATAAATGTTAACATGACATGGAACAAAGCCCAGCAGTACTGTCGTGTGAATTACACAGACCTGGTCAGTATAAGAAATGAAAGCGAAAAAATGGAAATAATGAAGAAAGCACAAGGCAATCCCTTCTGGATCGGTCTGTTCAATGACCCATGGAAGTGGTCTGATGGTGGACAGTCAAAATTTAAAAAATGGAGCAATCAGGAGCCAAATAATTGGAGTCTTAATGAAAAATGTGTGGAGATTTGGCCAAATGGAACTTGGAATGATGCTGACTGCAGTTTGCAGAAACCATTTATTTGCTCACAAAGTAAGTTAATCTTTTTTATTTTCATGTTTATTTTTATGTGGTTTATAAAGATGTGTATTACTTTTGCACAAACAAGAAACATGAAAATATCTTTGAAAATGTTTAATACTTTTCATGACTGCTCCAGACCATATGCAAAGCAAAAAGTTTATAAAAATTCTTAAAGACTTTTTTTCCTGCACTACTGTGTCAGTTTGTCCTTTACTATTAGAACATAATTTGTCAAAATGTCACATTTACAAAAAAATTGATTTACAGCTATGTGACAACCTTTCTTTGGTTTATTTTGTTAATTTGGATCAGAGACAGGTAGAGTTCAAAAATATTTTCTATGATTGTTTTGTAAATCTAAGTAGATGTTTCTCCAAAATACCTGCCATGGAGTGGAGCAGTCTTGTATACAGTATATTATATGATGGTGCTTATTTTGTACACCATATTGTACAGATAAAACCAATAGTTTTTTTTTTCATTTGATTCATTCAGCCTTTTGTGTTATCTGTAAATTAATGGCTTACCTAATGTCTCTACAAACAAACTCAGGTGTTTTTCTTATCCTGCTCCCAAACCTTCCAGAATAGGCTAAATAAAAAAAAAAAACGAACAAGCAGTATAGAAAAAATTGTATATAAAAATAAAGTGTCTTAACAGGCAGGGATGCATGTCTTCTTGTAGAAAGGCAATACAATAAATAAACTGATCTACAAGGACTAGCAAACACTAATGCAGGAATCCTGTAGGAGATCCATCATCACCACCCAAGAATTATTAATTCAAGAGGCTGAGAGTTCAAGGTGGATTGAATTGTGGAATAATAACAGCCGGTTATTTATGCTGAGGTTATCCCCCTTGAGGTTCATACAGCTTTAGCTGCAATAATCCTAATAGCCTATTTTGTTGGTAAGTGATTGTAGGACTGGATACATCCAACAATATATAGGTGTAAAGGAAAAAACAGAACGGATCTCATAATGCAGAGAGTAGCAGTAGAGCAACAGACGATCAGAAAAAACAGGACAGAATCAGAAGCAGGGCAGTTTGGGAGTATGCACTGATAGTGCGTTGCAGCCCCCACCGCATTACAGACCACCTGGATTGGAACTCAGTTGCAGTGCGTGACACCTCAGTACCACACTGGAACATTGTGAGGTTTTTTACAGTGGCTGAAGTGCCAATCCTGCCACCAACCCCTAATTTTTCCATGCAAGTTGGAGGACCTGCTTGCAGGGTTGTATGTAAATTAATGTCATACTCAGGACAGAGCAATTGCAGGTTCTTAGGGGCCCATTGGAGTAGAGTCACTTCTGCCGTTTACAGGATTGAAACTGGCAACCTTTCAATTGTCGGCACAGATCCCTATCCCCAGAGCCACAACTCTACCCGAGTCAGAACATATAAAGAAAAGTCCCAGGGACATTTAATGAACACAGGTTTAAATACAGGTTAAGTATAGGTCTGAAGATGTTTACATGGTGTGGCAAAATCTATAAAACTGGTATATTGGTATACTGATGAATATCTGGAACATATTTCATTATTCTTAAAATTATTATATCAATACTATGATCATATTATTATTAAGTGATTTAGTAAAAGAGAAGGGTAAAAGAAAAGCAGACAGTTTAGTTAGACACCATACGATTTAACTCCAGAGGTTAATTGTATGTAAAAATAAATAAATAAATAAGGAAGAGGGCAAGGGTATGTGATAAGACATCCATAAATCCTGAAATGAACTCAGTCTACAGCTATCAAAGACATCCCTCAATATCTGTCTGCTCTGATTAATGTTGTAAGTAAAATTGGTTAATCAATGGTACAAAATATTCTTAAAGGGAACAGGGAGATACCTGTATATAAACAAGATCTTCTTTACATTGTTACATCAACTTCAGATTAGAGAAAATTCCCTTTATAACCTTTGCCGGCATTTAGCTGTCAGCATTCCTAAAGTCTTGTTCTAGGTAAAGGACAACAAAATGACTCTTGAGTGCCCTACTCATTATATATCGCAGCATCACCGGCTTTCAGGTGGCTTTCAGGTAACAGGTCCCGACAACATTCCCAGAAGCAATAACAAATAATAGAACAGATCACGGAAAGAGTGTATAAAAACAATTAAGTAAACCCTGACATAACCCACATTGAGAATGTAAACATCTCCTCTACCAAAGCATTACTGAAAAAACCTAAACATTGCCACTGTTCTGCTGATTCCAACCCACCTATCCAACACCTTCACATACAACACCCACCAGACACCCATTACCTTTTATGCAAAAAACATCTGCTTAGCAAATCCAATCCACTCTCCCAAGCCTTAAAGAGGTGTGAAAAATCCTACATAATTACTACCAAAAATTGAAAAAGCAAAAGATAAAACTAAAGGCTAAGAGAAATTACCTTGGGACGCAACCCCACAGGAAGACAGCCTCATTGTCTGTAACCCCATCCCTCCATCCTCCTGCAAGCTACAACTTTAAACATAACAAGAGCCTACCATATATTACTATATCAATAAAAATATGAATACAAAATGTAAGAGAAAATAAAACTGCTTCAAACATTCTTAAACTAACAAACCACACAGAAACATAAAATCAACTCAACTAACATACTCAACTGGAGCCCGGCCGGGACGCCCAGGAGGACGTGAGGAGGGCTTGTGCCTCCTCCAGACCGCGAGGGGGCGTCCGTCCTGGTTCTGTTGGGGCCACGGGTTGAGGGCATGGAAGTCCTTCCTGTAGGGGCCGTGGTCACCGCCAGGCGGCGCCCGATGCGGTTTATCCCGTGCGGTTGCCGGTCGGGCTGGAGCCCGGCCGGGACGCCTTGGAGGACCGGAGGAGGGCGAGTGCCTCCTCCAGACAGAGTGGGGCGTCCGTCCTGGTTAGGCAGGGGGCCTCGGGTACAGGGCTTTGAAGCCCAGCCCTGTAGGGACCCGTGGCCACCGCCAGGCGGCGCCCCGGTGCCTAATTATCCGGGAGCCCGGCACTTCCGCCACACCAGGAAGTGCCGGGGGGAAGACTTTGTGTGGCACCCGGAGAGCTGCCAGGAAGACAGCCAACACTTCCGCCACGCTTGGGCGTGGCTAAGGACGGAACACCTGGGGCTCATCCGGGAGCCTTATTTAAGGGGCCGCCTCCCTCCAGTCATTGGTGGAAGTCGGGAGGAAGTAGACGGAGCTGGAGAGAGGACAGGAGGCGGCCAGGACAAAGGCACAGAGACTGTGGGCCCTGGACTTTGGGGGATTCAGTGCCAAGGGCGCTGGGGTTGTGTGAGTGCACGTGACTTTGTATATTGTATAATATTGTAAATAAACGGTGTGTGGGGAGCAAAATATGTCGTCCGTCTGTCTGTGCTGGGGCCAGCGTTCACATACTTCATAAGCTTTTATTGCCAAAGTACCTGGGAAAATTAAGTTACTTTACAGGCCTACAGTTTGCATCTCTTTAATTGAAAGTTCACACATTTTCCTTTTTTTGCAATTACTGTACTGAAATTTTGAAAAAATAGAGCAACATAGAGCCATTATGTAGAATTTTGGAGCAGCCCTCAGGACCCATGATCTCTCTGTGTAGAAAAGAAACTTCACTGTTAAAGGGAAACTGTTTAAAAAAATGAAATTCTCCTGAACTTTATATGCTCAAGTTACTCTCATTACTTCACTTTCTCCAAGCTGATCATAATAATCTATACTTACCATGAGCAAGCAAGTACAGTCAACATAATGTTTAAAGTTTAAATCTAACAAGATAAATACAGTGGTGTGAAAAACTATTTGCCCCCTTCCTGATTTCTTATTCTTTTGCATGTTTGTCACACAAAATGTTTCTGATCATCAAACACATTTAACCATTAGTCAAATATAACACAAGTAAACACAAAATGCAGTTTTAAATGATGGTTTTATTATTTAGGGAGAAAAAAAATCCAAACCTACATGGCCCTGTGTGAAAAAGTAATTGCCCCCTGAACCTAATAACTAGTTGGGCCACCCTTAGCAGCAATAACTGCAATCAAGCGTTTGCGATAACTTGCAATGAGTCTTTTACAGCGCTCTGGAGGAATTTTGGCCCACTCATCTTTGCAGAATTGTTGTAATTCAGCTTTATTTGAGGGTTTTCTAGCATGAACTGCCTTTTTAAGGTCATGCCATAGCATCTCAATTAGATTCAGGTCAGGACTTTGACTAGGCCACTCCAAAGTCTTCATTTTGTTTTTCTTCAGCCATTCAGAGGTGGATTTCCTGGTGTGTTTTGGGTCATTGTCCTGTTGCAGCACCCAAGATCGCTTCAGCTTGAGTTGACGAACAGATGGCCGGACATTCTCCTTCAGGATTTTTTGGTAGACAGTAGAATTCATGGTTCCATCTATCACAGCAAGCCTTCCAGGTCCTTAAGCAGCAAATCAACCACAGACCATCACACTACCACCACCATATTTTACTGTTGGTATGATGTTCTTTTTCTGAAATGCTGTGTTCCTTTTACGCCAGATGTAACGGGACATTTGCCTTCCAAAAAGTTCAACTTTTGTCTCATCAGTCCACAAGGTATTTTCCCAAAAGTCTTGGCAATCATTGAGATGTTTCTTAGCAAAATTGAGACAAGCCCTAATGTTCTTTTGCTTAACAGTGGTTTCGTCTTGGAAATCTGCCATGCAGGCCGTTTTTGCCCAGTCTCTTTCTTATGGTGGAGTCGTGAACACTGACCTTAATTGAGGCAAGTGAGGCCTGCAGTTCTTTAGACGTTGTCCTGGGGTCTTTTGTGACCTCTTGGATGAGTCGTCTCTGCGCTCTTGAGGTAATTTTGGTCGGCCGGCCACTCCTGGGAAGGTTCACCACTGTTCCATGTTTTTGCCATTTGTGGATAATGGCTCTCACTGTGGTTTGCTGGAGTCCCAAAGCTTTAGAAATGGCTTTATAACCTTTACCAGACTGATAGATCTCAATTACTTCTGTTCTCATTTGTTCCTGAATTTCTTTGGATCTTGGCATGATGTCTAGCTTTTGAGGTGCTTTTGGTCTACTTCTCTGTGTCAGGCAGCTCCTATTTAAGTGATTTCTTGATTGAAACAGGTTTGGCAGTAATCAGGCCTGGTGGTGGCTACGGAAATTAAACTCAGGTGTGATACACCACAGTTAGGTTATTTTTTAACAAGGGAGCAATTACTTTTTCACACAGGGCCATGTAGGTTTGGATTTTTTTTCTCCCTAAATAATAAAAACCATCATTTGAAAACTGCATTTTGTGTTTACTTGTGACACATTTGACTAATGGTTAAATGTGTTTGATGATCAGAAACATTTTGTGTGACAAACATGCAAAAGAATAAGAAATCAGGAAGGAGGCAAATAGTTTTTCACACCACTGTATATAAAGCAGCATATTTACAGGATCTGATAATTAACTGTGTCATAGACAGAGAAGGGTTCAAGGAGGATGAGGACAGATTGACATTTTGGCAGCTCTAGCCAGCCATAACGTCTAAACAACAGTAGAGTCTTCTCAGTGGAATGGTCCCACTTAAAGCTTAACTAGTTAGGATCAAAAATTACTTCTGTAGAAGGAAAGGAGAGACTTGTTTAAAATGTTTTGAATTAAAAGGAGAGGAAAGAGATTCGTTTGTACTTGCCTACTTGAGTGTGGGCTTTTTAAGAAGAGGAGGTATTAGGGCCTGTTTGAACAGAGTAGGAGAAGTGCCTGTGTTGAGTGGTGTGTTTATTGTATGTGTGATTGCAACAAACAGTAAAATAGAGAAATCTTGGTGGAGGTGTGAAGTGATGAAGGTCTAAAGAACAGTTAGTGGTGCAGCTAGTGAAGGGTTTAGAAGCATATGTGTTGGAGAGTGGAGAGAAGGTGGAGACAAACGATAGGATTTGTCATGGGAGAATGGAGTTGAATCCCTCTAGCACAGTTTCAAATGACTGCAGATTATTTATGTAGGTGTTATTATTTTGACAGATACCTATATATGCTTTACATTCTTTAGTAATACATTTTGTGTAATTTCTCAGGATACAACACTCAAATTTACAGTAAGAATTTGAAACTGGTAGGCATCAGTGTACATCTGAAAAAGTAAAACAGAGCTGGAAACACAATATTTCATTTTTAAGCCTTCTTTAGGATTATGTCAAATCTTTTTTCTATTTCTTTGCGTGTGTACACATCTGCCACCAAATTAACTATGTGACACAATGTGATTATATGTGTATGTAACTCAGTACTTACACCAGAATTTCAAAATACTGTAGCTTAATCAAGTCATACTTTTTCTCCTAAAACGTGCCTCATTTACAGTCAAGTGCCATGTTGCATCATCCCTTACAGTTTTCACTAAGAAAGCCAACCATTTTTTATTTCATTTGCATTCACTGTCAGGTCTACCATGTCTGTGAAAACCCTGTGAGTGAGCTGCAGTCCACCACTGCACTCTTCACTCGTTGATGGATTGTTCCATCCACATGTTCTCACTTCCCCATATCTTTTTCATGCTGGCTGTGTACTTCATGTTCCACACTGTGTGAAAAACATTTCAAAGCCATATCCAGTGAGTTTCGAGTTGTTTCTTACTTAACTGAAATAACTGGAGCACCCCCAGTTTTAAAATTTGTTTTTTTTATTTATCCTGTGCAGTGGGATCAGTGAAAAAACAGAGAAAAATATCATCAGTCATTAATAGAATTTCAGAGTTGCAACAACATGGGCATTTAAACTGCAGCATTTTAGAAAAAGTGAAAAAAGAACACAAGCATGACATATATACTGAATAAATAAAGATTTAAAAAGAAAACAGCCACCACTCTTTTAAGTTTTATCGTTGTACATCTGGTGCCTCTATGGGGAGCTTGAGTGCACAGTTTGAGAACAGCTGCTGTAGAGAGTTGTCCTCCAGAAAAGTGGTGAGATTTGAGAATTATGTGTGACCACAGTTGACCCAGCATTACTCTGACTGCTGCCTGTGGGAAAGCTAACTGAGTCAGCTGAAGAAACTGACAAGGTAGCCCTATACATGACATCATTTTATGTCAGGGATACCTGGTGGTGCAGGGTGAATACTGCTGCCTGACAGCTTAATTCACATTTTCAAACAAAATAAGCAGTTTATCATAGTTGGCAGACATGTCTCTAGCCTTCATAACATGAAACTGACTGTTGCACTATTGTAATCCACTCAAAATTTTATCAGTCTTTCCATATAAACAAAAATGCATTTTATCAAATTCTTTAAAATTACCAAACATTTCCGTATTTAATTTAGAAGGGCTCACTCATCATCAATATTTAACCAGGACTCAATTTCTTAATTAAGGAAATATAAATTTCTTTCTTTCTTAGGTGTTACAAAAAATACTTTTTGTGTTTAAAATCTATTGCTACCTGTTGTAGTTTGTACTTCAATCAAATATACAGCAAGGGAGTTGAGCTCACAACTCGGAGGGCTGCAGTGGCTGCAGGCTTTTGGAGCACATTTTCTGTCATTTTAATTGAGTTACTTGTTTTTTAAGATTCAGAAGCCTTCATTTTTTTTTAACCAGCAGCCAACATGTAATAAGATGCCAAGTGAGTAAACAAATGACAAACTAAAGTGATCTGATTTGCACATGTATCCATCATATAATTTCTGTTTAATAAAATATTTAGAAACAAAAAATCTGGTCTAAGTAATATATCATTTATCGTCCATCCAACATTTGGATAGTATTCAAAGAAAAAAGAAAACAGTTTTGGAATAACTGAACTCAAAAGCCAAAGAATTTAACAACAGCTTTAACTAACAGCAATGACCGACTTATAATTAAGAAACTGGATACTGGAAAATGTTACAAATTGGTGTAGCCAGAGCAGTGATGGGGCTTTTCACTAGTTCTGCTGGGTATAGGGTCCAAATAAACAACAACAACACAACAACAACAACAACATTTATTTATATAGCACATTTTCATACAAAAAATGTAGCTCAAAGTGCTTTGCATAATGAAGAATTGAAAAATAAAAGACACAGTAAGAAATTAAAATAAGTCAACATTAATTAACATAGAATAAGAGTAAGGTCCGATGGCCAGGGAAGACAGAAAAAACAAAAAAAACTCCAGAAGGCTGGAGAGAAAAAATAAAATCTGCAGGGATTCCAGACCACGAGATCGCCCAGTCCCCTCTGGGCATTCTACCTCACATAAATGAAACAGTCCTCTTTGTATTTAGGGTTCTCACGGAAGGACATGATGATGAAGGTCATGCAGACTTCTGGCTTTCAGTCCATCAGTGTTGGAGCATCATGATGCTTTGATTAGATAGTGGTGGCGTAGGCTGCCACCACAAAAGAAACCAGAAAAAGAAACAGAAGAGAGAGTAGGGGTTAGTATGGATTTTAGAGCCACCATGAATAGTTATTATAATGACAGAGTATTAGGATTAAATTAAAGTGAAGTTATGAGAAGGCCATGTTAAAGTAATGTTTTTTCAGCAGTTTTTTAAAGTGATCCACTGTATTAACCTGGTGAATTCCTATTAGCAGGCTATTCCAAATTTTAGGTTGTCACACACGTGCGAGTAGGAGGCAGCTAAAGGGCCTGAGTAATTGTAATAAAACATCAGACCGTAGGCGGCGGAGTGCGCTGACTGTCTTTCTCAGTTTCCTACAGACCTTTCCCGGGAAATCCTGCAAGGTTCCGGCGCCTCAGAAGATGTCACTTATGAAGCCGGTCCCTTTGATGATGTCACTTCTGGTTCCGGCCCCTTTGATGACATTAGTTCCTCTCAAGACTTATAAAGTCTCCATCTTGGGCTACTATAGCCAGTTCTGTTTTGGACTCTGTGATATGCACATCGTGATTAAGAATACCCTTTTGCAGCTGGGAAAAACAATATACGGGTGGCTGCCCCAAACCTTTCTAATGTCTTGGACTCGTGTATATGACAGTGGTGTAGCCGGCAGGATGAAGTCCCAGAAGAAACCAGGGCTTGGAAATGTAAATAACCAGGTAGGAAAGTACCGGGGCCGAGTTTCTGGTGGGGGAGTGCGTTTGGGGGTCAGGAAGTACAGGCTCCGCTCCTCAAATACAACCCCGGGCTTATAACTTACCAAATAGAGAATGTGAAGGGGACATACAGGCGTAGGCTGGTTTCTGGGGATGAAACAAAAAGGGCTTATTATGTTCTTTCGGAGGAAAGAGCTGAGCCGCCCATTGGGACTGAGGTCCCAAATAAATATGGGCTATCCCCAGTCCAGCAGGCAAAAATAATAAAAAACTGGGTATTTGATCCAGAGAGATCAGCCCAGGAGCAGGCTATGGCCCTGTGGGAGCAGGTGGCTGTGTGGCTAAGGCCATTTGAATTAACCACCTGCCAGATAGTTCAACAGGTAGCCTGCCTCCTCTTTTTTAAAGGCCTCCCTAAAAACTTTGCCCAGTTGGACTGGGGTGACTTTCACTCTGTGGAAGAGCTTATAAAGCTCATGAAAACACCCGAGACAGTCTCAAAATCTGGGAGAGCAGACTGGCCCTCTAGTGGATTTCCTAGAGATCACGTCCTACTAAATAAGTCTCTTGCACATACATCGGAGCCTGTTTCTGAGTTCCCGGGCCACTGGGCGTGTGACCTACCCGGGAGCGAGGCGGGATGTAGGTGGAAGGGGGGAGATAGTTTGTATGCTTTTGCCAACACCCTGACGTGTTCAAATACAGGATCAGTGATCATTAATGGTTATAAACTCCTTGCCCTGTTTGATTCTGGCAGCAACGTTTCCATTGTTGATTGCCGATATGTTTTACCGCGACAGAGAATTAAAAAAAAGACCAGTATTAAATGTATTCACAGAGACATCCGGATGTACAACACTGCCCTGTGTTTCGTGAGTCAGGGAGAATCGCTAAAAACATTTCCCAATGCGGTCCACATAAATCCTCCCTTTTCAGTGATTCTAGGGCGAGACTGGTCAGAAAATAAATGCGGTAAACTATTGACTACTCCTGATAAAAACTTAGGCCTAGTTATAGATGGGGATAACTCGTCTCAAGCTGTCTCCATGCCGTGTACACAGCCGACGGAGAGAGATAATGAGGACGAGGAGATTCCTGGTCCGTCGCAGGCGAATACGTCATCCACCTGCGCCTCAACGATTTGGGAGGAATCCCCTCCCCTTGAGGTCAGACCGGACCCTCTCTCCGACATTTACTTTCAATTTAAACAAACAACGGCTTCTTTTAAAAGGGAGCAGTGGAATGATGACTCCCTAAAATTTGCAAAAAATGCAGTAGTCCTTGTCAACGGCCAACGCACACACCAGCCCATGCCACAAGGACCTCACTTTGTAATAGAAAATTATCTATTATATTGGGTCGCGGAACATGGGGCAGAGGTTCGGAAACTGTTGTTAATTCCACGAACCTACCGGCGGCAGGTTTGTGAATTAGCTCACACCCACCTCCTTGGAGGCCATTTAGGCTCTGAAAAAACTTTAGAGCGGATTAAGCTCAGATTTTATTGGCCGGGAATTAACAAGTAGGTTCACCGTTTTTGTATTTCTTGTCCAGAATGTCAGTTGCGGCAAATTCCTAGGAGGGACAGTGCTCCTCTCGTTCCCCCTTTGAACAATCGGAGTCGATATTGTAGGACCCTTGGAGCCCTCAGGCCGAGGACATAAATATATATTAGTCCTCGTGGATTTTGCGACCCGACATCCGGAAGCTGTTCCCTTGCGCTCAGCTACATCTAAAGCAATCGCACGGGAACTAGTAGGAGTATTTGCGCGTGTCGATATTCGTAAAGAAGTCCTAACGGACCAAGGAACACCTTTTACCTCGGAGACGTTCAGGGAAACGGCCAAGTTACTGAAAATAAAGCACTAAAAGACCATGGTGTACCATCCTCAAACCGACAGTCTAGTGCAGAGATTTAATCAGACCCTCAAGCAGATGCTTCGCAAGGTGGTTAGTGGGGATGGGAGGAATTGGGATCAACTCCTCCCCCTCATTCTCTTTGCCTATCGGGAAGTCCCACAAGCCTCTACGGGGTTCTCACCTTTTGAATTGTTATACGGACGACAACCCTGAGGTATATTGGATATTTTGAAAGAAGGTTGGGAAGGAGATGCTCTTCCCTCTACAAATATTTTGGAATATATCGCACAGTTACGCAATAGATTTGAGAAAATTCAACCTATTTTAAAAAGTCATATGGAAGACGCACAAGCAGCACAGGCCCATTATTACGATTGTGGCACGACACTCTGAGAATTCCAGCCGGGGGATTGTGTCATGGTATTAGTTCCCACCTCTCATTTTAAATTGCTCGCCCATTGGCAAGGCCCTTATGAAATTAAGGAGAGAAAAGGATTGGTCGACTATTTGGTGAAACAATCCAATCGTAGACCAACTGAGCGGGTTTATCATGTGAACTTGCTGAAGCCGTGGAAGGAGAGGGAACCAGATCCCTCCTCCGCTCAGTCCTGCTCATTCTTTGCTCACATAGACACCCTTAATTTTGGCGAGGAATTAACTTATAGACAAAGACGGGAGCTGGAATCAGCTATCCTGTCCGTCTCAGAGGTGGTGAGTGAAAAACCCTGAAGGACCTCTCTAATTGTGCACGACATAGTGACTGAACCAGGGGTCATAGTCCGAGAGTGCCCCTATAGACTTCCTGAGGCAAAGAAAACAGAAGTGGAGCTGGAAATCAAGCGGATGCTGGAACTAGGAGTGACTGAGGAAAGTTATAGTCCCTGGTCCAGCCCAGTTGTCTTGGTTAGTATGTCTGACGGCAATTGGAGGTTTTGCAATGACTTCTGTCGGCTTAACCAGGTCTCCCTTTTTGATGCTTATCCCATGCCTCGCGTGGATGACCTCCTTGAGAGACTTGGACAAACAGAATTTTTGACCACGCTTGACATGACAAAAGGGTACTGGCAGATTCCTTTAACGGACTCCGCAAAGGTCAAAACCGCGTTCAGCACTACTAGCGGACACTGGTAGTATCGTGTTCTTCCATTCAGGTTACACGGGGCTCCTGCAACTTTCCAGCGTCTGGTGAACAAAGTGCTCCAACCCCATAATGCGTATAGTGCTGCCTATCTGGATGACGTCGTCATCTAGTCCAGCACATGGAAGGAACACGTACAGCAGGTCACTGCAGTATTGCGGACACTAGGAGAAGACGGGCTTCGTATTAATCCCAAGAAATGTTTCTTTGGATTGAAAGAAGCTAAATATTTGGGCTACCTGGTGGGCCAGGGTACTGTGAAACCACAGTGTTCAAAAATAGATGCCATTGTTAAATGGTCCCGTCCGCGAACCAAGAGGCAAGTGCAAGCCTTTCTCGGGTTGGCCGGGTACTACCGCCGGTTTGTACCTCGGTTTTCAGAGAGAGCGGTGCCCTTGACTGATCTTACAAAGAAGAGGGCTCCTAATCATGTGGTATGGACTGACAAGTCAGACGCTGCATTTAGTGACTTAAAACAGGATATTATGTCAGCACCAATATTAAAAGCTCCTAATTTTTCTCTCCCTTTTATTCTCCAGACGGACGCTTCAGACATAAAGCGTCGATGGTGTTGAACACCCCATCATGTACCTGAGCCGGAGACTATTGGATCGGGAGACCAGGTATGCAGCGGTGGAAAGGGAAGCCCTTGCGATCAAATGGGCGATTACGCAGTTGAGGTACTACCTCTTGGGCCAGGAGTTCACTCTAGTGATGGATCACCCTCCTTTACAGTGGATGGCCCTTAACAAGGAGTCAAATCCACGGGTCACTAGGTGGTTTGTTGACCTTCAACCTTACAAGTTTTCGCTTATTCATCGTAAGGGTTCTCTCCATGCCAACGCTGATGCTCTCTCTCGTGCCCACGACCTCTCGGTGCAGGACGCCCGACCCGATGGGTCTGGGCTGATGGGTGGGCCTTGTCACACACGTGCGAGTAGGAGGCAGCTAAAGGGCCTGAGTAATTGTAATAAAACATCCGACCAGGAGGCGGCGGAGTGCACTGACTGTCTTTCTCAGTTCCCTACAGACCTTTCCCAGGAAATCCTGCAAGGTTCTGGTGCCTCAGAAGATGTCACTTCTGAAGCCGGCCCCTTTGATGACATCACTTCTGGAACTGGCCCTTTTGATGACGTCACTTCCGAAGCCGGCCCCTTTGATGACGTCACTTCTGGTTCCGGCCCCTTTGATGACATCAGTTCCTCTCAAGACTTTTAAAGTCTCCATCTTGGGCTACTATAGCCAGTTCTGTTTTGGACTCTGTGATATGCAAATCATGTATTTGATTACGAATACCCTTTTGCAGCTGGGAAAAACAATATACAGGTGGCTGCCCCTAACCTTTATAATGTCTTGGACTCGTTTATATGACATGGTGCATCACAGCAGAAGGCTGCCTCACCACTTTTTTTAAATTTTGCTCTTGGAATTCTAAGGAGACACTTACTTGAAGATCTAAGGTTACGATTTGGAATATAGGGTGTCAGACATTCCGATATATAAGATGGAGCGAGATTATTTAAGGCTTTATAAACCATAAGCAGAATGTTAAAGTCAATTTTGAAAGACACAGGTAACCAGTGTAGTGACATCAAAACTGGAGAAATGTGTTCGGATTTTCTTTTCCTAGTTAGGATTCCAGCAGCTGCATTCTGCACTTGTTGCAAACGATTTATGTCATTTTTGGGTAGTCCTGAGAGGAGTGCGTTACAGTAAACTGAAAACAAAAGCTTGAATTAATTTCTCAGCATCTTTCAATAATATAAGAGGTCTAACTTTTGCTATGTTTCTTAAGTGAAAAAATGCTGTCCTTGTGGTCTGATGAATATGCGATTTAAAATTCAGGTTACAGTCAACAGTTACCCCAAAGTTTTTACTTCCGTCTTAACTTTTAATCCTAATGCATCAAGTTTATTTCTGATAACCTCATTGTATCCATTATTGCCAATCACTGAAATTTCAGTTTTCTCTTTATTTAGCTTGGGGAAATTACTATTCATCCATTCAGAAATATTGTGTTAGTGAATCAAGAGAGTCGGGGTCATCAGGTGCTATTGATAAGTACAGCTGTGTGTCATCAGCATAGCTGTGGTAGCTCATGTTGTGGCCTGAGATAATCTGACCTAACGGAAGCATATAGATTGAGAAAAGCAGCGGACCCAGGAGAGAGCCTTGTGGAACACCATATAGGATATCATGTGTCTTTGAGTTGTGATTACCACAACTAACAAAGAATTTTCTCCCTGCCAGGTAGGATTCAAACCAATATATGACACTGCCAGAGAGGCCCATCCATTGACTAAGGCGATTTCTAAGAATATTGTGATCAATGGTGTCAAATGCGGCACTCAGATCTAAGAGGATGACAACGGATAAATGGCCTTTGTCTGCATTTACCCGCAAGTCATTCACTACTTTAACAAGTGTAGTTTCTGTGCTGTGATTTGTTCTAAAACCTGACTGAAATTTATCAAGAATAGCATGTTTATTGAGGTGGTCATTTAACTGCATAATGACTGCCTTCTCTAGAATTTTACTTAAGAAGGGAAGGTTAGAGATGGGTCTAAAATTTAAAAAAGCAGAGGGGTCAAGATTATTTTTCTTGAGTAGGGATTTAACTACAGCAGTCTTAAGAAGACCCCCGTATTTAATGACAAATTTACTATGTCAAGAATATTGTCAATTAGCACGCCTGATATTTCTTTGAAAAAACTTGTTGATATTGGGTCAAGGACACAGGTGGAGGTTTTCATTTGAGAGATTATTCTATGTAAATCACGTAAATCTATCCTGGTGAAAGAATTTAATTTGTTTATAACGGAGTACTGGGGCTTAGGAGGATCCGCAGTGTTGGGGAGATATACTATGTTATTTCTAATATCATTCATTTTTTGATTAAAAAATACAGCAATAGCCTCACAGGTTTCACTGGAAGTATTTTGGAGGCATTCCTTTGTGTTACCTGGGTTTAGCAGACGATCAATCATAGAAAATAAAACTCTGGGATTACTAACATTGTTATTTATAATCTTAGAGAAATAGCAGCGCCTCTCAAGACGGACTGTGTTATTGTATTCTGTTATGTTAACCTTCAATATCTCATAGTGGATAATCAGTTTAGTTTTCCTCCATTTCAGCTCTACAACATGTTCTCCTTAAATTAAACACTCTTTGGGTCTTCCATGGTATAACAATGCTAGAAGCAATGTTTATAAACAGGTAGTAGGTTTCATTCAGAAATTAAAATTTAGAAATGAAAGTGCTAGAAAGCAACAAACAAGAAGAAAAATGCTGGAGATTTTGCTTTGTTCCTAGAACAAAATGATTCACTTTTTGGTTCACCATCTCAAAAATCTTTATGCAGGGGTGTATGGAAAGAGTGCTTAATATTGGAAAGTTCTGGACTTGAGAATGAATGATAAGGGGAATAATGGTTTATTATAGAGCACACAGCTTTAGTGGTCATTAGCTCATTGCTTGGTGTGTAGTATAAGTTAGCTTATTTTTTTCAGTGGTAGAATTGTAGTTAGGTGATTATATCATCCATTTTGTTTTTTGTAAATTTGGCATTCATAATATTTTTGTGTGCTACTGTTTTGGTAACATAGCCTAATTAGTTTTAGTTGTTTATGTGGGTAATACTGGCCCACTTTTAACTGAAATTGAGATATTGTACTACTACTGTGATTGGCAAACAAGAATAACAAGTTATTATTTGCACCACTCTGACTTAAACATGGTGCCACAGGTATGAATCTAATGGAATATATTACAAATGTTGACCTGCCATAATTATAACATGTCCCAGAAGTAAATTATATTTTACCATTCATTTTTAGCTGTTTTATCAGAATTCTAAAAAACAATTGAGTTCACACAAAATCAGAGTTATAGAACTACTAAATTATAACATAACAGAGAAGATAAAACAAGCACCTCCTTAATTAACTAGAAGCACATACACATTAAAGAACATTATTTATAAGAGAGCCAAACATTATGTGCTGCTGCTGTTTTAATGTAAGTGTTCAATCTCAAAACACATTTCTGTTTCAGTACTAAATATCTTGTGTAATATCAAAAAATGACCTTTAAAAAGATATAGCTGTAAGCAAAATTTATTCATATTGGATTTTTTTTTTCCTGTCAAGTCGAAAGTCTAAAATTCAGAAGAGAATATGATATAAAAATGTGGAAATTCCTCATTATAGAAACGCATGTGTAAAAACACATGAATACATTTGCCAATTTGACAACAATATTGTATGTTAAAATTACAATTAATTTTCATTCTTTTTTAGATTTGGTGGATAAGAGGATAAAGATGAGAGTCCGTATAGATGTACAGAGTGGTCTAAATCCTGAGGATCCAAAAATCAGTGATGCCATCCTGAATCAGGTCCGGAGCCCTGTGTCTGACTCAGCAATGTTTATAAAGATTTAAATTATACCTAGGCTTGCCTTCACTTTTAGTATTTGTGATTCAATATGCATAATGTATGAATTAAAAGAACCTATTTGTACTGTAATTCTTTACCTCAGGTTCTCTGCTCTGAATAATTGAAAGAAAACTTTAATGAAATGAGTATGCTAATGTACTTCTGCCACACAGCCCCAGGAAAACATTCAGAACATAGCTAGTCAGTGTGCGGAGTTTACAAAGTCTTTCCATGGCTAATTGATTTTTTCTAGTCATTTTGCCTGTTTTCTTACCACATCCTGAACACATGCAGGTATTATAGGGTGTGTAAATGGGACTGATATGAATGAATCGTGGAGTGAATGAGTGTTTACCTGGCGATACACCAAGGGTTGGCTCCCCTTGCTGTTTAAATACCGTAAATTACAGCTCTCTATTTTAATTAGTTAGTTAAGTTAATGGATGGATGCAAAATGGCAAAGACTTCTATAGTTAGTTTGCTTTTCTTTTGCAGATCAAAGAGAATCTCCTGAATCAAAATTTGACGGGACATCTTCAGTGGAAAGAAACGAATGGAAATATTTTCAATGTGATAAATAGTGATGAAAACAATAACACTGGATAGAAATCAGCTTGCAGGTTTATTTGGACAACATTCTGCTTCTCTCATTTCTATGATGCTACTGTAAAATTTACAATAAAGTAGTATCTCAGACTGCTACATTATATGTTTTTAATGTATAAGCTTATTGTTGGGTTTTGGGTCAGTTCCTGGACCTTTATACTTTGTCAATGAATATCCATCCAACCCGCTATATCTTAACTACAGGGTCACGGGGGTCTGCTGGAGCCAATCCCAGCTAACACAGGGCGCAAGGCAGGAAACAAACCCCGGGCAGGGCACACACACACACTAGGGACAATTTAGAATCGCCAGTGCACCTAACCTGCATGTGTTTGGACTGTGGGAGGAAATTGGAGCACCCAGAGGAAACCCACACAGACACGGGGAGAACATGCAAACTCCACACAGGAAGGACCCGGGAAGCGAACCCGGGTCTCCTAACTGTGAGGCAGCAGTGGTACCCACCATGCCACCATGCAGCCCGTCATTGAGAATCACATAATGAGATTTTTGAGAAAGGTCTTTGAGTCCTCATATACTGTATAGGGGGGTTAAAGTAATAGATTACATTTACTTCTGTTGCTGTACTTTTTTGTAAGGAAAATAAGTTTTTAAAGTATTTTTAAATGCAAATACTTTTAATTTAAAAAGTAAATTTGAAAATGTGACAGTCTTTGTTACATTTTCAAGGCAGGTCATTAGAAAGTATAATTGATTGGCTATATTCAAAATTTGAATTTCAACAAATGGTTTTGGGGGCAGGTGTGAAATTTATTGTGTGCCCCAATGGTCTAAAGTTGCTTGAAGCCAATAAGTATCATTACACCCTATTGGCTGTAGGGTTTGGACAGAGAATATATAAATTTGCTTGCTTTACCCTTCCCTATCCCTCTCTTATCAACTGATGAAGGAGCATCTCACTCACCATGAACTGAAAAGTACAGCACAATGAAGAGCACAGCTCGACAGCCATATTGAGACAGCTGGCCAAAAATGAGGACTTAACCAAAGACATTTTAAGCAACTAATAAGTCTAACAGTGGTAAGTCTGTAAGATTTGAGGCATTCTGACAAAGGCTACATATTAACAATACAAAAGAGGAAAGTAGAGCAATATATTACTCTACCAAGACAAAACGGATAACATGTAACATCATGTATGAAAAGAAGCTCCCTTTCAGTGCATAATACACAAATTTGATGCATTTAGCAAATACAGTGATCCCCCGCTATATTGTGTTTCAGCTATCGCGCTCCTACTACATCGCAGATTTATTATTATTATTATTATTATTATTATTATTATTATTATTATTATTACTAGGAGGCTCTGCCCCCTGCTCGCTTCACTCTTTCACCCCCGGATATGGTTTACCGGATAAACAATTTAAAGAGATTGTTATTTTCATGGGAATTGTTACCTATGCATTATTTTCATTTTCACTTTAAAATATTTGTAAAAACAATATTTGTCCTTTATTTCCTGCCCTGGGCATGATTAAATCTCTTTCTCGTTGCACTTATAACGCTGTTTACGTTGTGGGTGGGGGGGTCTGAACGCACGCTAAAGAGATGCGATCGGTTCAGCTGGTGTCTTGCTGCTGCTGCTGGCGAGCTGTGTGTTGTGCTTGTCACACTTTGTGTCAATCACTTAAAAGCCTGTAGCAGCTGTCCATTTGCCACTTCGCATCTCTGCCGCTAGCGTTTTGAAGGAGGAGGAGGGGGAGGAGGTGAGGGCTGAACGCACGCTAAGTAGAAGTGCTTGGATCATCTGCTAGCTTGCTGCAGCTCCTGCTGGCAAGCTGTATTTGTTCTGCTTGTTGTTGTTTTAAGAGCTGGGAGCACTTGAAGTTTGTCTGACGAAAGCATTCCAACAACAGCTAGGGTAGATAGGTTAGATGTCAGTGAACTTCTTTTAAATTGTTTGTAAGTAGGGCATGATGTGCAAAAGTCACCGTCTCATGGGTTTTGCTTCCTAAGGTTGTAATATCTAGTCTTGTGTGTCGTCAAAGTGTCTCTCCTAGATTATCTGGTCTCGATCACTTTACTCAACCCCCTGCCCCGGAGGCGCGCTGCGCTCCTGCCACTTCGTGTCTCTCCTGCTCATGTTGTTAAGGTGAGGGGGTTAGCTGAACAAATGCTAAGCAGAAGTGGATGGATCAGCTACTGGCTTTGTGCTGCTTCTTCCAAGATGCATTCTCTGCTTGTTGCTCTGTGCGTTGATCATTTAAAAGCCTGTACAGCAGCTGTCCTTCTGTCTCACTGTCTTGTCTTGCGTGACGTTAAGATGTCTCTAGCGGGATGTCAAATTGTTTTCTGAGAAGATCAATCCTCGTCTTCTTGGTCTCCCTGCCAAGATTTTTTTTATAATAGAGAGATGTTACTCATATCCTTAGCCCAACATCCACATATCATATGTGTTTACAAAGTTTACATGTGTTTAAAGCATGTGGAAGGGGTATTTTAAGGCTTAAACTATATAAAAAAAAAATGTTTATTAATATGGTCTTTCTATATTGGGGATTTTAACCTATTGCTGATGGGTCTGGAACATAACTTCAGCGATAGGCAGTCATTTGCTGCATAAGAATAACGGTGCTTGCAAAATTGTGGTTTCAAAAAGTTCCACATTGAGAACTGTAATGACAAGTGCATAGCACCTGACTTTGATGGTATATTTGACACCTAAAAACTGGTCACACTAAGGGTTTAGCAAAAAAACTACTTTAATGTTATATTGACATCATAATGCTATATTCACCTAAGCACACATTTCAACTGAACAACAATTGACTTAATATACGTAGTTCTGCTTATCTTCTGAAAACGTCTGTAACACATTTTTTTTCTTTTGCAGCACTCATGTATTTAAAGATGTGTGTCACAATCACAAGACTTTTACTGAATTTTGCTCATCAGTTTTCTACTTTGCTATTTAAAGATAGCATATTACCTGGGGTTTTGAATTTTTCAAATTTCCTTCTAGTTCTATGCAGATTGTACTTGCCTAGTAATGTCAACATGATCCAAAAGCCTTGTGTCTGCAACTTAAGTCTTTACTGTCTCAAATTATTTTGCATGATGATAACTGCGGACTAGAGACATTTAGAGATTATTTTGATTACTTTCTTGCCATACCTTTGTTGTCATGATGTAATTTTCTGAATTTTTTACTATATGAAATATATCATTTGTATGATGTACACTATTTGTGTAATAGGCTGAGATGTGTTATTAATAACATTTTAATAACAAACTAAATAATATAGCAGCCTTACTGATTTCAAATTGTGATTAGTATAATGGATATGTATTAATAAAAATATATTGACTCGTTTTCATACATTTAAATCTCATTCTGGTGGCGGAGAGTTTGGGATAGTTTGCAGTTGTTGTAAGGCCCAGTTTGACAGAAGTACACTCTGACAATTATAGTTTGAAATAACCATCTCTGCTGTGCTCTTTATGTGGATTTTGGTTTGAAAATGAAAATCTTTTCATTTCCTGAACTACAGTAGAAAGCCATAAACAAAGTGATGACACTGGATCTTTCTGTCATATTTGTTCTCTGTTTGGAATTTTAGCAGCCATACTACATGCACTTCAGAAGAGGTCAAACACCTAAAGCTAAGCATATTTGGGCTAGCTAGTACTTCCCGTAAGTGGGAGACCAACTAGGAACAGCTTGGGTTGCTGCTGGAAGAGCTGTTGGTGAGGGCAGTAAGGGCCACTTAAGCTATGGTCTATATGTGGATCCCAATGCCCCAGTTCAGTGATGGGGGGACTGTGCTGTAAAAATTGTGCCATCTTTTGGATGTGACACAAAATTGAGATGCTGACTCTCTGTGGTCATAAATGATCTTTGGACACTCTTCATAAAGAGCAGGGTGTCTCCTAATGTCCTGGCTAAACTGCCCGCTACATTCTAGTCATTCTGGCCCCCTAATTATCCAATTATTATTGTCTCTAATTGGCTATCTCTCTTACCACTTTGCCACCTAATAGCTCACACTGGCACATAAATGGCTGCTGCTGCATCTTCCAGATGGATGCTGCATATTAGTGTCAGTTGACGTGACATCCCACTAACTATGTAAAACACTTAGAGTAGTGAGAACAGTGCTATATAAATGTGAATAATAATAATTATTATTACTATTATTTAATCAATCAATTTTTGACATTTAATAGAAAAATTGACAATATCAATTTTCCATGTAAGGTAAGTAAGTTTATGTACATGAAAACATTTTTTCAAACAAAATCTAAAAAAGAAAGCAGCCTTATGTTTTAAATGTCATTGTGTACCTTCAAGCAATAAAATCTGTGATCGTTTTCCATAAAAGTAAATGTTATTCCAGTGGAAGGGAATACAATGTGCTTTGCAAATGATTTTGGGCCCCTTTTGTTAAAGTGTACAATATTAATTACAATCAATAAGGCTGCTATGCGTTTTGTTTAGATTTTCTTAAAAATGTTTATTGTATTTCATAAACATATATATATTGTGAGACTTGCCCGGACACCACCAGTCGGAGACCACATCTTTATAAAATTCACACGTTTATTATTCATTTAAATAAACACAGGAATAAAGTCCCGAACAACACACGATGCACACAGCAATCAATTACCACAATGAACTCTTGTCTATCTCTGTCCTTGGCCGCCAATCTCCTCCTGGGAGCTTCGTCCTGCTCCATCTCCCGACTCTAGCTCCCCGATTGCTGGAAGGAGGCCCCTTTTATTCCTGCCCGGATGTGCTCTAGGTGGCTGATGACGTCCGGCATCCAGCATTCAGCACTCCGGGCGTCCCTGGCAGGTTCCTCCGCCATCTTGTCGAGTGTGGCGGAAGTAACTATTTCCAGGTCCCACGAGGTTTAAGGCGCCCTCTGAGAATCTTTTCTCGTGGTCCTTTCTTATTCTAGGGCGGTTTCCCCCTTGTGGCCCGGAGCTATTCTTGCCCCCTTCCTTTTAGGCATCCCGGCCGGGTAAGAACCCCAGCCGTCTGTGACAATATATATTATAATTGTATGCAATGAAATAGCCACATAAAGAACGGTATACCATTTATTCTCGTTCTCTCCATATACAGTATGTATATATAATTTATATGTATTTGATACATCGAACCTGTGTTATTGAATTGTATATTCTACTTATACTTACCAAGGCACAGAACAGGCATTTGAGGATATTAAATAATTTAATGTCATTTTTACTAAAGTAGATTTAGAACAGTACATTGCACTTTTATTTAAGGATTTTTTTCCAGGCCTATTATTTTACTTTTGCTGAAGTAGTTTCAATGTAAGAAACAATTGCTTTTATATAAGTATATATTTACCTACATAATAATACTGTTTGAGGAGATTTTCCCCTTTTTTCCACCTCTGATCATATACTGTATAATTTGGATTTATATTCTTATAAATATACTAGTTGTACATTCTGGAGATATGAGCTTTACATTTGTTGGAGCCACAGATTCTGACAACCAGTAGTGGTCACAGCAGATCTCAGTTATCACAGGGCCATTAGCATATACACCACCCAGTTTAGAGACTCACAAATGAATGAGTGTTCTTTTCTATACTACTTAATATTTTGTTTTGAATTCACTTTCTGTTGTTTGTAATGTATCACAATCAACTCTCTGAGGGGATGAAACATGCAAGTAAGAATATTACAGTGCTGACATGACAGTAAATTTAAAATTTTACTTGATATCTGATATGTTTTCAAAATATCATTCTGTCATTTATGAATAGCATCAATGTGCAATACAACCTCTCCACAAATAAGGTGGGAATACTTTGTGAAGTCCTCATTATGTCTCAGCTCAATGACTACAATGCATTTTTAATTGCATTTGCAGTAAGTACAAAGTGACAATGGATTACTTGACTATATTTTTGGGAAATATAATCTTCACTAACTTATCAATGTAAAATTTAGCTTAACTGCTTTATTGCTTAGTACCAAAGTCACACATAACTCTTGTTAAAGCTCAGTCACTTTTGTGCTTCTTACTCACTGAAACTCCATACATAAGTCTGCCCACAAATCTTTATTTGCTAAAAATTAAAAATAGCACCCAAAATCTTTTTATTATTATTATATTTTGACCTTTATTTAGCTGCCTGTTGTTGCAAACTGTATGCTGACATGTGCAATGATTGTGTTTCTTTCTAAAAATACATTTAAATAAAAGGTTTTGCAAGTTGCCCAGTTGTTTTGAAGTGTATATTGTCACATTATTGTATTTTTGACAGATCTTTGGCTCTTTCTTTTAAAAGTGATTATTGATGAGAAATAGCTCGGATCCATTACATTGATATCTGAATCCTGAAATATTGTATAATTAGTTTGTCTGATGTTCATAGACAGTAACCCTTAATTAAACCTGGAGTCCTGGACATACATATCCACACTCATATAGTTTCAATTTAGAATTGTCAATAATTTTAACATGTATATAATTGAGATATGGAATAAATTCACACATACACAGTGTGATAAAATAAGAGCACAAAGGCACAGATTAAATGTTGGGGAGCCTCCCCGTCTACTGGCTGTAGGATCCAGTAAAACGGTCAAAAATAAATCAAGCATTTGACAAAACAAAATGAGTTTTCACAGGTTTTATGGAGTCGACAGGAGAAGTGCAATTAACTGGGAGGAAGTGAGATCAACAACGGAGGTGTCGTAGACAGTAGTAGTCAGAGATGATGTCAGAAGTGGAGGGATGGAACTGAAGTCATCGGGAGGAGACCCGTAGTGAGGTAATTCCACAGGGCCGGAAAAGAAGTCTTCTGTATTGTCTGGATGGAGGTGGATATTGGAGCATTACGTCTGGTAGGAGCATTTTATTCCTGTGTCTTTCTGTAGATGAAAGGAGAGAAAAGCATTGGTGCCTCGTTCCAGTTCCCCATCTCTTGTTCTTTCACACACTGTCAAGCCTTTTGACTGTCCTCTAATTGCGCGTGTGTGACAACAGGTAAAGTGTGTAAAATTCACAGTGCTGCACCACCATGTTGCTCTTTCTTTAGTCACTATTAATGATTTGAAAATAGCATGGCAGTTTTATTAATATTATTCATTCTTGAAATTGTTGCTTATAAGCCTAACAATGCAATGTCATTATTAAGAAGCATTCATTTGTTCTTTGGAAGTGGCTTTAGATAAAAGGAAAACCTTTACTAAAGGGAATAAAGACTTCATAGAGATTAGTGTTGATTGTACTATTGTAGGGTAACCAGAAGGTGAAGTTAGAAAATGGCTTAACATTCAGGTGCATTCCAAATTATGCTTTTCTCAGGATTTCATACATATAATAGTCATCCGAGCTGCATTTCTATTTTCTTGCTTTTTATGTAGGTATTTATGAGTTTGAAATGGTGAGAGATAAGAAAATAAATGCATCAACACTATCAGCACAACCAGTCCTTGAAAGAGTCCTTGTCATTGATAGTAGTTTACAACTCAGAGAGTAACTTAGAAGTAGGCAGCAGGGAAACAAACGATGAACAGTGCAGAGTGACACTTAATGAATGGGTCATGAATATTATGGGTTGCAAATGGCAGAGCAGCTTTGTTTAACTTTCTCAAATGGAGAAAACATATTAGTTACTTTTCTGCTCACAAGTGAAAAAAAAGATCTCTGTTTTCATCATAAAAATAAACAAATATATGTTAATTATGGTCATAGAGATGTTATAATTCAACTTAGTCTACAAATACAGAAATAATGAATATGGCCTTTGTTTTGCAAATGTGGACCTGTCATGAAGCTCAGTGTCTAAAATATTTTATTTTCTACTTTAGTAATAAGTCTATGCCGGCTTTTAGCTTTATGCAATAGATGCAAATTTCATATGACTATGGCTTTTGTGTTTTTTAAAAGCCACATTGCAGACAATGCAAAGTACTGTATTTCCTGATAATTTGACACCTTGTTCTTGGAAGTTACAAATATAATCAGTTCATATTGTTTTGTGTTAGAAGCAAATTAATCTTCTAGTAAAAAAGAAATATCTTATGAAACTTATGAAACTTGTAGCAGAAACTTTTGTGATGGGCTGTTAGGTAGCTGTGCTGTTTCTGCACCAATAACCTTAAAAAGTAAATACTGGTCACTAAAATCATAATACGAAATGGTACTAAATAAGAAATGGCAGAAAATAAAGAATTACTACTGTTGTTTTGTAATTAAATAAAAAAAGCATAGTGTGCTTCACTGTAAACACAAAACAACTATCACTGAAAGGAAAAAAAAATAGTTGTTTAGGGAACAGCCTTTATCTTTGATATTGTTGGTGATAAGTGCATGTAGAAGTGGACACTTTGTGCATTTTCATTTTGCCAAAGACCGTGTAAACCAATACTATTAACTAATGTGCTATCATATTTGAATGCAACAAGTCTAAATTCTCCAATTTCATCAAGTTGGAAATGACTTCCTATGACTGAAACATCTACATAATGTTGTTTGCCTTGCATAAAAATGGTGAGGAATTAATCCTAACCTAGCTCTGTCCAAAATGTGCTATCTTGATTGTTCTACTTTACTCGCACGAAACTGATGGAGGCTGTGCACTTTGCACACTTACGGCTTTGTTGGTATATCTGGTGCTTGGCACATTTTGTGCAGAACTGCATCATGCATTATATGTAAGGGCAGACTTATTGATGAGCAGCAGTGAAAGTGAAACATACCTGACAAGTTTGAAATCAAATTCTTGCCACTGATGTAAATAACAAATATATATAGCTATATACATGTAAAGTGATAAGATGTTTATCCATCTGGCATCTCGACCCTGGTGTAATGTCAGCTGGTGCCAACAAGAGGGTGGCAGTGCCTAATGAACAAAGGCAAGTGGCCAGTGTAAGATCGTAAACTGTGCATCGCACATTCATGTGTCTGTGTGTCATGTCATCTGATGTCCACAACAGGGTTGGAATATTCAATGGCCAACAAAGAAAGGCAACAAGAAGAAAAATGGGTAAAGACATATACAATGAACAGAGGATCGTAAATGCACAATGCAATTGATCGAAACAGATGCCGAACTTACAATTTTACTGTTAAGTCTGTTTTAATAAATGCTAGTACTACATGCTATTTCCAATTTGCAGAAAGTTCACATATTAAGTTCACACTTGTGTGATTTTGGGCTATACAAAATACATTTTATTGTATTGTACTTGATTGCCAGGGAAACAGTATGACTGTTAAGTCTCTTGAGCTCTTCACAAGCAACGTGAGAAAAGGCACTGCTGACAATATGTTCATATCACTTTTCACAGTGTTATAAATGAGCCTTTCCCTTTTTGTGCTTAGGAGTAATGGCAATGTATGTGTGCAGGAACAATATCTGGAGGGGGTGCCAGCCCTATGCTTAATACATGCTTTAATTCATTTCATCATTACAATAATATCAAGCATATATCTTAGTATTTAAATTGTTCAGAGAGTTGTAATATCATGAATGTAATGTATTCTGTACCCTGTCGGCGTAAGAGAAAGCCTATTTAATAACAAGCAAGTAGTGATTCACATGCATAGAGTACATAGAAGAACACATAGAATACAAAGCATTTAACGTGCACTTTAGTTAAGACTGGATTTGAGAAACTAGTAATCAAAAGATTTTAAGAAAGTTTATGACAGTGCAAAATACCAACAGACATAAGCAGCACAGACTTATGAACTTTTTCAATGAGAAAATTAAAAATATAAGATCCCAGATCTCAGCATCACAGTGCAAACTGCATACTAGCTTGCCAGACCGTGTCTCACTTTGCATTCAACACTTCAGAACTTTTAATCCTGTAACACAGCAGGATGTCTTGACTTTAATTTCAAAAATGAAACCCACTACTTGTTCCCTAGATCCAGTGCCAACAAAACTAGTAAAAAGTACAATGGATGTTCTTGTAGCACCTATTCTTAACATTATTAATAGTTTATTATTGCATTGCACAGTACCTGATGCACTAAAATTGTCAGTCATTAAACCATTCCTTAAAAAGTTAGAGCTAGACCCACACATATTTAATAATTATAGAACCCATTTCAAATGTCCCCTTTCTCTCTAAAATACTAGAAAAAGTAGTCACCAATCAGCTTTAGTCACAATTTATGCATCACATTTTATTTGAGAAGTTTCCAGTACTGAGCCTGACACCATATCTCAGTTCTGTGTATAATGATAGAGTACTGACAGAGTAAAATGATAAAGTAAACTTAAGAAAGGCTTTGATGTCATACTTGCAAATGTTCTTATTTTATTACTAGTTTTCCTACACTACATGGTGGTTATTGCTGCAATTACATGTAAAATCTTTGCCAATTTGTGATCACTATGTCAGTTGAAAAATGAGCTTGAAGCTGTACTTCATAGAGTCAGTTACTGTATCTAAATAAAGCAATCAAACCCAGAACTGGTAAATATTTAAAAAATGAAACTTGTAACAGCAACATTTTTAACTTGTAGATTTCTTTTTGTACTCTGTGGAAAGACAAATGAGATAATTTTAGTTCTTCTTTAGAGATTTAATAAAGGTATGTCATTAATTATACAGCATATTGTGTACCAAAGTCAAACCCTGCAATATAAGAAGGTCACTATTGGTAAGAACGACTACAGCAATTAAATCAACTATTGGATGAGCAGTGCTGCCTATTTTTTTAAAATAATATTACTTCCTTAACAATTTATTAAAAAAGAAAAGTATGTTGATTTCTGTCTTAGATTTTATTAAGCCGAGAAAATATATACAGTATTTTAAACAACTATAAAATTATTTATTTTACAAGCACATTTGTGCAGAACAGTTAGCTGGTTCTTTTCACTTGATTTTTGAATTAAAATTATTATTATTCTTTACTTTTAATTTCTCTGCTTATAAAATTGCTGTTTTTCATTTTTCCTTTTTCTATATATGATAGTAAAATCAATGTGTACAGTTTGCATTGGGTTCTAATAACATTTGCCCACAGTGGATCTATAATCATCGAAATTAATAATATTAAAATGAGTAATGAGCAACTTACATGTTACAAATCTAACAGCACATTCAATGCAAAATAACGTAATCACATGAGGAAAACCACATTTATTACATTCCAGTTACTATGATGTGTAAAGTCATTATACACCGTAAGTAGATTCCTAAATATAATAAGAAAACAATGATTTAACTTCATTATTCATTATTTTTTACTTACATTTGTTAGTGGCACCTTGCAATCATTCAGTAGTCTTATGTACTCAATTATGTCTAGACAGGATTAACATTTTAAAAATCAGTAAGTTTCACTGTCCTCATCACTTTCTTTTTTGCCTTTTTATATGCATTTTGAATTTATACATATGTTTAGCTGTTTTTTTCTAAATAGGTTTTTTGTTTATAATAATAAATAAATTGAGTAAATTAACAAGCAAGTATATAGAATTAATTTGGGAATCGAGATGCTGAATTGATTTTTTTAAAAGAGTGAAATGAATAGTGATTGGTGTGCTGTTCTGGTCTTGTGATAATAATTGAGTCCAGACCTCATAAAAAGGTAATATCCCTGGCTGCAAAAGGCTTTTTAGTAACAGAGATGTTCACCAGACTGAGTCCAAAACAGAACTGATTACATGTGGCAAAGATGGCGGCTTTAAAGGCCTGTATAGGAAGTGATGTCATCAAAGGGGGCAGAACCGAAAGTGACGTCTTCGGAGGTGCCAGAACCTTGTAGGATTTCCCGGGAAAGGTCTGCAGGGAACTGAGAAAGACAGTCAGTACAACCTGCCGGACCCTGGTCAGATGTTTTATTACAATTATGTAAATCCTTTAGCTGCCTCCTACTAGCATGTCTGTGACAAGGCCCCCCCTCAGCCCAGACCCATTGGGTCAGGTCACCTGCACCAAGAGGTGGTGGGCACGAGAGAAGGCATCAGTGGTGACATGGAGAGAGCCCTTACGATGAATGAGTGAAAACTTGTAAGGTTGTAGGTCAAGAAACCACCTAGTGGCCCGTGGATTTGACTCCTTGTGAAGGGCCATCCACTGTAAGGGAGCAAGGTGCGTCACCAGATTGAACTCCCGGCCCAAGAGGTAGTACTTCAACTGTGTAATTGCCCATTTAATCACTAGTGCTTCCCCTTCCACTGCCGCATACCTGGTCTCCCGATCCAGCAGTTTCCGGCACAGGTACATGACGGGGTGTTCAACACCATCAACGCTTTGGCTCAACACAGCCCCCAGGCCTAGTGTCCAAAGCGTTCATCTGGAGAATAAAAGGGAGAGAAAAATACGGAACTAATAATACTGGTGCTGAAGTAAGAGCTTGTTTTAAGTCACAGAATGCAGCTTCTGCCTTGTCAGTCTATATCACATTGTTTGGAGCTCTTTTCTTTGTCTCTCTGAAAACTGAGGTACGAACCGGCAGTAATACCCAGCCAACCTGAGAAATGCGGAGTCCGTTAAAGGAATGTGCCAGTACCCCTTTGTCATGTCAAGTGTGGTCAAGAATTTTGTAAGACCCAGTCTCTTGAGGAGGTTGTCCACGCGAGGCATGGGATAAGCATCAAATTGCGAGACCTGGTTAAGCCGATGGAAGTCATTGCAAAACCTCCAACTGCCATCAGACCTACTAACCAAGACGATGGGACTGGACCAGGGACTAAAACTTTCCTCTATCAGTGCCAGTTCCAGCATTCGCTTGATTTCCAGCTCGACTTCTAATTTCTTTGCCTTTGGGAGTCTACAGGGTTGCTCTTGGAAGATAACCAATGGCTCAGTCACTATGTCATGCGCAATCAGAGAGATCCATCCTGGTTTTTCACTCACCACCTCTAGGACGGACCTGATAGCTGATTCCAGCTCATGTCTCTGTCGAAAAGTTAATTCCTTGCTGAAATTAAGGGTGTCTGTATGAGCAAAAAATGAGTGGGGCTGATCGGAGGAAGGATCAGGATCCCTTTCATTCCATGGTTTCTGCAAGTTCACATGATAAATCTGCTGGCTTGGCTAACGATTAGGACCTTGTCAAAGGGCAAGCAATTTGAAATAAGAGGTGGGAACCAATACCATGACGTGATCCCCCAGATGGAATTCTTCGAGGGTTGTACCACGGTCATTATAGTGGGCCTGAGCTGCTTGCGCTTCTTCCATATGACTTTTTAGAATAGGTCTAATTTTTCCAAATCTATCGCTTAATTGCGCAATATATTCCAATATATTTGTAGAGGGAAGAGCCTCTTCTTCCCAGCATTTCTTTAGAATATCTAATATACCCTAGGGTTGTCGTCCGTATAATAATTCAAAAGGAGAGGACCCCATAGAGGCTTGTAGGACTTCCTGATATGCAAAGAGAATGAGGTGGAGGAGTTGATCCCAATTCCTCCCATCCCCATTGACCAACTGGCAAAGCATCTGTTTGAGAGTCTGATTAAATCTCTCTACTAGACCGTTGGTTTGAGGATGGTATGCCACAGTTTTAAAGTGCTTTATTTTCAGTAACTTGGCCACTTCCCTGAACGTTTCCAAGGTAAAAGGTGTCCCTTGGTCTGTCAGGACTTCTTTAGGGATGCTGATTGCGCAAAGACCCCTACTAGTTCCAGTGTGATTGCTTTAGATGTAGTTGAGTGCAAGGGAACAGCCTCCGGGTATCAGGTTGTGTAATTCACGTGAACTAACATATATTTGTGTCCTCGGGGTGATGACTGTAAGTGTCCTACTATATTGATTCTTTCGAAGGGAACATCAATTAGGGGAAGAAAAGGAGCACAGTCCCTCCGAGGAATTTGCCATAATTGACACTCTGAACAAGAAATACAAAAACGGGGAACCTCAGAGCTTGATTCACTCTAAAGTTTTTTCGGAGCCTAAATGTCCTCCAAGGAGGTGGGTGTGTGCTAACTCACAGACCTGCAACTGGTATACTATACAATACTATTTCATACATAAGGATCACACTCATGTCTGTACACTCATGTCACGGTAACAGTAACATCCAGAAAACTATATGCCCTTAATACCTATCTGTCTAAAACACAGAGCTAAACATTAAGAACATTCCAGAGGGTAAAACTGAAAATTCCACTATCTGTGTTAAATTCAAATTTAAACCAAGCGAAACTTATATGAATTTACCATTAACTTGATGCTGCTGCTGTGCTTTTCTATACAATCATAGGTGAATAGACTGTGTAGCAGAATGCCTAGGCAGCAGATTTGTCAAACACCGATGTTGGTGAACAGCATGGATGAGTTATTTTTGCCAGTCTTCACTGGCTGGGGTCTGCTTGTCAATAAGTGAAACACCTAGCCACAAATGGTCTCTGAGGTGTCTGAGCTTTAGCATCACACCAGGCTAGAAGGCACAGTGGTGTTCAACACAGAGCTATAGTCATTTAATAGCAAACTGACATGTTTTTCCTTTCCAGATGTCCCAAAACAGTGTGCAGAGCGAGGGACAGGCTCATTGACAGTTCTGTAATGCTGGTATGCAAACTGTAGTGGACTAGGATAGCAGGGATGCTATGGCTAATGTAATTCATGAGGAGTTTCTCCAGGCACTTCATCACCAGGTTAATGCGAGGAGGTTAATGTGATGGGCCAATAGCTATTCATGCAGGAAATAGCAAACGTATTTGGCATATGAATAATAGTGGTTTTCTTAAAACACTGCTGCACTAATGCAATGCAATAAAGAGAGAGACAAGCTGAAGATGTCAGTGTACACCCATGACAGCTGAGTGTTGCTTGCCTTCAAGGCTCAGGACAAGATGCCATCTGGGCCATCTACCCCTCTACTTTGTGGGATTTAGTAGATTTTTTATAAGTAACCTTTACTTTCTGTACAGATACCATATGTTGACATATAAATATGGAAAATATTTAACAAAGTCAAAGTATCAGCTTTGCCCTTTCAATGGATTTATACAATACAGGCATCCCTGAACACTTTTTAACCACTTTCAAAATGATTCTTTGCGTGTACAGTTGTGCTTGAAAGTTTTTGAACCCTTTAGAATTTTCTATATTTCTGCATAAAGAAATAGTAAGAACAGTACGCTGCTATGCTAACAACAAGTTATGGATTACAAGTGGCATCAATGGCCTTTTGAAACTGAAGAAAAGGGCTTTTAAAAGCGGTGATCAACATGAGCTCAAGCGCCTACAGAAGGAAGTCTGAGTCCAACTCAGGGCGGCGAAGGAGCAGTACAGGAGAAAGCTGGAGCAGAAGTTGCACAATAACAGCATGAAGGAAGTGTGGGATGGAATGAAGATCATCACTAGCTGCAGCTCGAAGCGAGGTGCCACCACTGAGAGAGACATGGAGAGAGCAAACCAAATGAACAACTTCTTTAACAGGTTTGATCATCCTAACCCACTCTCACCTTGGAGTACTGAATCCTCCAACCATCCTTCTGCTGATACCAGCATAGGAGAGACATCCCCACCCACAATTACAGCAGCGCAGGTGAGCAGAGAGCTGAGGAGACTTCGTGCCAGCAAAGCAGCGGGTGCAGATGGAGTATCACCACGACTGCTGAAGGCCTGTGCGCTGGAAATGGGGAGTCCTCTACAGCGCATCTTCAACCTGAGCCTGGAACAGAGGAGAGTCCTGAGGCTTTGGAAAACATCTTGTATCACCCCAGTCCCAAAGGTATCACATCCTAATGAGGTGAATGACTTCCGGCCTGTTTCTCTGACGTCACATGTGATGAAGACCATGGAGCGGCTGCTGCTTCACCACCTGAGGCCACAGGTCCGCCACGCCCTCAACCCTCTGTAGTTCGCATACCAGGAGAAAGTGGGAGCGGAGGATGCCATCATCTATATGCTACACCGATCCGTCTCCCACTTGGACAGAGGCAGTGGTGCTGTAAGAATTATGTTTCTGGACTTCTCTAGAGCCTTCAACACCATCCAACCTCTGCTCCTTAGGGACAAGCTGATATAGATAGGAGTAGATTCACACCTGGTGGCATGGATCGTGGACTATCTTACAGACAGACCTCAGTATGTGCGTCTCGGGAACTGCAGGTCTGACATTGTAGTCAGCAACACAGGAGCGCCGCAGGGGACTGTACTTTCTCCGGTCCTGTTTAGCCTATATACATCAGACTTCCCATACGATTTGGAGTCCTGCCATGTGGAAAAGTTTGCTGACGACACTGCTATTGTGGGCTGCATCAGGAGTGGGCAGGAGGAGGAGTATAGGAAGCTACTCAATGACTTTGTTAAATGGTGCGACTCAAACCACTTACACCTGAACACCAGCAAGACCATGGAACTGGTGGTGGATTTTAGGAGGCCCAGACCCCTCATGGACCCCGTGATCATCAGAGGTGACTGTGTGCAGAGGGTGCAGATCTATAAATACCTAGGAGTGCAGCTGGATGATAAATTGGACTGGACTGCCAATACTGATGCTCTGTGTAAGAAAGGTCAGAGCCAACCATACTTTCTTAGAAGGTTGGCGTCCTTCAACATCTGCAATAAGATGCTGCAGATTTTCTACCAGATGGTTGTGGCGAGTGCCCTTTTCTACGCGGTGGTGTGCTGGGGAGGCAGCATAAAGAAGAAGGATGTCTCACGCCTGGACAAACTTGTTAGGAAGGCAGGCTCTATTGTAGGAATGAAGCTGGACAATTTAACATCTGTGGCAGAGCAATGGGTGCTAAGCAAGCTCCTGTCAATCATGGATAATTCACTGCATCCACTGAACAGTGTCATCTCCAGGCAGAGGAGCAGCTTCAGTGACAGACTGAGGAGATCGATCCTCCCCCACACTATGCGACTCTTCAGTTCCACCTGGGGGGGTAAACGCTAACATTATTCAAAGTTATTGTCTGTTTTTACCTGCATTTTTATTACTCTTTAATTTAATATTGTTTTTTGTATCAGTATACTGCTGCTGGATTATGTGAATTTCCCCTTGGGATTAATAAAGTATCTACCTATCTATATATCTATCTATTTATAAATATGACCTAAAACATCATCAGATTTTCACTCAAGTCCTAAAAGTAGATAAAGAGAAACCAGTTAAACAAATGAGATAAAAATTCAGTATTATACTTGGTCATTTATTTATTAAGGAAAATGATCGAAAATTACATATTTGTGAGTGGCAAAAGTATGTGAACCTTTGCTTTCAGTATTTGGTGTGACCCCACCTTGGCAGCAATAACTGCAACTAAACATTTCCGGTAACTTTTGATCATTCCTGCACACCGTTTTGGATGAATTTTAGCCCATTCCTCCGTACAGAACAACTTCAACTCTGGGTTGATGGTGGGTTTCCTCACATTAACTGCTCGCTTCAGGTCCTTCCACAACATTTCGATTGGATTAAGGTCAGGACTTTGACTTGGCCATTCCAAAACATTAACTTTATTCTTCTTTAACCATTCTTTGGTAGATGATTTGTGTGCTTAGGGTCGTTGCCTTGCTGCATGAGATTCTTCTCTTGAGATTCAGTTCATGGACAGATGTCCTGACATTTTCCTTTAGAATTCATTGTTCCATCAATGAAGGCAAGCCGTCCTGGCCCAGATGCAGCAAAATAGGCCCAAACCATGATACTACCACCACCATGTTTCACAGATGGGATAAGGTTCTTATGCTGGAATGCAGTGTTTTCCTTTCTCCAAACATAATGCTTTTCATTTAAACCAAAAAGTTCTATTTCAGGGTGGCACGGTGGCGCAGTGGGTAGCGCTGCTGCCTTGCAGTTAGGAGACCTGGATTCGTTTCCCGGGTCCTCTCTGTGTGGAGTTTGCATGTTCTCCCCGTGTGCGTGGGTTTCCTCCCACAGTCCAAAGACATGCAGGTTAGGTGCAATGGCGATCCTAAATTGTTCCTGGTGTGTGTGTGTGCCCTGTGGGGGCTGGCACCCTGCCCGGGGTTTGTTTCCTGCCTTGCGTCCTGTGTTGGCTGGGATTAGCTCCAGCAGACCCCCATGACCCTGTACTTAGGATGTAGCGGGTTGGATAATGGATGGATGGAAGTTCTATTTTGGTCTCATCCTTCCACAAAACATTCTTCCACTAGCCTTCTGGTTTGTCCGCGTGATCTTTAGAAAACTGCTGATGAGCAGCAATGTTTTTTTTGGAGAGCAGTGGCTTTCTCCTTGCAACCCTACCATGCACGCCATTGTTGTTCAGTGTTCTCCTGATGGTGGACTCATGGACATGAACATTAGCCTATGTGAGAGAGGCCTTCAGTTGCTTAGAAGTTACCCTGGGGTCCTTTGTGACCTTGCCGACTATTACACGCCTTGTTCTTAGAGTGATCTTTGTTGGTCGACCATTCCTGGGGAGGGTAACAATGGTCTTGAATTTCCTCCATTTGTACACAGCCTGTCTGACTATAGATTGGTGGAGTCCAAACTCTTTAGAGATGCTTTTGTAATCTTTTCCAGCCTGATGAGCTTCAACAACTCTTTTTGTGATGTCCTCAGAAATCTCCTTTGTTCATGCCATGATACACTTCCACAAACATGTGTTGTGAAGAGCAGACCTTGATAGATCCCTGTTCTTTAAATAACACAGAGTGCTCACTCACACCTGATTGTCATATCATTGATTGAAAACTCCTGACTCTAATTTCACCTTCAAACTAACTGCTAATCCCAGAGGTTCACATACTTTTGCCACTCAGAAATATGTAATATTCCATCATTTTCCTCAATGAATAAATGACCACGTATAATATTTTTGTCTCATTTGTTTACCTTGTTTCTCTTTATCCACTTTTAGGACTTCAGGTCATATTTATGCAGAAATATAGAAAATTCTAAAAGATTCACAAACTTTCAAGCACAACTGTAACTGTGAGGCAGCAGCACTACCACTGCGCCACCGTGCCACCTGGCACCATGTCCTCACATGTTTAATTATTAACAATATATATTATTTAAATGAAGTTAAAGTTTTATCTGTATAATATAATAAACATATTTTGCTGCATTTCATCTTAAAAATGATATTGCCATCATATGTAAATACGTGCTTTATTAAGGTGGCTCAGGTTGTGCAATATTATAACTGTATCGCAAGTTTATAGTGAGGTAATTATACTTACAAGCAGTTCTACAAGGAGCACTTGATGGACTGATTGAGTGCGTTTAGTGTTCTTGGGATGAAACTGTTTCTGAACCGCGAGGAAAGGCTCTGAAGTGTTTGCCTTATGAGACCAGTTCAACAGATAGCATGGCTGAGGCTATCAGCGTATGCTTGATGCTGTATACCGATAATTTTCTTTCCAATCAGCTGCTATAGAGCTGTGATTCCCCACTCAGATACATTGGTGGTGCAGTGAGAGTAATATGGAAAAGGATGATCTGCTGTGGCAACCCCTAATGGGAGCAGCTGAAAGAAGAAGCAGGGGCAGTGAGAGTAACAACGCTAAAGCAGCTATAGTATTTAGAATAGTTTGACCATTCTGTGGACCATTATATTGTTACAGGTTAATTACAATCAGATGCATTAAACTGATAAAGAATATGCGGTTATTTTCAGTGTATTGATAATGCCGTGTCAGTAATGTGGATCTAAAAAAAAAAGGAAAACCACAATTGAACAGTAGAATTCTTTGACGCTGGGTGCCGCCAGTTTGCAAAACCAAGCGGAGAACTTGCGTACACCAGGGTTTTAGCTAGCATAATAAATGTGCGTGGCTTTACACCGTTTAGGTTTTATACATCACGATTTGAGCATGGAACGGGAGTACACAACATTTTTGTGCGTACACACCATTTATACATGAGGCCCCAGAATACTACAAGTTCATTCCCTATCATACACAGTAGTATTGTATTATCAAATCACCTGTCTGACCTTGAACAACATAAATATTTTAGAAAATATTTTGCAACTTTATTCTACATGTAGGTCTCTATCTAAAAACTGTTAATATCTTTAAATATTTAATAGAAAAGTATCAGAAAAAAAATCATTCATGTTTTCGGTATATATTTATGGCTAATACAACAAGTCAAGACCTTTCAGTCAATAAATAAATGCATTACTAAGTAGGAATACCGAAATGTGACTCCACTCCTTCTTGAACAATTTCCTAGGGATGAACTTAGTAAAATCAGAAAATAAGCATGTAAAATAATTAAACACTTTTTACTGATGTGTTTGAGTGGTTGGTGAATATCTCTAAATCTGTATGTTTCTAATTTAGTTAAAGATGAAGCACAAAATATTTTATTGTTTAACATCAAAGTATTTCTGTCTGCAAGCCAAAACTGAGAGTGTAAATGGCAGGATTTATGTTTTGTTTTTGTAATTAGAGTGGAGGGAGGATAGGAAAGGGGTATCTAAAACAAGTGAAATGAAGAGAAGATTCTGTATGGATAGATTAATCAGGCAACAACTGTCAGAAAATTTCATATAGTCTGCAAACATTTAGGGAGTAGTGGGGGGCTTTACCAAGAAGTGGTTTAATTATGACATTTAAAACAAATGCTATGAGGAGTTCATTGTTTTTTAAATTATGTAATTGTTTAGTTGGATAAGGTAGGTATGAGCTCTTGTATGGAGCTGGCACATTGATTACTGTAAATACTGTCAGTAGTAATATGTCAGGGTGCTTCTGTCAAAATTTGATTGAATTTGATTGATGAGATTAAGCCCCGCCCCTTTTTAATTGATGACCAGAAGTCCCATCCCCCAACCATCTGTTGTTTGTTGACCTTTGATGACCTTTAGCCCGGCTGTCAAGGGCAATTTGATGGATGCCCCCACCCTCCTTGAACCCCCCACCCATCTGTTTGATGACCTTTAGCCCGGCCATCTGTTTTCCCCAGGAAACTGTCAAGGGCAATTTGATGGATGCCCCAATCCTCCTTGAACCCCCACCACCCCGCCCCAAACCCCCCTGCTTGGCCACCTGCCCTGAACCATCTCGGTAGGGCAAGTCCAGACATGTCCAAGGGCTGCCTAGGCACCCGCCCCCCTTGAACCCATCACCACCCCAACCACTTCCCAGCCCCCCTCTTCCTAAGACAAGTTCAGGCATGTTGCAGCAGGACCCTGTACAAGTTCAGGCATGTTCCTATCCATACCCAGACACCCCCACCTGTTGGCTGGACCCCTTCTTCCGAGGACATACACACACACATGCTCCAGCCGGACCGATCTAACTTATCGCCGTTCCTGCCAATATTGCTTTGGGTAAGAATCCTTGTACCTATGTAACTATTATTTTTAAAATATCTAAACTTTATCATTTGTAAGTCACTTTTTTTTATCTAAGCCCACTTACAGATCCAGCCTTATCAATCTCACAGAAAGACAAGCAGTCCAGCTTTTAGCAGCCCCACAGGCTTGTGCGTGTAGTTCAAAGCACACTGAAATACAAGCTGTCTGGCTCTCTCTGTCTACACAGAGACTCTCAGAGCAAACATCCACCCTGCGCGCGCCTGCGAGCTGGCCAGTGCCAAAGCTCTACGCGTATGTGCAGGCAAGGGCACGTAGTTCGAAGCACACAGAAAGGATCTCTCTCTCTCGCTGTTCACACTGAGCCCGGCGTAGCTAGAGCCGTCAGTGCAGGCCATATGCTCGGAGCTGTGTGTAAGTTCCCCCATCCCCTAACCCAGGCACCGAAGCGTGAAATGGTCTTAACACAACTGCCAAAACCCCTCCTCCCCAGCCCGCATATTTGTCAACAGCTGGGCGTAATACCCCACTTCTTCCATTCCCAAGACGCATGGATCTTAAAAAGTTAAAGGCTTTCATGATAACGTGTAAAACACGAGATAAATAGCTCGATATAAGCCCCTCATAGACACACACCGTTAAATAAGATGCAGCAGAACCCTTTTAAATTACATTTGAGATGTCTAAATGCTATATGAATTAATATATTTATAATTTGTATTTAAATCGATCCAAAACAAACCCCTATTCTATCCAATAACAACCATTTTAATCCTCCCCTCATGAAGAAATCCATTTAGTTTTTCTAAAAGTTTGAATGCCTTAATCAGATCGGATATCTCGGGCTAGAGAAAGGAACTTTAAAATACTCTTTGCCAAATCCGATCTTTCCAAAGCACAACACCCACTACCTTAGCTCCAGGCGGCCGTAGTTGGGAGGTGGGCTCTGGGGAATCGGTGGCAATTCAGCGGTTAGGGCGCACTCAGGCCAGTTATGACCATTAACCTCGTGGCCGGAGCAAAACTTTGGGAAAGGTGAAAAAGGTCTTACAGAGATGCGTGCAGCTGTTTAAACAAATCTACGGGTTACAACGGAATCTATTTAACAAATTCTGGACTTTTCATCGTCCATTCAAAGTTGTTGTTTTTAAACACCGGACAGCGGCCATTACACGGGTGTCCAGTTAAAATGATGGGCAAGAATCTGTTATTACAGATTACCGGGCACATTTCAAAAAATACAGCTTTTTTGGGTATATAAATAAGTGTTCACACCGGTCCATTACTCAGCAGGCCGTTAATACTGAAAGAGGAAACCGAATCTCGTCGGAAACATCAAGGATCATGGTGTGGCATATTTTTGATTATTATATGCGCCAAACAAGTATGTTTTTAGAAAACGAATGGATGAACCCTTATATTTTATCCTTACTATGAATAATTTCCACATTTATTCTCAAGTGCGTGCGTGCGCGCACTCGTGTGTAGGCGCATGAGCGTGCTCGTGTGTGCATATAATATAAGATGCAGCATTTATATCCATCTATCTGCGTGTACGATGATTAATGTACAAATTCATAGGACTGAAGCTAACAATATTAGCTTTTTCATACCGAAACGGGCTTTACAATCAAGTAGTTTTTGTCTCGGCGTCTGAAAATTCAAACAGAACCTCTTCTCTGAGAATATTCAGGCATGGTTTAAAAGCGCAGGCCGGTTGTGTATTAGCTCTGGCGTAATAAGCAGTCGGTATTCTAAACTACGTAAAGAAGGGTCCCGTTTGTGAAATGCGTACTCTTTCGAATCGGGCTTACTGTAGCAGGGGAATCTCTGCTCCGGGGTCTGCATGTTTTTAATAGTCTGGGATATCGAAACATTTAACTTTATAAACTCTCATTTGTTACAACCGGTTGGAGACAGCCTCCAATGATGAACGGGATCCAGGAGCATATATCGAAGCAAATGCTTAATAGACATAAGGCAACTGTGTTTTCATTCATTTCACTAAATGAAAAGTAATTATTTTAATACGGAATAGTAGCCCCCCAAAGGCCGGGTGATTTTAGACGTGTGAGTAATATAATTAAGTTATTTTTAAAAGTAATCCCCACTGCACAAGACAGACAGATTCCACGTGTGTTTTAGGATTTGCTGCGGACAGTGATGATTTTAACTTTTTCCTTAGCTCATTTCTATAACATAGGAGCAATTTGACAAAGGAAAACTCTGTAAATACACTTGTGCATTTAAACGGAGATTTAAGAAAGCAGGTTTCTACCTTAGACAGATTACTCACCTTATCCCAGTTTTGTTCGTGCATGTAAAAGCACTCACTGTTGTTACACTAGCACAAAATTGATATTTTCTGTCTACTCAAAAAAGTAAAATTATTTCTATTAACACAGGTGATAACTGGAAAACATTTCACTAATTTTAATTAAAAAGTTAAAAACAGAAAAGCCCAATTATGATTTTTGTTTTGTCATGCTAGGGTCCTAGGGTGACACTTTTGCCCTTTATACTCTCTCTTATGTAGACCTTAACACATATTCTTACCAAAATAGTTCATCACTTTCCAATTCCTGTAACTTCAGGTAATTAGACAGAGTGAGCTCCATAACGGGCATGAGAAAAGTATTATAGGTCAGATACACAGTGCCATAAAACAAAAGCACTGAACGCCACACAACCTGGTATTGCTAGATGTATTTTGTTACCTGGAAAAAACGAAACATTTTCAGTAGCCACGTAAAATGACCAGTTGCTTTAACATGAAAATAAAGCATCTTTAGAAAATAAAGCATCTAAAAGCATCTTTGTAAAGGTCCAATTTAAAAACATAAGAAAAATCCTTGTTTCCAAAAGAGTTCTGCCCATTTTTTCCAACAGTTTTCCTGAATGATCTTTAGAATCATCATAGCCTTTCTGATTACATCCACCCCAAACATAGTATATAGCTTTAATTTCTGTACTCCTTTTAAATGATAATAGCCAGTATAAAGCCCCTAAAGGAACTGGGTAGGAACTGGAGACATCTGATATCTTCTATCATATCATTTTTTTTTTTTTTTTTGCGAACAGAGTTTTCATAAGTTTTAATCGCGCCCCCTAACGTTTTTTTGAAAGTAGCCCACTAATACCAATATGTCCTTTTTTTAAAATTAATGATATACCATAGATGCATATTTTATTATAACTACTTAACTTTTATCAACTTTTATCTAACTCAATATTTATTTTTCTAGTATCAGAATGTAGTTAGTATGTAGAAGTTATTTTGTTTTGGGTTCAATAGATGTATTTTCATATGATTTCATATTGATTCTTTTTCTTTTTTTCACATTTTCGCGCCCCCTAGGGGGACCAGCCCCACAGTTTGAGAACTACGGTTGTAGGAGATTATTTGTAAAGCACTCTGTGGCACTTCAAGCTAAATTAGATTTCCTTGGTTATTCAGTCGTCCGTCGGTGTTCCATTTTTGTTATAAATTGTATTTAGTCTCTATTTACTAAACATTTTATGTTGAATAGAAAACAGTTATCTTGTTCAGGTTTTAATAAACCGCATTTTCATCAACAGGCACTTTGGTACTCAGGATGCTTTGTATAATGCAAAGTTTTAGAAATTTCTGTTAATGCTTGGTAACAGCCTTCCATTTACATCAGTTATGAGCCCCTGAAAATAAGAATGGTTATAGTATGTTATAGGAGCCTGTACACTACAGGGCTGATGATTAGGCTTATGCTGGACACGTTAGGCAAATCAGGATGAAACATTTTTAGTGAATAGTTACATAATATTATATGTGTTAGCACAAGGATTAAAATTTTACTAAAACTTTGTGGTTTATTCTTTCTTTTAGGTAGTCCAGATGACAGGACAGCTATCATTGAAAACTGCTTTTCCCCTCTGTTTGTGAAAAAGCACCCTTTGTTTTAGCAGCATTCAGGGTGAAGGGGATGTAAGTTTAAACTGTGATTACAAGAGTCAACAAGTGTCTGCAATCTTCTTGAATATGAGTCAAAGGACCAGGGTTTGTGCAGGGATCATAGTCGGGGCAGAGTTAAGCTAGACATTATTATTCCAACATGTAACATTGACTCGACCATATCACAAATATAAGACAGTAAAAACTAAAGTTTACAAATACTAAGTCACAGAGTAGATGAAAAGACATATTATACTATATACTATACTATAACCATTCTTATTTTCAGGGGCTCATAACTGATGTAAATGGAAAGCTGTTACCAAGCATTAACAGAAATTTCTAAAACTTTGTATTATACAAAGCACCCTGAGTACCAAAGAGCCTGTTGATGAAAATGCGGTTTTAAATTAAAACCTGAACAAGATAACTGTTTTATATTCAACATAAAATGTTTAGTAAATAGAGACTAAATACAATTTATAACAAAAATGGAACACCGATGGACAACTGAATAACCAAGGAAATCTAATTTAGCTTGAAGTGGCACAGAGTGTTTTACAAATAATCTCCTACAACCGTAGTTCTCAAACTGTGGGGATGCCCCCCCTAGGTGGCGCGAAAATGTGAAAAAAGAAAAAGAATCAAAAATATGAAAAATACATCTATTGAACCCAAAACAAAATAACCTAAAACTACATTCTGATACTAGAAAAATTAATATTGAGTTAGATAAAAGTTGATAAAAGTTAAGTAGTTATAATAAAATATGCATCTATGGTATATCATTAATTTTAAAAAAAGGACATATTGGTATTAGTGGGCTACTTTCAAAAAAATGTTAGGGGGCGCTATTAAAACTTATGAAAACTCTGTTCAAAAAAAAAAAAGATATGATAGAAGATATCAGATGTCTCCAGTTCCTACCCAGTTCCTTTAGGGGCTTTATACTGGCTATTATCATTTAAAAGGAGTACAGAAATTAAAGCTATATGCTATGTTTGGGGTGGATGTAATCAGAAAGGCTATGATGATTCTAAAGATCATTCAGGAAAACTGTTGGAAAAAATGGGCAGAACTCTTTTGGAAACAAGGATTTTTCTTATGTTTTTAAATTGGACCTTTACAAAGATGCTTTTAGATGCTTTATTTTCTAAAGATGCTTTATTTTCATGTTAAAGCAACTGGTCATTTTATGTGGCTACTGAAAATGTTTCGTTTTTTCCAGGTAACAAAATACATCTAGCAATACCAGGTTGTGTGGCGTTCAGTGCTTTTGTTTTATGGCACTGTGTATCTGACCTATAATACTTTTCTCATGCCCGTTATGGAGCTCTGTCTAATTACCTGAAGTTACAGGAATTGTCCGCAGCAAATCCTAAAACACACGTGGAATCTGTCTGTCTTGTGCAGTGGGGGATTACTTTTAAAAATAACTTAATTATATTACTCACTCGTCTAAAATCACCCGGCCATCGGGGGGCTACTATTCCGTATTAAAATAATTACTTTTCATTTAGTGAAATGAATGAAAACACAGTTGCCTTATGTCTATTAAGCATTCGCTTCGATATATGCTCCTGGATCCCATTCATCATTGGAGGCTGTCTCCAACCAGTTGTAACATGAGAGTTTATAAAGTTAAAATGTTTCGATATCCCAGACTATTAAAAACATGCAGACCCCGGGGCAGAGATTCACCTGCTACAGTAAGCCCGATTCGAAAGAGTACGCATTTCACAAACGGGACCCTTCTGTACGTAGTTTAGAATACCGACCGCTTATTACGCCAGAGCTAATACACAACCGGCCTGCGCTTTTAAACCATGCCTGAATATTCTCAGAGAAGAGGTTCTGTTTGAATTTTCAGACGCCGAGACAAAAACTACTTGATTGTAAAGCCCGTTTCGGTATGAAAAAGCTAATATTGTTTGCTTCAGTCCTATGAACTTGTACATTAATCGTCGTACACGCAGATAGATGGATATAAATGCTGCATCTTATATTATACGCACACACAAGCGCGCTCATGCGTCTACACACGAGTGCGTGCACGCACGCACTTGAGAATAAACGTGGAAATTATTCATAGTAAGGATAAAATATAAGGGTTCATCCATCCGTTTTCTAAAAACATACTTGTTTGGCGCATATAATAATCAAAAATATGCCACACCGTGATCCTTGATGTTTTCGACGAGATTCGGTTTCCTCTTTCAGTATTAACGGCCTGCTGAGTAATGGACCGGTCTGAACACTTATTTATATACCCAAAAAAGCTGTATTTTTTGAAATGTGCCCGGTAATCTGTAATAACAGATGCTTGCCCATCATTTTAACTGGACACCCGTGTAATGGCCGCTGTCCGGTGTTTAAAAACAACAACTTTGAATGGACGATGAAAAGTCCAGAATTTGTTTAATAGATTCCGTTGTAACCCGTAGATTTGTTTAAACAGCTGCACACATCTCCGTAAGACCTTTTTCACCTTTCCCAAAGTTTTCCTCCGGCCACGAGGTTAATGGTCATAAATGGCCTGAGCGCGCACTAACCGTTGAATTGCCACCGATTCCCCAGAGCCCACCTCCCAACTCCGGCCGCCTGGAGCTAAGGTAGTGGGTGTTGTGCTTTGGAAAGATCGGATTTGGCAAAGAGTATTTTAAAGTTCCTTTCTCTAGCCCGAGATATCCGATCTGATTAAATTAAGGCATTCAAACTTTTAGAAAAACTAAATGGATTTCTTCATGAGGGGAGGATTAAAATGGTTGTTATTGGATAGAATAGGGGTTTGTTTTAGATCGATTTTAATACAAATTATAAATATATTAATTCATATAGCATTTAGACGTCTCAAACGTAATTTAAAAGGGTTCTGCTGCATCTTATTTAACGGTGTGTGTGTATGAGGGGCTTATATCGAGCTATTTATCTCGTGTTTTACACGTTATCATGAAAGCCTTTAACTTTTTAAAATCCATGCGTCTTGGGAATGGAAGAAGTGGGGTATTACGCCCAGCTGTTGACAAACATGCGGGCTGGGGAGGAGGGGTTTTGGCAGTTGTGTTAAGACCATCGCACGCTTCTGTGCCTTGGTTAGGGGATGGGGGAACTTACACACAGCTCCGAGCATATGGCCTGCACTGATGGCTCTAGCTATGCTCCGGGCTCAGTGTGAACAGCGAGAGAGAGAGATCCTTTCTGTGTGCTTCGAACTACGTGCCCTTGCCTGCACATACGCGTAGAGCTTTGGCACTGGCCAGCTTGCGGGCACGCGGAGGGGGGCTGTCTGCTCTGAGAGTCTCTGTGTAGACAGAGAGAGCCAGACAGCTTGTATTTCAGTGTGCTTTGAACTACACGCACAAGCCTGCGGGGGCTGCTAAAAGCTGGACTGCTTGTCTTTCTGTGAGATTGAAAAGGCTGGATCTGTAAGTGGGATTAGTAAAAAAAAAAGTGGCTTACAAATGATAAAGTTTAGATATTTTAAAAATAATAGTTACATAGGTACAAGGATTCTTACCCAAAGCAATATTGGCAGGAACGGCGACAAGTTAGATCGGTCCGGCCGGAGCATGTGTGTCTGTATGTCCTGGGAAGAAGGGGTCCATCCAACAGGTGGGGGTGTCTGGGTATGGAAAGGAACATGCCTGAACTTGTACAGGGTCCTGCTGCAACATGCCTGAACTTGTCTTAGGAAGAGGGGGGCTGGGAAGTGGTTGGGGTGGTGATGGGTTCAAGGGGGGCGGGTGCCTCGGCAGCCCTTGGGCATGTCTGGACTTGCCCTACCGAGATGGTTTAGGGCAGGTGGCCAAGCAGGGGGCTTTGGGGCGGGGTGGTGTATGTTCAAGGAGGGTGGGGGCATCCATCAAATTGCCCTTGACAGTTTCCTGGGGAAAACAGATGGCTGGGCTAAAGGTCATCAAAGGTCAACAAACAACAGATGGTTGGGGGAGGGGACTTCCGGTCATCAATTAAAAAGGGGTGGGGCTTAATCTCATCAATCAAATTCAATCAAATTTTGACAGAAGCACCCTGACATATTACTACTACTGTCCACAAACCCAGCTCTGCTAGTGGGTAATAGAATCTGTTTAATTTGTCTTTACCTACAGCTATGATTTTTTTTTCTCTTTACCTACATCTATGATTTTTTATGTATCCTTTCTATAACCAGAATTGGCACTTAACATTTCTTGATGGACACTGATGAAATGTCACAGACATGATAGTATGAGTTTTCATGGTGGTTGATTTTATCTTGTGTTTAATGAATTACTTGGTTTATGACAACAACTATAAATTATAAATAGTTAAAGTCAAGTCAGAATGCTCTCAAGCTACAAATTTGCAATGTGGTGACTGAAAGGTTAGCCATAAAGATGATCTGTGGAAAGGGAGAAGGGGTACATTAAGAGAGAAATTAAAAAGAGAGGTCAAGCACAGGGCCGTTTGGGTCCTTTCTTAATGTAACATGAAAGGGTGATGTCTGAATTTCTCAGAAGCAACCAAAGTTCATTGTGTTCATAACCTGCACTAGAAACGATACACATTAACTAATCATGTCTATTTAGCATCAAGCAAGATCATAACTGTGAACATGATAAATAGAGGGCTACATCCATGATATGCATGAGCCTGAATATGTTATCAAATGATAATCAAAATGAGATGGATCTGAATGGATCTAGTTAAACCAGTTTGTGAATCGCTAACTAAAAGCAACTGCCTAGACCTTTAGGTCAGAATTCAAGTCAGAGTTAAATAGTGACAATAATCTGAAAGTTTAATACAGTACAGTCTCGCTTATCCAACATTCCGTATTATCTGACGTCCCACCAAAAAAAAAAAAAAATTATCTATCGGCAACAAGAACTGCAAGTTGCGAGCGTGAGCGTGTCTACTTTTTGTTGCTCCCGACTCTACCGCAGCTAATTACAGTGGAACCTGGGTTTGCTAGCATAATTCATTCTGGAAATGTGCTTGCACTCCAAAGCACTCGTACAGAATATCAATGTGAATTTCCCCATAAGAAATAATGGAAACTCAGATGATTAGTTCCATAACCCAAAATAGTTCATATAAAAATGATTGATACAAAATATAAAGTAAAAATATATAAAGCAAATTAACCTACACTTTACCTTTGAAAAGAATCATGGCTTGTGTGAGTGAGTTTCTAAACTCTTGTGGGATTCCACCCAACGGGACGACATGCGGAAGAGCATCCCAAAGAAATCGCAGTCTCCCAGCACTGTAGCAGTTCGCCATAAAAGCGAATCCGAAAAGATCGTGGACATGCTATAAGCGCCTGCTGTCGATGGGTGATACAAGGAACATACAGTAAATGTGCAGGGCACAGTATTACTTTCCCCCAACCCTGCCTGACTGCTGTGTCTGTGTAAGAAGAATGGCAGATCCCGCTACAATAAATAACCGCGCTGTTGCTGTTTCAAGCTTAATAAAGCTGGTGTTGCTAAAGTACTGAGACTCAGCTTCATGTTTTCAGGTGCAAGATGGGGACTCGCACGTCACAGCACAAACACACACACACACGCAGTCACAATGCTGTAGTAAACAGTATATGCTCGTATGGATGTTGACTATATGAGTGATGGAGTTAAGGCTTTAGAAACTGCAATTAATTACATTGAGCAACAAGAAGAAGCTACAGGAATCGACATAATGATGCTGCAAAGATGGCGAGATTTGAAAGCTAAGAAACAGCACTCGTCAGGAAAGCAGACTACGATCAAAAATGTCTTTAAATCATCACAGCACTGAACTTTTTTAAGTACAGCACATACTGTATTTAACTTCAAACAATTCTGCAACTGTAAGTTCATTTTTTCAGTTAATTTATTCTGTTGTTTTGTTGTAAAACATGATTATTAGGTTCGTAATGTGTGAAATTATAATATAGTTTAACGTTTAATAGGCTGCCATTATCCAACATTTTCGCTTATCCAATGTTCTGCTGGCTCGTTTATGTTGGATAAGCGAGACTCTACTGTACTGAGTAGAATGTTAAAACAGTAAGGTAATTTGCCAGTGATGTGTCACTGGTATAAATAGTGTTTCACATTTGGAAAGCAGGAAGAGATTTTATCTTGCAAAATGATGACAAGGGACTTTCCCTTATTCATGCAGGACTTCATTCACTTCTACATTTTAACTAGGATTTCAAAATGCGACTTCTTCCTCAACAATCCCAAAGGGTTGAACTGGGTAAAATAAGAAAATAAACACATAAAATAATCAAAAACTATGTTATTGATATTTTGAGTTGTTGGTGAATCTGTCTTAAAGGGATACATGGAAGCAAATGTTTATAGTGACAGAGGCTGGAAGCAAAGAGTTTTCCATAATTGCAGAATGAGGTTCAAATTAAACTGTTTATTTAATTATAGAGTGGTTGAAATAAGTGGCAAAAAAAGAGAGAAGTGACAAAGGCAATTCCTGGATCTTCTGCTGAACCACTATAAATCTCCAAGTGCTTTTCTAATTCAGTTAAGGATGAAGCACAACATATTTTACTGTTTAACAGTAAAATATTATAATTCTATCTGCAAGTCCAAAAAATTGAGGATGGCAGGATTTAAGTTTACTTTTTGTGATTGGAAAGTATGGGTGACTAGGAAAAAGGTATCTAAAACAAAGTGAAAAAAATGAGAAGAGTCTGTGTGGATGGATTAAACAGGCAAGAAATGTGTTATAATTGTACATACTCTTCAAAGAAACAGTGTGAATGTGGCAAGTATTTACCTTCTGTTAAATGAATTTCTTGCATAACAACAACTATGCATTATATATGCATATACACCCGGGGGAGTACATGCTAACATTATTCAAAGTTATTGTCTGCTTTTACATGCATTTTTATTACTCTTTAATTTAATGTTGTTTTTTGTATCAGTATACTGCTGCTGGATTATATGAATTTCCCCTTGGGATTAATAAAGTATCTATCTATCTATCTATCTATCTATCTATCTATCTATCTATCTATCTATCTATCTATCTATCTATCTATCTATCTATCTATCTATCTATCTATCCAGTTAGATTAGATTAGATTAGATTCACTTTACTTACAGTGACCTGCCTGAAAATTTAGTCAGGATGTTGGTCAAAAGAAAATAAGAAAAAGGGAGCAATAAGGAGAGTTTGCCCATAAGAAAGCCAAAACATAATAATTGGCATCAACGATGTCACTTGATGAAACACAGCATCCAAAACCCATGCCCCCTCTTCTTCAAATCCAGAATAAGAATTAGCCCAGAACTGAAGTCCTCTTTTTTCAATGGCAGTGATTCCTATCGCCTCCTTTGGAAGACACTAGATGGTATGGAATGTATTTTCTTTTGCACCTTCTACAATCCAATCAGATACTGTCAATTTATGCCCTCAGATCAGTTATATGGGCTCATTATTGATGGAAATTCTTTACAACATTCATTTTGTATGATTAGTGACATCATCCTTTCATCATCCTTTTTAGCCATGTCTTTATGTAATTCTTCCAAGTTTTCTTTTCCCATTACTACCAATCACAGTGTTCCCGTAGTATTTTTCAAGCTATTCCCATCCACCACATTCTGTTTCTTTTATCCTCTGCTTTCAGAATCTACACACATTCCTCTTTTACTCCTCATTCATCTGCCTGGTTCCTGTCACATTTTTCTTAAAACTTTTCTATTATTTTTCCAAGCCTTTTTGTAAGTTGCTTTGTAACTTACTATTGAACATTTATTTTTTTAACATCCTATAAACCACGTGCATTAAAATAAAATGGAAAACAATTTAAAAAACATTGAAAAGAAAATCATATTATAATGGATTTTAATAAAATTGTGTACTATGTATCTTCATAAGAAGTTGTGAAGATCATTGTAGCTACAAGTATACAGTATGATGTATGGTAAAGGACAAAAAACTACTTGCGCTGCATATATACAGGCATTTTATACAAATGATTATAATAATAATTATGATGATTTAACTTTATTGTCATTGTACAGTGTAATAACTCCAATAGGAGACAGCACAAAGGTTTGGGGTTTTCCGGCCCCGTATATTGTAGACGATCCACAATAATCAAAAAAAGAAAAGCAGGTCAAACATAAACTAAACAGTTCAAATGCGAGATGCCAAAGCATGGCGTCGGCGGCCATTTTATGAGGGAGGAGCCGGAAGTGGGAAGGAAGCGTGAGGGATGCTGGAACCAATGACATCAGGACAAGATGGCGGAGGAAGGGCGGAAGTAAACGTACTGCGGGCAAAGCCGGCTTATGGCGGCGGAGCGTCCTTTTTTCTGTAAGAAAGCACAGGGAGAAAGTTAGTACCCCGCCATTCCCTGCTGGCGAATGTTTTCCCAGGTGTGTTAAAATCCGTCCGCGGCCTCCTACTCGCGCGTGCGTGACAACAGGTACAACAAAATGTTATTACATATCCCTTGGGGTCAGAGCACAGGATTAGCTATAGTACAGCACCTTTGGAGCAATTGTAAATTAAGGGCCTTAATAATTCAAAGCAAGAAAAAAATGTTAACTTAAGTACCTGAAATAAGAGTTTAAAAGAAATATAATTCTCTATAATTTCAAGATCTCCTAACAATGTCACCTAATATTACTTCAGTGGTTTGCAATCCAAATGTTGCCTGCCAGCCCAAGATGGGTTGATAGCTACAGGGTGATTGACTTGAAAGATGCCCTGAATATTCTGTAATAACTCTCACTAGGACGAAGTAATCTGAACGAAACAACCAACGTGCAATGTGTTTCTCAGTATATGGAGCTTTGAACAAACTTGGAGCGATGAGGTAGGCACTGAACAGCCGTTGTGATGTTTAACCTCCATTTTCAACTTCTGGGAACCCCTTCACTTCAGTCACTCAACTTCTTATCAGAATGGCGGTGTACAGTATTGAGGAGCACGTTTTCATGCTTCGAATCTATTGGGTCACCAATTTGTTTAAGCGATGTCAGAATCAACTGGATTATCGTGTGTTAATGTAAGGTTACTTCCAGTAAGATGGAGTAACATGTCACATATCAGCAAGGAGCAAGGCAGAAATTGAGTCCTTCTTCGGCTAAAGGGTAATTTTAAAGGGGCTTTGGCCACCACAGTCGTCAGATGTGACAACACCAGACTTCTTCCTTTGGGGTATGCTCAAAGGAAAAGTTTATCGGAACAAGCCTCGCAGTGTGAAAGATTTGAAGGAAAACATCCAACATGAAATCGCTGCTATTCCTCTCAGGACGCTGCATCGAAATGTAGAAAACAGAAACCACTTCCAGCATTGCATTTAATGCAATCAATTATACATACGTCAAGGTATATAGCATATTTTATTTTTCATCATAACAGGAGTTACAACAGAATATTCGGGACATCATTCGAGTGAATCTCCCAGTATTTAAAAAAGCGTATTCAGTGACTGAGCACCTGCAATAAATGCGGGTTGCACTATGAATTGGTGATGTGTCACGCACTGCACTGAACTATGTACAGTTAGGCCTGAGCTATGAGGAGAAAGTACTAACCACTGTATTTGTGCCTCAAACAAAAAGACACAAATGGAATGATAACCACAAACAAAATACAACAAACAGCCATAAACTAGCAATAAGTAAATTAAAACATAGATCATTGCGCTGAGAGAGTGCCAATCTTGGGGTACACATTAGCAAATTCCCTGAAGTGATGGCATGAGACTAGATTGTTCCTTTGCTTGAAGTTGTGCAGGTGTTTTTTTGTTTCCCATGTATCTATGTAAATTGTGAAAGAGGTTAACTCTTTGCATATTATGCATTGTAGGTTTTGTAAATACTGAACAACAAAAATTCATTTTGTATGAAATATTATCACATCCTAAAAAAATGCAATAATTTTTGAAATTTAATGTAAACTTCAGGTCACCATCCCATTGGTTAAGCTAATCACAAAAATCTAACAAATGTTCATTAGTACCTTTCCATACAAAGAAAACATCATCAATTAATCTCATGCAAAATTTGATAATAACAAGAAAAACTTAAAATATATTCACCCTCAAAATCTGCTACATACAAATTTGCAATCACAGGACTAAATACTGCCCCCAATGCTATTTACTTTTTCTGACAATAAAGTGCTTTATCAGACATAAAAAACTGCAATAAAATCAGCTGAGTCCTTAACAATAGCTTTTTTATTGATAAATTAGAATCATTAGAATATGATGATCACTATTTTTGGTCACTATTTATACTGAATAGTTATACACCAATATTCCCCAAAAAGAGGCAATAATTAGTGTTAGAAATACTATATTACAATGGCCTGGTTTTGCAATACATTATATTGACTTTTTTGACTGAGCTTACTTAGTTATGGAATGGATTTTTTTATGTTTATTAACAAATCCTATCTTGTTAAAAATAATAATAGTATTTAATATTTAGAGATATCTAAAAATAAATTTCAGATTTAAGATATCTGAACTTCATTTGCAAATATTTTAAAATATGTTCCTTTGCATTTAAACCTATTTGCAAAACATTTTGAGGTGTTTTAAATACAAAAGACATTGGTAGTATTCTTATATTAAAAAAAAAAAAGAAATTTGTAAGGATCATGCTTTGAAACATCTTAGGGTCAACCATCTCTCTGTAAACTTGGAAAAATGTGAATTTCACAAGGGTAAAGTTATGTTTTTGGGTTATGAAATAACCCACAAAGAGCTTTCTATGGATCAATATAAAGTGGAGGATACATTAAACTGGAAAATACCTAAAACATGAAACAAGTTGTGCACTTTGTTGGTTTTCTTATTAGTATTGACGATTCATTAAATTTAATTACATTTCTGTGATTTCACCTATTATTTCCTATAACAAAAAAAAAAAGTGTGAGTTACTGGCTATTACAAAAATTGAGACATTGGCTTGAAGACTCTAAATACCCCTTCTTTATAATCTATAATAATCACAAACATCTAAATGCTCATTAGGCATGGTGGGTTTTATTTTTTTAGCTGCTTTAATTTTACCATTTCTTACTGAGTGGGTAACACAAAACAGTAAGGCTTATGCCTTTCCATGGATATTTGACCCAAATGAAGTTACTCCTGATACCTGACTCTATTATATCCCCTGAGAAATGTTTGCCTATAAGTATTGCTTTGTCTTTCCTCCAACCTAAGGACATTCTTCAAATCCCTCAGAAACATTTTACATATTCAACGAGCAGAGAAGAAAATAAATGTATTCATCTGAATATCATTGCACAGTCCCATGCCTCTCATCTGTTTGGTTATCCCTGAATTTGAAAATCTCTATATATTCTCAAAACATGCTTTCACTTGAAATACATGATTCGCGACACATAAGATGTTAAAGTATATGAAGTCAGCAATGCATTCTATTTAAATCAACAATAGTAACTTTATGGAGTTTTTTTTTACTTCTGCAGTTTTACTACAGCTGTTTTATATTCTTATTTTTCTATTAAGTTCTATAATTTTTATCTTTTTATGGCAAATTATGATATGAAGAGATAACCGACACATCAGGTGGTGAATAAAAATCCATTTTTTGACACTGAAACTCTTTTTTGGGCTTCCCAGACTTTTGAAATTTGTAATTAAACTATATATAAACAGAGCCTTTGTGTATTTATTTACATAGTATTAAACATTTTTTTTCAAACCTATAATGTGCCATTTTGTTTACTTAATTCCAAATATCTAATATATTGTCATGTCATGCCATTAATACTATTTAAGAAAACATTAATTTTAAGAGGTTGCTACAGTATATACCATGGAACCCCAGCACTCATTAGCTCATTGTAATAGCTCCGGTTGGTGGCTCCACGCTCCGTTTCTTCCAGGAGCTTCTCAAACCCATAACCAACAATAGTTCTATCTATCTATCTATCTATCTATCTATCTATCTATCTATCTATCTATCTATCTATCTATCTATCTATCTATCTATCTAGTTATGAACCAAGATGAGCTGGGCACATAAGGACACATACATTGAGCAAAGGGGTTTGCGCAAAAGTATCAAGTGTTTTTATTAAAAACAAAGTGTTCCAAAGTGCACATCTTCCAAAAGTCAATAGATAAATAATCCAATAAAATCAACAAACCATCTGTGAGTTAAAATTCTGTAAATAACCTCAGGATAAAACAAGAATAAAACCATGCAGTCAATGGGTTCTTGCAACTGGCAGAAACACAAGCAGTCCTCTCTTTCGACTCTCATTGCAACTGCCTCTATCGGTGTCTGCCACAATGCTCTGAATCAGTCCTCCATCTTCCACATGACTTTCATCTACTGGATCAAACATTCAACAGTGGTCAAAGGGCCCCTTGAGTGTCGATCACTCACTGCACAACAAGGCTATGCTGACCGTGAGCTTCCTCATCCTGTGCTGTCTCGCGCACCTCCATTCTCCCTTCTCACTCATGTGAGGTGTAGTTGTTGATTTTTTTTATCTCTCTGTTCCCACTTCTCTCACTTGCAGGTGCCCTTACATCTACAGTTGTGCTTGAAAGTTTGTGAACCCTTTAAAATATTTCTGCATAAATATGACCTAAAATATCATCAGATTTTCACTCAAGTCCTAAAAGTAGATAAAGAGAAACCAGTTAAACAAATAAGACAAAAATATTATACTTGGTCATTTATTTATTAAGGAAAATGATCAAATATTACATATTTTTGAGTGGCAAAAGTATGTGAACCTTTGCTTTCAGTATGTGGTGTGACCCCCCCCTTTGCAGCAATAACTGCAACTAAACATTTCCGGTAACTTTTGATCATTCCTGCACACCGGCTTGGAGGAATTTTAGCCCATTCCTCCATACAGAACAGTTTTCAACTCTGGGATGTTGGTGGGTTTCCTCACATTTACTGCTCGCTTTAGGTCCTTCCACAACATTTCAATTGTATTAAGGTCAGGACTTTGACTTGGCCATTCCAAAACATTAACTTTATTCTTCTTTAACCTTTCTTTGGTAGAAGGACTTGTGTGCTTAGGGTCGTCTCTTGAGATTCAGTTCATGGACAGATGTCCTGACATTTTCCTTTAGAATTCTCTGATATAATTCATAATTCATTGTTCCATCAATGAAGGCAAGCCGTCCTGGCCCAGATGCAGCAAAACAGGCCCAAACCATGATACTACCACCACCATGTTTCACAGATGGGATAAGGTTCTTATGCTGGAATGCAGTGTTTTCCTTTCTCCAAACATAACGCTTTTCATTTAAACCAAAAAAGTTCTATTTTGGTCTCACCCATCCACAAAAAATTCTTCCAATAGCCTTCTGGTTTGTCCACGTGATGTTTAGCAAACTGCAGACGAGCAGAAATGTTTTTTGGAGAGCAGTGGCTTTCTCCTTGCAACCCTGCCATGCACACCATTGTTGTTCAGTGTTCTCCTGATGGTGGACTCATGGACATGAACATTAGCCAATGTGAGAGAGGCCTTCAGTTGCTTAGAAGTTACCCTGGGGTCCTTTGTGACCTCGCCGACTATTACACGCCTTGCTCTTGGAGTGATCTTTGTTGGTCGACCACTCCTGGGGATGGTAACAATGGTCTTGACTTTCCTCCATTTGTACACAGTCTGTCTGACTGTGGATTGGTGGAGTCCAAACTCTTTAAAGATGGTTTTGTAACCTTTTCCAGACTGATGAGCTTCAACAATTCTTTTTCTGATGTCCTCAGAAATCTCCTTTGTTCGTGCCATGATACACTTCCACAAACATGTGCAGACTTTGATAGATCCCTGTTCTTTAAATAACACAGGGTGCCCACTCGACCTGATTGTCATTCCATTGATTGAAAACACCTGACTCTAATTTCACCTTCAAACTAACTGCTAATCCTAGAGGTTCACATACTTTTGTCACACAGAAATATGTAATATTTGATAATTTTTCTCAATAAATAAATGACCAAGTATAATATTTTTGTCTGATTTGTTTAACTTGTTTCTCTTTATCTACTTTTAGGACTTCAGTGAACATCTGATGATGTTTTAGGTCATATTTATGCAGAAATATAGAAAATTCTAAAGGGTTCACAAACTTTCAAGCACAACTGTATATCCTGTGTGATATGGGGTAGGTGTGACCCTCCGCCCACTCTGAAGTGTGAAAGAGGCACCTGACTGATCCGTGAGTGTGAGCATGTGAGTGTGTGATCAGCCAAGCACCCCCAATCAACCCAGGAGTAGCGCGTGGTCACACACCTCTGGGATGTGATTATTTCTTTTAAACTACACTCTTATCACATTCATTATTATTTCATTAGCCCATTAGAAATAAAATAAATTTGTGGGATGTTTTTTATTCATAAAATGTGATTTACTTTGAAATGCAATGTAATGTGGCAAAGTAATATATACAGTAATTATGAAGAAATAAGAAAACAGTACATTAACATTAATCATTTGGCACTTATACATCACTCTATACATTCTTTTAGTAATTTAAAGTAAAACACCAGTTTAAAATGTGCCTCATCCTTTCAAATTATCTAAAAAGTACACTTTAGCATCTAAAGGGTTGAGAACTCATTTATAAGAAAAGTTGAATGTGCAATATGAGTTTTGTGTATGCACATTATACTGTCTGTATAACAAAGGACATATAGTTCACTATGCCTGAAGACAACATTCTATGACACAGTACCATGCTTAGTCATATTCTAAATTAACATTTGTATGTGCCATCAGCCTCATCGGATGCAATGATGTGGTTTTGCAATTCCTTGTAAGATTTTCTTCACTCTGATTTTCATAATAACTAGGCAACTACGTCTGCAAGAACATTTTGCCCCAGAGTGTTTGTGTAATAACATATTCAAAGTTAATCTCTTAAATCTTCAAAATGTAATTTCAAATTAAAACTGATAATGACTCCAGTGGGATATGATTTTCTTTAGAAAACATTAACAAAACCAGTTTTTTATGTCAGGTTTTATACAATGTGAAAGTGTACTTTTGATTTGTGCACTGAGAATGCTTAGTTGTATTCATCGATTAAACTGATCAATACACTTCTTCATTTAGATTCCAACTTCTAAGGCAAGTGAAAAACAGTGGATAAGAAAAAATATTTTTCTTTAAATTCACAAAAACAGTCTACAAAGAATCTCCACCTACTGAAATGAACAAGGCAATGCATTAAGGCAAAATTACTTAATTTTAGTTTGGCTGAGTTGCATGAAATGTAGGTATTATTCTTAACATGGGCATAATCTTTATATTTCAATATTTTCTAAAACATGTCTTTCCAGTATAAAAGTAAAAGCCAATATACTGTAAGTAAGTTAATGTTAATGTTAAAATAATTTGGTTAAAGAAAATTAACTTGTTATACCTTTTTAAAATTAAATGCATACTGTACTGTACATTAAAACTTTAACTTTGATAACGCTAGTTTACTCCATCGCATACAATATGAAATCAAGATGAAGCCTCTTTACAATTTTAGGAACAAGTAACAACAACATTCATTTATATATTACATTTTCATACATTAGAACATTAGAACACTCTAGACGAGAACAGGCCATTCAGCCCAACAAAGCTCACCAGTCCTATCCACTTATTTCCTCCAAGAAAACATCAAGTCGAGTTTTGGAAGTCCCTAACGTCTTACTGTCTACCACACTACATGGTAGCTTATTCCAAGTGTCTACCATTCTTTGTGTAAAGAAAAACTTCCTAATGTTTGTGCGAAATTTACCCTTAACAAGTTTCCAACTGTGACCCCGTGTTCTTGATGAACTAATTTTAAAATATAAGTCTCGATCCACTGTACTAATTCCCTTCATAATTTTAAACACTTCAATCATGTCACCTCTTAATCTTCTTTTGCTTAAACTGTAAAGGCTCAGCTCTTTTAATTTTTCCTCATAATTCAACCCCTGTAGACCTGGAATCAGCCTAGTCGCTCTTCTCTGGACCTTTTTTAGTGCTGCTATGTCCTTTTTGTAGCCTGGAGACCAAAACTGCACACAGTACTCAAGATGAGGCCTCACCAGTGCATTATAAAGGTTGAGCATAACCTCCTTGGACTTGTACTCCACACATCGTGCTATATAGCCTAACATTCTGTTAGCCTTCTTAATGGCTTTTGAACACTGTTGGGAAGTTGATAGCTTAGAGTCCACTATGACTCCTAAATCCTTCTCATAAGGTGTACTCTCAATTTTCCAACCGCCCATTGTGTATTCAAACCTAACATTTTTACTTCGTATGTGTAATACTTTACATTTACTGACATTAAATTTCATCTGCCACAAATCTGCCCAAGCCTGTATGCTATCCAGGTCCTTCTGTAATGATATAACGGATTCCAAATTATCTGCTAATCCACCTATCTTGGTATCATCTGCAAACTTAACCAGCTTGTTACTTATATTCCTATCTAAATCGTTTATATATATTAAAAATAGCAGCGGCCCTAACACTGACCCCTGTGGAACACCACTCTTAAAATTGGCCAGTTCTGATGAGGTTCCTCGCACCATCACCCTCTGCTTCCTGTGTCTGAGCCAATTCTTCACCCATCTAAAAACATCACCCTGAACTCCCACTTCTTTTAACTTGATGCCCAACCTCTCATGTGGCACCTACATTAAAGTAGCTCAAAGTGCCTTACAATATTAATTGTTAAACATAATTAAGAAAAAAAACAAAACAAAACAAAGAACCATTATTTATAACAGTAGAGAATCTTAATGTCCAGCTTACTTACATGCTATACTCAGGTAGCCAGGGAGAACAGGAACATAAAAAGTCCAATTGTCAGGATGTTGGAGAAAATAAAACTGTGGGGTTTTAAGGCCAAAAGACCACCCAGAACAAACAGTGCATTCTATTGTCCATTAATGTTTTACCATTAACAGGATACTCATGTGGAGCTCTTTTCTTCTTCTCAGCATCTTAGGTAGGTGCAGCATACTTAGGCTAGTGGGCAATGGTGCATAACATACTGCTAAAGCTACACTGGAGTATTTAAAGGGAATATTTAAATGTCTTAAAATAGCCTAGTCAAAGCCCAGACCTGAATTCACCTGAGAAACTGTGGCAAGATTACTGTACACCAACACCACCCATCTAACTTGAAGGAGTTGGAACAGTTCTGCCTTGAGAAATGTGCAAAAATCCTACTTGCTAGATTTGCTAAGGCTAATAGAGACATTTCAAAAAGACTTACGACTGGAATTGCAGCAAAAGTTGGTTCTACAAAGTGTTGACTTTGGGGCTGAATATTTATGCACACTCACAGTTTCTGTTTTTTTGTCTTAAACATTGTTTGTGTCACAATAAAACAATATTTGTATCTTCAAAGTGGTAGGAGGAGGAGGTGGTTAGGAGCACGCACTGATATAGCACATTGCCGCATCCACCACACGACAAACCAACTCAGGATCCAGATTAGGACCCGAGTGCAGCCATGCAATGGGTGACACCTCAGCACCACACTAGTTCAGGTGGAGTGGAACAGTGTGAGGTTTTTTTTATGTTGGCTAGAGTGCCAATTCTGCCACCAACCATCAAGTTTTTCTCTGCAGGTTGGAGGGCCTACATGCAGGGATGGATACAGATTAACATCATACCTAGGATGAAGCAATTGCAAGTTAAGGGCATTGCTCAAGGGCCCAACAGAGTAGAGCCATGTTGTGTAAATCAAATGGTACTAAATCCTCACAAAATCCATATTAATTCCAGGTTGCAATGCAACAAAACAAGACAAACATTGATGGATGAATACTTTTGGAAGGCACTGTGTTTCTGTACAAATAACAAACATATAAGCAGTATACTTAACTAATCAGCAGCTCTAGTTAGGGTATGCAAGACTAAAGTTCTAAGACTTCAGCATGGATTTAGAGACTGAAGGGGTATCTTTCATTAGCAGGCAGATAGTTTCACAGCTTCTGGGGACTGTAATTAAACGCTTGACTTCCAACTGTTGTTTTATTAATCCTTGGAATTATAAGTAGGCCAGATCAACTCAAAAAAGTAAGTAGGGCTTTGGGCATTTGAAGCTTTATAATTAAAAGGAGAATTTTGACATTGGCCTGGAACTTAACTGAAAGCCCATTTAAGGACTTGAGAACTAGAGCTACGTATTTGTATTTTCTAGTTCGTGTAATTATTTTTACAGCAGAATATTGAATTAACTGAAAGCTGCATAAAGAATGGTTTGAACAGCTAGTGAAGAACACATTGCAGTAATGAATCATTCTGGAAATAAATGCATAATTAATTTTTCAGTATCATGTATGTTTAGAAGACTTCTTAATCTTCCAAACTTTTTTTGATTGAAATAATTAGTTTTGTATAGTTTTATAACATGTATTTAAATTGCATGATGATTCACTAATTTGCATTCAGTGACTTGCATTACTTTTTCTTCTTTTGTTTAGAACACTACACAATTCACTGCCTCCAGCTAGTTTTATGAGTGGATGCACAATGGCAATTTTCACATGATGCATTTGGTATACCGCGCGGGTACGTATGAAAGTACGACAATAATGAGATGTTCTTCTTGCAATGACTTTCTCTGCAAAGAACATTCAACAACTGAAGTGAAATATGATATATGTTGTCACACACGTGCGCATGGGAAACAGCTAAAGGGCCTACAAAATGGTAATTATACGCCAGACCAGGGTGCAGCGGAGTGTGCTAACTGTCTCTCTGAGTCTCTTGCAGACCATTCTCAGGAAATCCTATTTGGTTCCGGCGCCGACAATGACTTCACTTCCGGTCAAGAAAATGTCACTTTTAGTTCTGGCGCTGAAGATGATGTCACTTCTGGTCAGGAAGAAGTGACTTCTGGTCATGATAAAATCACTTCCAGTTCCGGCATCGCTTACATCATTTCCCGTTTTATCAGTTGAAACCGCCATCTTGTCTCCATGCAATCAGTTCTGTTCTGGACTCTGTTTTATGCACATTGTGCTACTTTAAGTCAACTTTTGCAGCCGGGAAAAACAATATACGGGTGGCTGCCCCAAATCTTTATGATGTCTTTGACTCTTTCTTATCACAGGGTGCAAATCCTACAGTGGATGAAAATGTGACCAGTGACGAATGAGCACAGGAGAAGTTGATCAGGTTTTTTTTCAGATACTCCTAAATTATCTCATATTATGCAGTAATAAGGTATTCAATTACATTAAAAACGTACAATTTAAAATTATTGCAATATTTTATATTACAACCTCACAGCATGCACATAAATTGCCATTTTAACACAGGTGCATAAAGTACACTACGCCAGTACTTATGAGATGAGAAATGGTGCGAGTAGTTAAGGGTTAAGAAATGTTTGTGAACTCTGTGTGAAAATCACTTATCAAGATGGGAATCACCTCCACAAGCCAGCATAAACTAAAACATAACATTCTTAATCTAGGATCAGATTGAATGATTTGTGCTCTACGATAATGTCCTATTTGCACTTGGCCCTACCGATCTCAGTCTTTGTAATTATGCTGTAGTGGTAAGAGAAATAAAAAGGTTAGTCTGACTAGAGCTCTCTCTACATCTTTTTATTAATTTCCACCTTGTACTTTACTGTAGTTTGCACCGCCTGTTGAGCATGACAGAGCAACTCTCCACTGTCCTTTTGTGTAGCTTAGCTTCTTCACCACAGAAGGTGATGACTGTCTTTGGGGCACACCACCTAACCATTCCATCAGTGTAGTTTGCCCCACAGTGTACCCACCTAATAAGAAGATCCATAAAGAAGATTTTTTTCTTGTATTTTAAGTTCTGACCCAGACACATGTCATGATTAACATTCTAGGTCTGGTCTTTGTTTAAAGCTATCATGCGAGTCACGCAAACCTCTGCTTTTGAACACTGGCTTGGATCTGATAGTGATTTTTTGTTTGTCCTTTGTAAATATTTACATAAAAGATTTTCTGATTTCCTTGTTGCTTTGTTTTCACTGACAGTTTCACTAGTTCTACTACTTCACCCGTGCCACCCATCACTGATCTACAGGATAAGAAACATTATGTTTTTAATTCCCAGTCTAGGTAGTATAGAGGATAGGAGGATAGTATAGAGATGCTTAATTTGCACACTGCTTTTATTTTATTATACTTTGAACAGCTGTCTTACGTGCTTTCTAAGTATATTGTAAAGTTGTATTATATTAAAGACAGTACATAATGTAAAATAAACTCTCAGATGAAGACTGGGTGCCAGCCCTATTCAGGTGTACAAAAGAACACTCACTTTTCTTAGTAGGTATTGTGACTTTCACCTTTATTTATGTAAATACTGTTCTGTTATTATGTCAAATTAGAAGGAATTTGTGGCCACGGAACCATGCTGGAAGTCCTATCTTAAATGACAGATGGCTGTAATCATTTTAATTGACTATTAGAAAAAAACACAATAGTAATTTTTTTACATGAACATTTTATTATACAAAACAAATAATGTTATCATGGAATTTGACTACAGCTAACACTAGCATGGCAATTTAGTATTTTTAAGTCATGCCAGCAAATACTTTCTCTGTTTTTGTTCCTTGGTTAATTTCATATAGCTCTCTTCCCATCAAGAAGCTTACTGAAGTTAATATATTTACAGATATATTTAAAATAAAACACAAAACATCATGATGTCTGCAAAGCAACATTCAGTTTTTTCAAAGTAATAAGAACATAAAAAATATGATAAAATGAGAGGAGACCCTCCAGTCCATCAAGCTTGTTTAACTAATAACTAAAGACAAGGAGAGGAGGAGAGGTTGGGAGCATGAGCTGATACAATGTATGTGAATCATCATTAAGTTAAAAGAGCTCTGCTGGATCTACTTTATCAATGCCTTTGTGCATTTTGAATACCTTTATTAGGTTGCAATGCAGTCTCTTTCTGTTCGAGACTAGACAGGTTTAATTCTCTCAGTACAGCATGTCTTTCAATCTTGTAATGCACTTGGATGCTTTCCCCTGCACAGCTTCAAGTGCAGCAGTATCTTTAATGTAGCATTGTGACTAGAATATCCCATAGTATTCTACATTCAGTCTCACTAGTGTGTTATATAGGCTGAGTATAACGTCCCTTAATTAGTATAAAACTGTTTTTACAATTTAATCATTAACATTTTATTTGCAGTTTAATTGCTTAGATGATGAAAATGTTTTGTCAACATAAACCCCTAACCTTTTCATAGGTTGCTTCCTGTAGGACATTTTGTATTTATTTATTTAATTTTATTGTTTTTATTGTAATCATTCCATACAAATAGATTATATTTTTACAAAAAAATAGGATTGAAAACAAATCAACCCCAACCCCTTAGAAAGAGAGCATGGCCAATGGAATAAAACTTAAAAATAGTAAAAATAAATAATTTGATGAGTTTAATTGGCAGATACAGATAAATGGAGAAGAAAAAGAAATGGATCTTATTCCAAAATATTATTGATTAGATCCTACAAGGTTTTGAAAAAGTTCTGCACAGATCCTCTAAGTGAGAATTAGATTTTTTCCAATTTCAAATAATATAAAACATCAGTTACCCACTGACTTAAAAGAGGAGAGTTAGGATTCTTCCAGTTTAGCAAAATAAGTCTGCGTGCCAATAATGTAGTGAAGGAAATCACAGTTTGTTTGTCCTTCTCCACTTTAAGCACACCTGGAAGAACACCAAACACAGCTGTTAATGGGTTAGGAGGGATTGTGACACCAAGGCTGTCTGAAAGGCACTTAAAAAGTTTAGTCCAAAATGATGTTAATTTGGTGCAGGCCCAAAACATGTGACCCAGTGAGGCTGGAGCTTGATTGCAGTGTTCACAGGCTTGATCTTGCCCTGGAAACATTTTGGACAATTTCAAGCAAGACAAATATGCTCGATATACAACTTTCAGTTGAATAATTGTATGCTTTGCGCTTATGGAGCTCAGATGAATTCTCTGCATTGCTGCCTTCCACTCCTTTTCTGATATGTTGAGTGAGAGATCCTTTTCCCATTGTCCTCTTGGATCTTGGACTGTAAAATATTTTTATATATTGCAGAAATGCTGTCTGAGTCCTTGAGACTGAGCAATATTTTTTCCAGCATAGGGGAAGGTGGGAGATGGGGAAAATCGGGCAGGTTCTGTTTGACAAAGTTTCTGATTTGAAGTTAGTGAAAGAAATGTGTTTCTGGAAAATTAAATGTGGAATGTATTTGTTCATAGGATGCAAAGATTTTGTCTATATAAAGATCTCTATGCAATTTAATCCCAAATATCTGTTTTCCAGATATTAAAAACTGCATATGTTTGCAAGGGTTGAAATAGGTGGCTCTCATACAGAGGTGCCACAGTTAAAATATTCTTCATCTTAAAATGCTTTCTACATTGGTTCCATATTCTGAGTGAGTGAAGCACAATTGGGTTATTAGTATATTGGCAATAACTTGCATTTATTGGCACAAAGCAGGGAATATCTTATCTTTGGATATGTGGATGTTTTAGGTTCCAAATAAATGAGGTTATGATTGAATCTAATTGCTTAAAGAATGATTTATTGATGTATATTGGAATGTTTTGAAATAAAAAGAGCTTAGGAAGAATATTCATCTTAACAACATTAATTCTTCCAGCTAGAGTGAGATGAAGGGTTAACTATCTATGCAAGTCTTGCTTCATTTTTTCCATACAGATGGCAAAATTTTGTTGATAAGGAGCTTTATGTTTACTTGTGATATTTACCCCTAGGTATTTAAACTGATCTGCAATAATAAAAGGGAAGGTGTCCAATCTAATATTGTATGCTTGAGAATTCACTGGAAAGAGCACACTTTTATTCAAATTCATTCTGAGACCAGAGATCTTTTGAAATTCTATAAGTGCTATTAAGACTGCAGGCACAGAATTTTGTGGGTCTGATACATACAGTACCATATCATCTGCATATAATGAAATTTTCTGTTCCAGTCCTTCTCTGATAATCCCCTTTATCTGATAAGCATTTCGACAGTGAACTGCCAGTGGTTCGATGGCAATTGCAAATAGCAGTGGTGACAAGGGGTATCCTTGTCTGGTACAACGTTCTAGTTTAAACTAGTATAAGCAAATGTGGTTAATACAAACTGAAGTTTCTGGATTGGCATACAGTAGTTTGATTCATGCACAAACATTCGGGCCAAATCCAAATTTCTCTAATGTACTGAAACGGTAGTTCTATACAGTGAAATGCTTCTTCTACATCCAACGATAATAATATCTCCGGGGTATTTGACTTTGCAGGTGAATATATTAAATTAAACAGGTGTCAGAGATTGGAAGCTAAGTGCTGGCCTTTAATAAATCCAGTTTGATCTTGTTATATTACTGAAGGCAGTACTTTTTCCATCCTTGTAAGTAGGACTTTGGAGAGTATCTTAACATCATTATTCAGAAGTGAAATTGGTCTGTATGATGCACATTGTAATAAGTCCTTGTTTTGTTTAGGAAAAATAGTGATTAATGCTTGGCGAAAAGTTTGAGGTAGAATTTGATTGTCTCTAGCTTCTGTAAATGTTTCTAATAAGAGGGGAGCTAGCTGAATGGAGAATTTCTTATAAAATTCAAAAGGGTAGCCATCAGGGCCTGCTGCTTTCCCACTCTGAAGTGACTTTATAGCATCTAGTAATTCTGATAGCGTGTTGGGGATTGCTGGGATTGTATTGCAAACTTCTTGCTTGTGGATTTGTTGAGCTAAGAGCTTATTAGCTTTCTCTCCGTGTTCATAGCAATGATGTCTTGATTTAAGAATGAGTTGTTCAGTTTCTTTGGTTGTTAAGAGGTTGAGCTCTGAATGCAAAGCCTGTCTTTTCCTATGAAGAGCCTTGCTTGGACACCTGGCATGTTCCTGATCTATTGTAGTAATTTTGCTGGTTAGCTCTGATACCTTTTTGGTTTCTAATTTATTTATGTGGGAAACATATGAAATAATCTGTCCTCTTAAGAAGGCCTTTAGAGTTTCCCAGAGTATTCCTGCAGAGACCTCTGAGGATGTATTTGTCTGTAGGAAGAAACTGATTTGTTTTGATATAAATTCTGTACAGTTCTCATCTGCTTGCAATATGAGTACGTGGGGCATAATGATTTCAACTCCAAGATCAGAGGGGCATGGTCAGAAATAACAATAGCGTCGTACTTGAAAGATTTAACCGCAGGCAAGAAATTATTATCTATAAAGAAATAATCAGCTCTTGAGTAGCAATGATTCACTGGTGAGTAGAAGGAATATGTTCTTGAATTTGGGTTTAGAAACCCACAGGGCTCTGATAAGTTGTGGTCAGTTAAAAACTGTGTAATTGTCTTTGCAGTGTTAGATGTCATCCCCCCTGTGACAGGAGACCTATCTAAGAGTGGATTTAAAACACAATTAAAGTCCCCAGCCTTTATAATTTTATGAGTGTTCACATTGGGAATAGATGCAAATACATTTTGCATGAATTCCCTATCATCAACATTGGGTGCATAAACATTTATCAAAATCACTTTACAGTTAAATAAGTTGCCCATGACAATCACATATCTCCCTTCAGGATCAGATACTACATCTGATGCTGCAAATGAGACTGTTCTATGTATAAGAATTTCCACACCTCTAGTTTTCTTTGTAAAGCTACAATGGAACATTTGGCCAGTCCAGTCTTTTTGTAGCCAGAACTGATCTTTGCTTAATAAGTGGGTCTCCTGTAAAAATACTATTTTAGCGTTTAGATCTGTTAGGTGAGAGAATATTTTCTTTCTCTTTAATTTGTGATTCAGGCCTTTAACATTCCAGTTCACAAAGTTAACTGTCTCATCATGGAGACATCCATCCATCCATCCATTATCCAATCCGCTATATCCTAACTACAGGGTCACGGGGGTCTGCTGGAGCCAGTCCCAGCCATCACAGGGTACAAGGCAGGAAACAAACCCAGGGCAGGGCACCAGCCCACTGCAGGGTGCACACACACACACACACACCCACCCACACACACACCAAGCACACACTAGGAACAATTTAGAATCACCAATGCACCTAACCTGCATGTCTTTGGCTGTGGGAGAAAACCGGAGCACCCGGAGGAAACCAACGCAGACACGGGGAGAACATGCAAACTCCACACAGGAAGGATCCGGAAATCGAACCCAGATCTGCTAACTGTGAGGCTGCAGCGCTACCCAATGCGCCACCGTGCTGCCCCATGGAGACATTCATTCTGAATTTTTGATGTCATTTTGTAGTCTTAACTGGAAGTGAGACAGCTTTAACCTTAATCTCCAGTTTTCCCACCAGTTATTGCAATGCAGCCTATTATTACATTGGAAGTTATAATTATAAGGATTAAATTGATAGATTAGGTATAGCATGCTCTCTTTCTATCCCCCCCTTATCCCCCCACTCCTCTATTTTGCCTCCCCACGTGAGGCTGGACCCCACTTCACAAAGTCCCAGTCCTCTGACATACCTAGAAACAGTACATGTCCAAAACAAAACAAGCCCACCAGCAGCGGCATATGAGGATTAAAAAGTACAGATATCTATTGCCAATATAGTCTAAATACTATAAGCATAAAATATAATCTTCAACAGTCTTGAAATATTAACACAGTAAACCCAGAGAATGGTGATAAAAATGGCCCTGGATAAGCATAGTAAGCCCTAATGCAATAATAACGCTAACAATAAACCCAGGGTATGATGTTAAACAGTCTCCTTTAGAATAGTTACAAAAAAAGAAAGAAAGAAAGAACTACTTTAATTTCTTCCACTCATACGCGTATAATTGTAATTAAAACATAAACAAAAAGTGGCCATATTTATAACTGACATTCATTTTGTCCATGTGTAGTTCCGAAGCAGTTCAAAAGCTTATCCAAGTCTTTCTGATATATTTTTGCTGCCTCCTCAGTGTTTGACATCCCTCAAATTTTAGTTTTGTCTGCAAATGTCACAGGTTTAGTAACTATACTGAAATCTATGTGATTATTGTAAATCAGCAAAAGTAAAAGACCCAGGCCGACTCCACTGATAATCTCACTCCATATGGAACATTCTTCTCTTATCTGTACTCTGTCTTCTGCCGATTAACCAACTGGAGATCCATAAAAGTAAGAATCTTGTGGTGTCCGAGTGTAATTTTCTCATATTTCCCATTTGTTTTATCATTTTATTCAGTCTTTAGAAAGTCAAATAGTTACCAAGACAAAAGGGTGTACCTAAGAAGAAGCACTTCACATTCTACAGCAAACATATAAGCACACATTTCCTAAAATGTTTTTCTTGTAACTAAGTTGACACCCCTTGAAAACTCAGTTCTTCCCAATAAACAAGGTTGTCTAAACTGGCAGAGTAATCACAGTTCTTTAGTAAACATCCATCCATCCATCCATCCATCCAATATCCAACCCGCTATATCCTAACTACAGGGTCATGGAGGTCTGCTGGAGCCAAGCCCAGCCAACACAGGGCGAAGGCAGGAAACAAACCCTGGGCAGGTCGGCAGCTCACCGCAGTCTTTAGTAAGCATGTACTTTAGTATTTTTATTAACACTATTTTTCTTATAGTTTTAAATTATTGTATTTTTATGGCATTGTTTCAGCACCATTTTGTCCTGAATTTGTCTTGCAAGATTCTACCATTTTTAAATTATTTCCATGACAGTCATATTGTTGTTAACAAATGCATTGGTTACTTGCCAAGTGATCACTGATGCCATGACATGTGAGGTGTTACTGTTGTACATTCTATGGATCGACAACCAAAAAACAAGTCTCTCTGATTTGCACTTTTAGTTAGGAAAAGGTTATAACAGTAACATTAAGATTTCATGTTATGTTTTTTGATTTTAAATTTTGACTGTGATTTTTTCAGCCATATGTCTAGTTTTAACCTAGCCTTTATATTGACTCTTTTTAAAACATACCCCTAAATCACTGACACTATATGCAGCATCTATGCTTTATGTACAAGAACATGTGTGCTGCTATCTCTTGGTGTTCCTTTACTTTCATTCCACACTAAAACAATGTTTTCATGTCCAGAAAATCATTTTGAAAAAAATGTATAATTTGAAAATGCCGGGTCTGGTGACGCATTGTGGAAAGGGAAAAACTGAGCTTTTCAAAAGCATTGACATACAATTATCATGAGATCAGGCATTGACTTCAGTTTGTTCTGAGAATTTCTTTTCATCTTCACTGGTAGTATTGAAATTTCCAAAATCAGATTTCCTCTGTTAACAAACAATGCACTTAAATGAAAAACTGTGTATGATGTGAACTATGGCCGGCCGTTCATTCCGGTCAATACCCCCGCGCCGCCAGATGGAGATGGAGCCCTTCTGGGAGCATGGAGGTGCCCCAAATTCCAGCAGGGCATCATGGATATTGGACTTTTCCTTCACAGCCCTGCTGGATATCATGGGGGCCACAAGGGGACGCTGCAGGGAGGATCAGAGACCTGTATTTGCCCTATACCCCGGAAGTATGTCCTGGTCACAGGGACAGAGGAAATTACGTACTTCCGGGATGAAAAAGAAGAGTTTTTGATCTGACCTGGAAGTGCTAGGAAGTCACATGGACTGAGGGTTCAGAAGCACTTCCGGGTCAAGGACTATAAAGGATTCTGGGAAATCCTAGTCGGACAAGGTGAGTCGGGCGGAAGGGTGGCAACGCGTCTGGGTGTGGAGGATTGATTATTGCATTGTGGATTTGTTATTGATTATGAATATAGTGGAGTGGAGGGTGCTTTGTGCACATTATTATTATAAAATAAATGATATTTTGATTTTTATCTGGTGTCTGAGGTACTGTCTTAGGGTTTAAGGGAGCGATAGCGCCCCCTATCTGTCACAATGATTAATAAGCAAGATTTACACATTTTCCATGTAGATTTCGGTATGCATGAAAGACTTTTAGAAATGTTGTAAAGACACTTGTGCGGATGACAAAATGTATCTGTGTTAATTTGGACTAAGCCTTAGAGCCTTGTGTAGCCCATTAAGACTCTCACTCACCTCAGTTAATGAACTAATGAAAATATTAATATGACTCTTTTGCTTTTAGGATGTTCATTATAGTCTATGTATACTATTATATATATAGTATTATGTTCTGAGCTTGGGGAACCCTCAAATAATTGTCTTGCAATGCTCAAATATATACAGATGATAATGTTTTGAATTGCAAAAGATTCTAGTCCTTTTTTTAACAATTTGTCAATTAAGTTTCTGTTAGTGGAATATTTTCGGAATGAGGCAGTCTCAGAAATATGAAGTAGTCTTTTTTAATACAATTTAAATAGGATGCAGTCGTATGGAATATGCTATTATAATAATACCAAAGACATGCTTTTGAAAATTGTGCAGGACTTGTTGCTGGGAATTTTCGAGTTAATACAGGTTTCGAAATTTCTCATCCACACAGTGGAATCATTGATCTAACATTTACTGTAAAAAAGTAATGTTAATATAATAAAAGACATGGCATTAAAATTCCATACGTATATTGTCTAATTTTGCTTTTTCTATAAGATTGTAGGGAGACACAAATTTCACACTGCAGTATTAAGCATAAGGCAGCCAACCCTGGATAGACTGCAAGTCAATAATTACTCATTCAATCAGATCCATACAGGTCTTTGAGATGTTCAAGGAAAAATGGGAGTGCATGCTTATAGACATAGTGATTTGCTTAGGAATCAACCCATTCAGAGAGACAGATTTAGAAGATTCATAAGGTCTTAATAAACTTTAAAACATGACTTACTAAATTAAAGAGTCAAAAGTAATACCAGAAAATACTTTTTTTTTAAACCTGTTAGTACTCTTTTGTAATAGATATTGTAAATGAAAAGACAAAAGTCTTCACCCCATTTAATGTCAAAATGGAATTTAATAAAATAGTAACCAAAAAGATGCTGGCACCTGTGGGTAGCTCAATAACCCCAAATGAGTGTAACAAAATAAAGCCAGAATAATGGAGGATCAGTGGAAGGCTGCCTGCCTGGGCAATATAATCTTCCATCCCTCTGGATGACAACATACATCCAACATTGCGCCACATTTAAATCCTGTGGGGCTGCATGGGAGTTGTAGTTTCAGTATAAAGCTCTGCTGGTGGCCTTTAGAGCTGCTGAGGGGAGCTGTTGGTGGGCTGGCTTCCTTACCTTCATCAATCTGACCTAGAAGTGCTTCTGGGGTAGGTTTCTGATGTTCTGAAATACTTACACATGCGGCTTTAAAAAGAATCTTCTCCTCCACCTCAGACTAGTGAGCTTGGATTCAGGAGAGAAGAAAGACCAAGGATTTATCTGGGACACAAGGAGAGAGTAATTCTCAATATTTTGAGGTAATATATTTTATTAAGGTACAATTGCACTAAATACTTTTTTAACCTGAAATTGGTCTACTTAGTTGCTTCTGTGATATGGGGGCTTAAGGGTGTCCACCATTCATTTATACCATACATTGTAGAAGATACAACAAATAATCTGTCAGCGAGTGGACTAGAAAACAATACACTACACAGAAAAAATACATAGCAAAGAAAATTAATCCATTCCAACATACACAGAGCTTTCCACTTGAACCTGGAGCAACGGCACGTGACTCCACACTGCGTTGGTCATTCTCCTAAAAGACTTTGTATTGTAAAAAAAGGTTGCCTGTGACAAGATAACTTAGAACTTAGTAAAATAAATTAGTAAACAGCCAGCTAAAGACTCCATTTCTCGTGTTTGCTTGATACTGTGTCTCTTGACAGTCTCTTGACAGTGTCAGGCATGCTTTTAGTTTTTACAACCATTTAACAAATTTGAAGATAAAAAGCCTTGAATTGCAACACAATGGTTTTATCCATCTTTCACTCATGGCTGTGCACCTGTGACATTATGTTAAAATTCCAAAAGTGGAGCACTAAATTTAAAAACTTCTAAATCCAGAAAAATCTAGAAAATTTCTGAAATAACTAAGAATAGCCTGCTTCTCCTGTATTATCGATTCTGTCTTGTATGTAGCTACATAAAGTAAGAAATCATATTTTTATAACCTTTCTAAATCATCTAAATAATTATTGCCATTGCCAAATGCAAAAACAATGATTAATGAATTGATTGATCACATTTATTATTTTTGTACTATATTGAGATAATATTCAATCTTTTATATTGTCAAGCATGCATGTCTTCTGGTAAGGTTGCTTTCAACTTTCATGTCCTATAATGATCGATGGAAGGACTTAGACAGTTGAAAGTACATTATTGTACTGTTTTAGTATATTTTCCTCACTTCAAACTTTATTATCACCTTTCTTTTGAATCCTGAATACTTTTTGTTTTTCCAATATTCATATTAAATATTCCTCAAATAAACTTGCAAATGTTGCAGAAAAACTGCAGTGATGTTAATGTATCACATTGCTTTTTACCACGAATGCCACCCTTATGCAAAGCTAATTCAAATTTCACAGCTTAACTCACCATAAATATGCTTCAGAATAAAATTAACTGAAAATCTAGCAGAAGTCTCTGGCACGTTCTAGAGTTTATTAGGTGAGTCAAAAAAAGTTTTTGTGTGTCTATCTTAACTATGTTTCAGAAATTATGGAAAATAAAATATGTTTATATGATGTCATAATTTTACCTATGCAGTTAAGAAATGTTCTAAGTTAGGGAACAGTATATTGTTTATGTATAAAGCTGAGGATTTTGCAAGCCATAATAACAGCAATTTTCAATCCAGATCCATTGAGGTTAATTTATGTAAGAAAAAATAACTATATTTGAAAGAGCTGCACAGTTAAATACTTTCCTTTTTATACAGTAATAAAGTAATGTGAATTTTAATTGAATTATTTTTAGGTTGTTGTTAATTTCATCTCGCTTTTCCAAAAATATAAGAAAAGAGCAAAATTGAAATTTAAAAAATCTCAAATAAAATATTATTCTGGGAACAGAAGAATAAGAAAAAGAGCTTTATCCAAGAAAGATTGCTATTGTCTGGAATGAATTTTCATATTAAATAATTACATCTTTCCAGCAATAAGTGAAACACGAAGTAAAGTAACACTGAGTAAATTAAGCAATGAACTAGCAATACAACAAAAGCAATTCCACTGATTAGTGAGATTGGACTTTACATATTTAAATTCTAAAAATGACATAGGCAATGTTGCATTGAAACTGCAAAGTGAAACTAGAAGGTCTAAAAAACCTTATTGTAATGCATTGCGATGTTCCTGTATTACATGTGGCAAGTATTCTTGATGTCTACCTCACGTATACCTCTGGATATGCATTACATGGTATGATATAAGTCATGTTCCATGTCTTTGCTGCTAATTTCTTGCTTTTAGCATTAAAAAGGACTGTGCAGTGTGTATGTAAGCTTGTGCGCTACTTTGATGCCTGCTCTGGACAGGATAAGGGCTGTACCTTCTGATACCCCGTGATGATAAGAAAGTGTATGCCAGGTGGGATGGGGAGTCAAGGCAGTTGTTTCCTGGGGTCTCTGGCATCTCCTATGTAAGCATTGTCTGATAAATGTATTTGTTTATTGTGAACAGTTGGTAAAGATTGTGTCTCAATCTTTTTAGTTTCCTTGGTATTACAGTGGGTGTGAACTCTTCTGAACAGAGTCTTAACACAGCTCCTTTTATGCAATGATGGGTAATTGCTTGCAAAGTGTAATATTTTCTCTGCATAACATTCCTTATGATAAACACCTGTAACCTGGATGGCATTGTTATCTCTTTAAAAGGATATGTCCAGGAAATTGATGCATTGGTTTATTTCTTTTTCCATAGTAAACTGGATTGATGGAAATATTGCATTGATATGGTTATGAAAATTAATCAATTAGTCATTTTTTAATCTGACGAATGTGTTCATCAACGTAGTGTATCCAAGATTTCGGGTTCTACTGAGTCAGAGCCACACTTTCGAATCACTGCATTACCAGTGTAACAAAAGGCGCTATATAGGCACCTGCCCGACACAGATGGACACGGAGGCACATATAAAAACACAAAGACTTTATTTGTTCGTCTTCCCCGTGACCCACAGGCAATACACAGTCCCACAAAACTCCAGTCCAACACACAGCAACACCACCTTTCTTCCTTTACCACCACTCCTTCCCAAGCTTCATGTCCTTCCTCCCAACTCTGGCTCCTCGAGCGGTGGTGGCTGGCCCTTTTTATAACCCACCTGGAAGTGTTCCAGGTGCTTGACCACCTGGTCCTAATTGCACCTCCGGGTGGGGCTGAAGATTCATCCAGCCAGGCTGCTGAGTCTATGCAGCGCCCCCTAGCGGCCATCCGAGCCCCCAACCAGGCTGTGGAGGACTCCATCTCCCATGGAGCCCTGCGGGTGGTTGGGGAATCATCGTCAGCCATGGAGGCTGCCACCAAGCGTCCCGGGGGAGGTACTGGACTGCCCATAGTGGCTCCCCCGGAACATAAGCAGCAGGGGCGTCCCTGCCGGGCTTGGGACCCGGCTGTCCTTCACACCAGTTTCACCAAGAGTACTGATAATGGTGATCCCATTGGCATGCATTTTGTTTGTCTGTATAATTTTCCATTAAAAAGAAAGTGGGTTTTCTGGCAAAGTGAAATTAGATGCTTTATATTGTTCATGTTGTTATGGTGGGGTCCTTCTTTATCTTTGTTTATAGCGTTGCTGTGGCCAGATGAATTGGACTCACAGTGTACAGTGACACGATATCTAACGAGACAATTATTAAATCCTCAGCGATTGATATATTATTAAGATGCTGTAATGCCATCTCAGTGCTATTAACAGGATATTCTGAATCATATGGTTCATATTTGAGCATATGAACAAGTCTTTTGAATAAGTTATAACTTAGACCACCTTGTAGGCTGACAACCGGTCTGAATTTTTGAGGGGTTTTATGTATTTTTGGGAGGCCATAGAATTCAGGGCAGCTTGCATTATTGGATTTCATTCTATAATATTCCTGTGAGTTTAGACGGTTGATATTCTGGACCTTATTCAGAGTGGTGTTAAAGATGGTTTTAGTTGGGTCGCTGGTTAGTTGTTCGTAAGTGGTGGTGTCACAGAGAATTTCTTCTATTGCTGTGGCATAATTTTCTTTGTCTATTACAACTATCGCATCTCCTTTGTCAGCTGGTGTGAAAACAATTATTATCCTTTTGTAGCAATCTTAATGCCTTCTGTTCTTTTAAAGGAACATATACTGTCGGACGTCTTGCATGTAACTAGCTCGCCACGACACACCTTATTTCTTGTGCGTTGCCTGACCTTATCTAAGAAGGTCATGTCAGATGCACCTTTGTGTTTGAACATTAAACCTCTGGCTAGAACATTTTGTTCTGTGGTGGACAGCTGTCTTCTGGAGAAGTTGTATATTCCGGGTTGTAGTTCATTAGTATTGATATTCCCAGTGAGTTTATTCCATTTTTTGTTAAGTGCATTCTATCTGTTTTTGTCTAAGCTGATCCAATTCATAGTGACAAGTTAAGGTTGCTTCAGGAGTTACATGTTACATTTGAGTTTACAGTTGAGAAGAGAGTTGGTGTAATGGCTCACTGGAGGGAATATTCTAGGATGATATGGCAGAATATAAGACAAAGAAATAAATTTAGAAGAGACTTCTCAGTGATATTTGGAGGGGGCAAATATAGAAACTACTGCACCAAAAATACAAAGATTCAAACATGTATTTGTATGTCTATAAGGCAGCAGTTTCTCTGTTTTCCAAACCCATCATTATTTCTTTTCTCCCTTTTTATAACTTGAGTGTGTGTGAGGTTGTATGTGTGTGTGTGTACATTTTGTTATCATTGACTCTGTTGGTATTGTTGTTATGGATTTAGTCTGGCTGGCAAGGATATGTTAAAGGCAGAAATGGCACTGTGGTGGGTACTCATTAAATCATCGAAAGAGAGAAACTAACACCCTGACCAAAGGGGAACACCTCTGTATGCCAGTGATGGATGGATGTGTACTGCCAGAAGGTGGAACACCCAGTAAGGGCAAATGTATCCCATAAGGGGACCTGCAAGAGAAAACCTTGAGAACAAGAAATAGAACTGTCAGGGGATTTTTTTTCTTTTTACCATTTACACAGGGAAATAAGTAAGAGTAGAGAGTTACACTTGTATAATGAAATTCTTACTTTCAGGTTCCTTCTCAGTGTCAAACCCCATAATAAAGGTACCTATAAACATACATTTAAATGTAAATGTATTAATTTAAAATCCCCACAATGCCAAACAAGAAATTAACTCTTATGATTTGGCTCATCTTGTAGACATTATTAGACTTTATTGAAAATCCCTGTTGCGTTATATGGGGAAATTTACAGATTTATTCACTCTTTTATTCCTCTTTAAACATTTGAATAAAAGCCTTCAGCACAGCTGACGATAAACATTTAATACAAAGTCTTGTCTCTTGGATTGACACAGACAAAGTACATTAAAATGCAAAATATGACTTAACATTTACTTCAACAAAATTTACTTTTAAAGTTTTGAAAGTTTTGTATCTTATGGCTAACATTTAATTTTATATGTTTTAAACTTTAGCTTTCTTATATGAAGACAAACATGTTAGCAGTTCTACTACTCACAGGTAAGTCAATATTGCACTCATGAAATATACGGTGCATGTTTTCAGCATAAATATGTTTCTGAGGTTTTGCTGCAGCTTTATTCTCCAATGTCAAATGTGCATTTGAAAGTTTCAAGCCTTATGACAGAATTATTTAAGCTCCAAATGTCTTCGCCTTCTACTACTGATTTTCCCTGTTGCTTATTTACAACGGAGATTGCAGCGCTGGTGGCAGTTGCTTTATCTTGTGCTGGGTTGGGAAGGATGTGCAAGTTAAGCTCTGTTATCCAGCTCTGTCTTTGCATACTGTGGTTTATACAGATACTCAGGCTTTTCTTTCTTACTTTCTTACCAGTTTATACAATGGATTATATGTGTGTGTGTGTCCTTCCCTTTAATGTCTATGATCTAGGCTTGTATAATTGATGAGTGTTTTGCTTGGATTAGTGGAGATTCATCAGAACAGTGAAAATGTGACTTGAAAAAAACACACCTCCACCCCCAGGGTGTTTGCCATTGTGTTATTGTAGTCTTTTGATCCATATATTTTAAAATGTGTGGCGCACTCTTTTTAAAATTGGTTGTTGTCTGTGTAGAGTGTGTACATCCTTCTTGTGTCTACATGTTTATTCCTTTGGATATTCCAGTTTTTGTTTCCCTTCATTAATGAATGCATGTTAAATTATTTTGTGATCTTAACATGACCAAGTGGTGGTGTTTGCAAATGGGTCTTGTGATAGACTACCACTATGCTCCTGCTTTGCTCCTAGTTCTGACAGGCTGTTCCACTGAGTAACGCTGAATTGGATGAAGCAGGCTTGTGAAGGTTTTTTTACATTTTATGTTAAATAAATTTTAGGACATAATCATGTTGGCCATTTTTAATTCTTTTGCAAACTCTCATACACCCACCTTATATAACCCTTCCTGCTAATCTAAATCATCTAAATGTTCATTGTCATTTATTGAATATTATTTTGGATGAAAGCTCTATTCTAAATCATGCTTTTGAACCAGGTCTCACCTTCTAGTAAAGTGCTTCAGTCATTTTGCAAGGAATAGCCAGTTGTTACCATTCTGCCAAACTCTCAACTGATAGTTTCTCCTTTTTTAATTGTTTTCATAAAATTTAACCTAGAATTCACTACATGATCACTTCCTAACCTTTAATTCAATTTTTTTCCTAAAGTTATCTACTGTGGGGCGGCACGGTGGCGCAGTGGTAGCGCTGCTGCCTTGCAGTTAGGAGACCTGGGTTTGCTTCCCGGGTCCTCCCTGCGTGGAGTTTGCATGTTCTCCCTGTGTCTGTGTGGGTTTCCTCCGGGCGCTCCGGTTTCCTCCCACAGTCCAAAGACATGCAGGTTAGGTGGATTGGTGATTCTAAATTGGCCCTAGTGTGTGCTTGGTGTGTGGATGTGCTTGTGTGTGTCCTGTGGTGGGTTGGCACCCTGCCCAGGATTGGTTCCTGCCTTGTGCCCTGTGTTGGCTGGGATTGGCTCCAGCAGACCCCCGTGACCCTGTGTTCAGATTCCGTGGGTTGGAAAATGGATGGATGGGTTATCTACTGTATACTCCATCCCAGGGCAAAAAAAATTTAGTCAGTGATGGCCTATTTAGTGCTCAACCGACACAATTTTGATTCTCAATACTGAATCATTTAGGTTTCATCTTTCACTCATATATTTCTCCTAAAATGCCTTAGGAGCAACTGTCAAGAAACCAAAGAGAAAAAAACGGAGCTAAGATTGAGACATAATTACGTTGCAAGACTGAAAAATAAGAGAAAATACAGAGATCTCAGTAGCGTATAATCTGAACCTTAATAATGATTCAATTGTTTCTCCCTGTACTAAATAAAAGCAACGCTGGAGACTTACTGAAGCAAATAACTATCCATCCGATATTTCAGTAGCAATGCAAATAAACTTGAAAAACACAACAACAGAACATAAATTCTAAATAAATTTATTGTAAATTCAAAATTAGAGTTCACCAGTAATCACACTTGTGGCAACTTACAGTCAAACATTTATTATGATGTGTTTTTACTCAGGTGTTTGAATAAAAACATTTCTACAGTACATTCAATTTTCAACTTTTTAACCAGAAACTTTTATTCAAGCCAATGTTACAATTGTAAAACAGACAAACTGTTAAACAAAATGAATAGTTCACCAATGTAAGCAATTTAATAAAAATATTGAATGTATGTCAAGAATGTCAAAACTACCTAAAAGCAACTCAAGTAAACAAGCCTTAGTCTTTCCTGCAAAAATTCTACATACTTATAAATAATTATATATTAACATTTATTAAATATTATAAAGTATTAGCAATATAGAGATCACATGGACTGGGGATTGGAACACTTCCTGGTTAGGGAATATAAAAAGATTATGGGACCTCCCAGACGGCGAGCTGAGTTGGGAGGCAGGATGGCTAAGCATCTGGGAGTTTGGAGGATTGTTTATTGTGGTTGTTATTGATTTGATTTATATAAGAATTGTGGAGAGGAGCGTGCTTTGTGCACTTATTTATAATAATAAATATTATTATTGGACTTTTACCTGGTGTCTGACGTGGTGTCTGCGGGTTCAAGGGAGTGAGACAGCCCTAAACTGTCACAGAGTATATTATAAGAACAACTAGAGCTTCAGTAGAGATCTCAGACATTGCCACAATTAACATATACACTTAAAGCTGAAACTCTTTTATATACCAGATGGAGTCAAATCTAAGAACAAAAAAGACTTTTGATCACAAGAAATAAATGAGAGACAGGAGACAATACCGTTTGTCTATTTTTTTTTTATCATTGTATCTTATTTGTGTCTAGGAGATCTAAGGACCAGTTTTTTATTCCTCTGGGATGGTATTTTCAAACTATAAAAGTAACATTTGCTTATGTCTCATTTCAACTCTGTGATTAACTGGAAAGAGGCTTGTGACAAATTTAAAGACAATCACTAAGAATTCATATACATCCATGCTGGATGGCTTTCTTACCCCTCCATAATAAGGGAAGCACTTAAATGTTTCATCCAAGATCCATTAGATAAATTTTGAAAATAAACTTACAACCCTGAAACAATTTTAGCCCACTTTGTTTACCCTTTGCCACAAACTGTATATCACTTTTATTAAGACACAACTTATCGCTCTCCTTCAGCAGCAGACAGATTATTTGAGGCACCATGCCCAATATCTGTAGTGTTCATCAGGTGCAACTGCAAGCTGTGTCTTGTAAAGTACTTATGAAAAAATAAACTTCTTAGTTTATCACTAGTGTTATATACAGTACTGTGCAAAGGTTTTAGGCAGGTGAGAAAAATGTTGTAAACTAAGAATGCTTACACAAACAGAAGTGTTAATAGTTTACTTTTATTAATTAACAATACAAAGTGAATGAACAGAAGAAAAATCTAAATCAAATCAATATTTGGTGTGACCACCCTTTGCCTTCAAAACAACATCAGTTCTTCTAGGTATACTTGCACGCAGTTTTTGAAGGAACTCAGCAGGTAGGTTGTTCCAACATCTTGGAGAACTAACCACAGATCTTCTGTGGATGTAGGCTGCCACAAATCCTTCTGTTTCTTCATTTAATCCTAGACACACTCGATGATGTTGACATCAGGGTGCTGTGCAGGTCATACAATCACTTCCAGCACTCCTTGTTCTTATTTACACTGAAGATTTTTCTTAATGACATTGACTGTATGTTTGGGGTCGTTGTCCTGCTGCAGATTAAATTTGGAGCCAATAAGATGCCTCCCCAATGGCATTGCATGATGAATAATTATCTGCATGTATTTCACAGCATTGAGGACACCATTAATCCTGACCAAATCCACAACTAAACTTGCAGAAATTCAGCCCCAGACTTGCAAGAATATGCCACCATGCTTCACTGTTGCCTGCAGACAGTCATTATTGTACCACTCTCCAGCCTTTGCAAACTGCTTTCTGCTACAGCCAAATATTTTAGATTTTGACTCATCACTCCAGAGCACCTGCTGCCATTTTTCTGCACCCCAGTTCTTATGTTTTTGTGCATAGTGGAGTCCTTTGGCCTTTTTTCCATGTCAGAGGTATGGCTTTTTGGCCACAATTCTTCCATGACCAGCTCTTCCGTCCAGATTTCTCCAGACAGTAGATGGGTGTACCTGGGTCCCACAGGTTTATGCCAGTTCTGAGATGCTGGCTCTGCTGGACATTTTCCAATTTCAAAGGGAAGTACGTATGATGTGTCTTTCATCTGCCCCACTAAGTTTTCTTGGCCAACCACTCCACCTACATTCCTCAACATTGCCCGTTTCTTTGTGCTTCTTCAAAAGAGATTGAACAGCACATATTGAATCCCCAATCTGCTTGGAAATCTTTGCCTGGGTGAGACCTTGCTGATATTGTACAACTATTTTGTGTCTTACTGCTGTGCTCCTATGATCTGTGACATAAAACTATCTTCCACAACATCACCTTGATAGCAGAGTTTGGCTGTTCTTCGCCCAGTTTTTACTCTCCTACACAGCTGTTTTTGTTTCAGTTAATGATTGTGTTTCAACCTACTTATGAAAAGGATGATCATTAGCACCTGTTTGATATAGTTGGTTAATCATACACCTGACTATAATCCTACAAAATCCCTGCCTTTGTGCAAGTGTGCCTAAAAGAATCAGCACTGATTTTAAGGCAAAGGGTAGACACACTAAACATGGATTGGATTTAGATTTTACTTCTGCTAGGATCACTTTGCATTTTGTAAATTGATAAAAATAAACAATGAGAATTTATATTTGTGAAAGCATTCTTTTTCACACCTGCCTGAAAGTTTTGCACAGTACTGTATGTCTATAAGATAAATTATATTCAGTTTATATCTTTCTATTCCAGATGTTTTATTATCAGACAAGTATTTTTCACTAGAAGAAATGTAACTCTTTATCAGTATAGTGATATCATTTCCAGTTATCAATGGAGGATACAACAATACTTGGTTCTTTTCAAACTTTACTAAGAGGCTATATTGTATTCTATGAAAATAATGCTAATAGTTGTGTTACTCAACATGAGTATAGTTGCTTGTCTGTATATTACTAAAACATTTGGCAGTTTTTTGTAAGACACTTAAGGTCTCAAGATCTCAGAATTAATATGCTGTTTATTCATCTTTAAACATATTCAATAATAACTACATAAATAAAGGTATTGACTAAACTCCTGCCAAAATAATAAATCAAAGTCATTCATAAATTGCTCCACACTAACCAATAAGTTTTAATTTTCTCCAGGTCTGCCATTTTTTACAGACTATTGTGTTATAGAAGCCTTAGTCTCCACTGCAACATTTCTCTTCCTCGATACAGAACCACATTTGACTGTTTGAACTGATCTTTCTATACTTAACCTCATGGGCTTTGGAGAAACTTTTATTATTATGCTAAAAAAAAATAAAAATTGCACAGGGGAGAAAGTAAGCATATCTTCTTTACTAGTTTAAAGAACCACCCTACACATTTGCAAAATACTCCTATTTTAATTTGATTTGTAAGAGGTATCAAGCAGTTTGTTCAGCACAGTATATAACTGCTACATTTATAGATATCCAGCTCACATCACCTCCCTCCATACTAGTGATATTTTATAAAACAAATAACCCATGAGACATTTCACTTAATTTATTTGTCAGATCTGAGACGATACAAGAAGACATTGTGAGGTTTTTGAGATCCCAAAACTCTCCCTGCTGCACAGTGAACTGAAACTCTGTCTATGCAGACAGGGATTGCTTGTCCCCTGCCAAGGCAACTGCAGGTTCGCAGCCTCACTGTGTAACATGCTGGCCACCCGATGGTAGATATGGGCAACATTCTAACCTGGCCACTAACATGGCCCTGTTACTATTTGTTTGCTGTGTCTGTGTGTATTAAAGTTGTAGCTCCCATTTAAATAAAAAACCCTAACTGTTCCTTTTTTGAGTGAATAAAGCTGGTTGTCTTAAAGCCTTTGGACTCAGCATCTTCTCTCAGGTGCAAGACAGTGACTCACGCATCACAGACATAATTAATTGGTGTAAGCTTTACATCACTTTAAGTTCCATTACTAATTGTACCTTTCTCCTCTAACTGTTCCTGTTGGTTCCCAATTCAGACACCTCAGGTGTAGAGATATTTCCTCATCTAAAGACAACCACTGCTTCTAATTACCTCTGTATGTTAAATGATATTTAATTATCTCTTAGCACCTTGGCAGATAGAGACTTCTTCCTGCACTCATTACATCCATCAATATATTTGTGGTCTTGAAGGGTAGGGTCAGAGGAAGGGAATTCAAAAGTCTTGGAGCCATTACCTCGAAAGCCTGATCACCAAGTGTCTTTAATTGAGTCCTGGGGATAGTTAGTAAACTGACCAGAGGACCAAAGAGATCGACTTTGAGAGGAAGAAAGAAGTTCTACCACATACTAGCACATAAAGTAACAATATTCCTGAGCTCCAGCACATACTGAAATAATACCTGTCCACAATGGTGCGTTCTTTAATGGCTGGAGGGAAACTTGTCCTTATAAATTTAAGAATAGTTTACTGCTCATAAGTAATTACTTCCAGGGATCTTCTCCTGTCTCTGAGGCACTCGGCTACCTGGTGGCTGCTGACCTGCATTTCTACTCTTATGGACTCCTCTTACTTTAAATGGAAAAGCTGAACATCCCTGTAATGGTTGTCAGCTCACAATGATTTAGCAATGTATCCTTCTAATACATTACTGACTATCACTCTTTTGAATCTTATCAACTCTTGGTCTACAGCACCTCCTAACTCTGGCACCGCCTTCCAAGACTGGCAGCCAATCACATTCTGTAAAAGAAATATTACATAAACTGTAGTAATTTTTAGTTTTCTTTTCTTTTTAGACGTTCTGGTGTATTGTTGCTTAACATAATTTGTCCCCACGGCAAAAATAAAGTGCTATCTATCTGCTCTCAGAAAGATTTTATCATATAATTTACTTTTGAAACATGACCTAATAGATACCGTTTCAACATTATTTTATAGGTAAAGCTTATTGTCTGGACTACAGTTTTCAAAAATGTTTATCCTGCTTTATTTTTATTTATGTTTCTGAGAGAAAAGCACATTTTAGTGTGGTTATGTTTTTAGGGAGCTTGTATGATAGCTATGCAAAGCATATCATTCCAGCTAATATCATAGACATCTTGTTCTTAGAGCAAAATATGATGATTAATCATGTTCACGTTGACAGTTTGCATTTCTTGTTATTAGCAATAAGAAGAGGAAACTGATATTGGAAAATATAAATAATTATTGTAAAGTTTACATAATGTTTGTTAAATATAAATAACTGCTTATGAATTATTCTTTGATGGGGCAATAAAAGCAACAGTTACTCTAGTTAGAATGAAGTGGTATTTCGATTCAATCATGTCGAATGCTTTTTCTGCATCCAATGATAATAATATTTCTGGGGTGTTTGATTTAGTTGGTGAGTATATTACATTAAACAAGCGTCGAAGATTTGAAGATAAGTGTCGGCCCCTAATAAATCCAGTTTGGTCTTGTGATATTACCGAAGGGAGCACTTTCTCCATCCTTCTAGCTATGATTTTAGAGAGTATTTTAACGTCGTTATTCAGAAGTGAAATTGGTCTGTGTGATGCACATTGTAATAAGTCCTTATTTTGTTTTGGAAAAACGGCGATTAGTGCTTGGCAAAAGGTTAGAGGAAGAGATTGGTTATCTATGGCTTCTGTAAATGTTGCTGATAGGAGGGGAGCTAGCTGAGCGGAGAACTTCTTGTAAAATTCTGCAGGGTAGCCATCAGGGCCTGCTGCTTTCCCGCCTTGGAGTGACTTTATAGCATCTAGTAATTCTGATAACGCCAGAGGTTTATCAAGTTCCTCTGCACTAAAAGTGTCTATTTGTGGTATCTGTAATGTATCCAGAAATGCATTAGAGACGATTTTATCTCCGTTTGTGTTGGTGATTACCGAGATTGCGTTGCGCACTTCTTGCTTGTGAATTTGTTGAGCTAAAAGCTTATTAGCTTTCTCTCCATGTTCATAGTAATGATGTCTGGATTTATAGATTAGTTGTTCAGTTTCTTTAGTTGTCAAGAGGTTTAATTCTGAATGTAGAGCCTGCCTCCTCCTATGTAGAGTCTCGCTTGGTAGTCTGGCATGTTCTTCATCTATTTTAGTAATTTCGCTTTTTATCTCTGCTACTTTCTTGGCTTCGGATTTATTTCTGTGGGAAAGATATCAGATAATCTGTCCTCTTAAGAAGACCTTGAGAGTTTCCTAGAGTATTCCTGCAGAGATCTCGGGGATGTATTTGTCTCTAGAAAGAATTTGATTTGTTTGGATATAAATTCCGTACAATTCTCGTCAGCTAATAGAAGCGGGTTGAGGCCATCTGCGGGGTGAGTGTATGGGGCTTAGTAATTTTAGCTCCAAGATCATAGGTGCATGGTCAGAAATAACAATAGCATCGTATTTGCAAGATTTAATCTTAGGCAAGAAGTTATTGTCTATAAAGAAGTAATCAATCCTTGAGTAGCAATGATGTACTGGTGAGTAGAAAGAATATGTTCTTGAATTTGGGTTTAAAACCTCCAGGGTCTGATAAGTTGTGATCAGTTATAAACTTTGTAATTATCTTTGCGTGTTAGATGCCGTTCCCCCTGTGGAGGAAGTCCTATCTAAAAGTGGATTTAGAACACAATTAAAGTCCCCAGCCATTATAACTTTATGAGTGTTCAGATTGGGAATGGATGCAAATAAATTTTGTATAAATTCCTTATCATCAACATTAGGTGCATAAACATTTATCAAAATCATTTTACAGTTAGATAAGTCTCCCATGACCATTACATATCTCCCTTCAGGATCCAATACTACATCTGATGCTACAAATGGTACTGTTCTATGTATGAGAATTCCCACACCTCTAGTTTTCTTCGTAAAACTAGAATGGAACATTTGGCCAGTCCAGTCTTTTTGCAGCCGGAACTGATCCTTGCTTAGTAAGTGGGTCTCCTGTAAAAATACTATTTTAGCATTTAGACCTGTTAGGTGAGAGTACTTTCTTTCTCTTTAATTCGTGATTCAGGCCTTTAACATTCCAGCTTACGAAGTTAACTGTCCCATCATGGAGACACTGATTCTGAGTTTTTGATGTCATTTTATAGTCTTAACTGGAAGTGAGACAGCTTGGTCTTAATTTCCTATTTCCCCTAGAGTTGTTGCCATGCAGCTTATTATTACGTTGGTAGTTATAATTATAAAGATTAAGAGGATAGATTAGGTATAGATCAAGCCTGCTCTCTTTCTCTCCCCCCTTATTTTGCCTCCCCAAGTGAGGCTAAAACCCACTTCACACAGTCCCAGTCCTCTGACATACCCAGAGACAGAGCACGTCCAAAGCAAAACAAGCCCCATGCAGCGCTTTTAGGGTTAAAAGATAGAGATATCTATTACCAATATAGTCTTAAAAAAAGAATTTTGCACTTAAAATATATATATAGTCTTCAGAAATTTTAGTGCATTAAGATGATACACCCAGATAATAAACCCGGGATGATGGTGTTAAAATGTGTCCAGAATAAGCATAACAAGTCTTAATGCAGTAATAGCAATAACAATAAACCAAGGGTATGATATTGAACAGTCTCGTTTAGGGTAGAGATGAAATAATTAGCTAAAAAAAAAAAAGAAAAAGAGAAAAAAGAAAAAGTAATTAAGCACAATAAAACATAAACAGATAGCGCCCTAGTAATACTAAGTAATAATGAGAATATATGAGAATATATGCTGATAAAACCCGTATTTTAAAACAAATAGATCAGACAGTAGATTATTAATCCTTGCTTTATCATTAACCGCCATGACTCACTATTATGTATCAGAATAGTCCCGGGATCAGCTTTCTTAATTCCTTTTCTGCTTCTTCCTTGCTAGCGAAGACATAGAATTGACCCTGCCATTCCACTTTCAGTTTTGCCGGATACAAGAGGCTGTATTTGACACTGGCTTGCCGTAACCGCTGTTTAATGTTGTAGAAGGCTGCGTTTAATAGCTGTTGCTGGAGAGAAGTCAGGGAAGATATGAATGTGGTTATTTTCATACATAATATCTTCCTTGTTTCTGAGGAGTGCCATCACCTCTAACTTAAATGATAATCGTTCAAAACGAACTATAAAAGATCTTGGTCTGGGTCTAACGGTGTTTGATCCGCGTACGCGGTAAGCCGCTGCTATCTCAGATTCTGCTTTAAAGTCGTCCCCGATTATTTTAGAAAAAGTTCAGCTGCTAATTTCACAGGGTTTGAACTTTCTGATTCTCAGGCAGACCTTCAATTCTGACATTATACCTTCTGCTTCCATCTTCCAAAGCAGCCAGTCTGTCTCCGAGTTTTTGCATTCGGAACTGACATTTACTGCTTTTCCTCGGCACTGGCAGCTAAATTCTCGGCTATTTCAATCCGAGTCGTGAATGTCTCCTTGAGATCTTCCAATTGATCAGTAAGCGTGCTCAGTTTAACCGAGTTTTCCTGAATGCGCTCTTCAATTTTACCCAGCACCTCTCGCAGCTCAAGTTGCATCTCTTGTCGCAGCCTTTCATTTGCCTGTTGCAGCCTTTCATTAGCCTGTTGCAATTCCAGCCGCTGCGTTTCGTTTGCCTGTTGGAGTTCCTGTCGCAGCCATTCATTTGGCTGTTTCAACTCCTGTCTCACCTCCTGTCTCATTTTTTCATTTGCCTTCACCCTTGCTTTCTCATTAGCCTTCTTGCTTTTCTTTATATCTTGCATGAGCTCAGCGAGCATCACCTGCAGTTTAGACAATTCAATTGTGCTTTCTTGTACTGTAGATGAAGCAGCAGACTCTACTGTAGCCAGTGTCCCCGCTGCTCCCGGCTCGCGTGGAGTGATTGAAGCCGCGGACTTAAAGACCTTTTCCAGTTTCAGGTGATCTTCTCCGATCGGTGAGCTATCGAGATCTGCACTCACGATCGTACCTTCGCTCCCCTTTTCGCTTTCAGCCGGCGACGATGTAGCGGACCGTGGCCCCAAGGAGTCTGTACTTTCGCCCATCTGATCCAGGTCTGTCTCTGAAAGGCCGTATCTTGAACTAGGGCTTGCTGGTCTTAGATTGGGTGTAGCTTTAGTTTTCGATTCTTTCAGACCCCCCTTCTTGTTGGCCATGTTTATATGTGCTTACATATACTGTAGCAGTCCCTCTCGGGTTGAATAATTACAGGATATCTCAGGATAATAAGCAAATAATATGAAAAATAACACCGCTGCTAGCGGAGCTCCACTTCAGACGTGCATCTCTCGCATCGGACGAGACCAATCTCCTTTTTACTACATTGGAGAAGTTTGGGTTTGGCCTGAACATTTGTGCATGGATTAAATTACTGTATACTAACCCAGAAGCTTCAGTTTGCATCAACAACATTTGCTCAGACTACTTTAAACTAGAACATGGTACTAGATAAGGATGCCCCTTGTCACCGCTGCTGTTTGTGATTGCCATTGAACCACTGGCAATACATTGTCGAAATACTGATCAGATAAAGGGGCTTAGCAGAGGAGGACTGGAACAGAAAATTTCATTATATGCAGATGATATGGTACTGTATATATCGGACCCAGAAAATTCCGTGCCTGCAGTCTTAGCAGCACTCACAGAATTTCAAAAGATCTCTGGTCTCAGAATTAATCTGAATAAAAGTGTACTCTTCCAGTGAATTCTCAAGCATATAATATTAGATTAGATACCCTACCTTTTATCATTGCAGTACAGTTTAAATACCTAGGGGTAAACATCACAAGTAAACATAAAGCTCTATATCAACAAAATTTCGCCGTCTGCATGGAAAAAATTAAACAAGACTTGCATAGATGGTCAACCCTTCATCTCACACTAGCTGGAAGAATTAACACTGTTAAGATGAATATTCTTCCTAAGCTCCTTTTTTATTTCAAAACATTCCAATATACATTAATAAATCATTCTTTAGGCAATTAGATTCAACAATAACCTAATTTATTTGGAATTCAAAACATCCACGTATCAAAAGAGCGACCCTACAAAGACAAAAGGCAGAAGGCGGCATGGCTCTACCTAACTTCCATTTTTATTACTGGGCAGCAAGTATACAGGCGATAAGAACCTGGACACAAATAGAAGAACATACGCAGGCTTGGTCCGCAATAGAAGTAAAATCCTGTAGTACTTCTTTGTATTCCTTGCTCTGTGCTCCAATAAACACACGTTATCGGCAATATACAAATAACCCAGTTGTGCTCCACTCACTTAGAATCTGGAACCAATGTAGAAAGCATTTTAAGACAGAGAAGCTTCTATCTGTGGCACCTCTGCAAGAGAACCACCTCTTTCAACCTTCACAAACATATGCAGTTTTAATATCTGGAAAAATTTGGAATTAACTTGCTTAGAGATCTTTATATAGACAACGTCTTTGCATCCTATGAACAATTACATTCCAAATTTAACATTCTATCTACACATTTCTTTCACTATCTTCAAATCAGGAACTTTGTTAAACAGAACCTTCCAGATTTTCCTCATCTTGCACCCTCATCCATGCTGGAAAAAATATTGCTCAATCTCAAGGACTTGGACTCCATCTCTACAATATATTGATAACTACTTCCGGTTTGGGTGAACGCTGGCGGGACTGGTCGCCGCTGCTTGCCGGTAACTAGAATATTGATTTTGCTAGACTAGTGATGTTGATGCTTCAGCCTAACCTCCGTTTCGTTTGAAACTTACCGATTTATTCTCTGGACGTCCTGAGCTGCCTGCGGCCTCCTCGCCTACAATGTGGACTGGTAGGATTTTTGCTTGGTTAATGTTTGTTTGGAGTCTTCTGTCACTCGCTATCCAACCTGTGACTGGCCTCCTCCAGTACCCAGCTGCTGAGCTGCTTCGACTGCGTCTTCTCCAGTCTGTGCCTCTGCTGTCGGTGCTATATTTCGACCGGACGTCATACTTCTCCCTTGTCGGAGATACATCCATCGTGGGTCCCGCCAGAGATTCCGAACGGACGCCTCGAAAGGAATTAACTCTTTTTAGTCTGATTTTCAGCACCCTCCGCATAACACAGATAGGAACGCTGACCATAGCGTGTTGGCCAGCTTAGCTTGATCGACTAACACCACTGTAAAATGCGAGAGCAACATTGTCAGATTTGGTCTATTGAACATCCGCTCACTTACGAGCAAGGGACATCTCATTCAGGATCTCCTCATTGACCGTAAGTTTGACTTTCTCTGTTTAACTGAGACTTGGCAGCAACCTCAAGACTTTTCACAACTTAATGAATGCACCCCCCGGGGTTTGTTTACACCTGTCAACCCTGTGCATCTGGCCATGGAGGAGGCGTCGCGATAATTTATCGCGAGAAGTGGAAAGTCCTGCCGTTGCCTGCTCCTGCTGTTAGCTCTTTGAATCGACTGTGTGTCAACTGTCTGGGCCAGTTCCAACCATCATTGCAACTGTCTACCGTCCTCCTAAGTCTAACAACAATTTTTTGAACGATCTTGCTACCTTCCTTACCAATCTATCTGTAATTACTCCAAATATAATTCTGCTGGGGATTTTAATATACATCTGGACAATATCAATATCCCTCTCACTAGAGACTTTTATCTTGCCTGAGAGTTTTGGATACCAGCAGCACACTGATGTTCCTACCCATTGTAAAGGACATATCTTGGACCTGATTTGCTGCTCTGGTGTTGTTCCTTTTGATCTTACAGCAGATGAACTCACTATAACCGACCACTTTCTCCTCTCATTCAACGCTAAACTTACCTTTTCTGTTCCTAAGCTTCCACGTCTCATAGCCTTTCGTAACATTAAGAATATCAACTTGAATTTGCTGTCTTCTAGAATTGATTCGCAAATGGACTTTTATAATTTATCCTCTCCCATAGAACTGGTCTCATATTATGACACTTGTCTTAATGGTATTCTTAATTCTCTGGCTCCGCTAAAACCAGATCTGTTTCTTTTCCTTTTCTGCCCCCTGGTTTACGCCTGAACTTCGGCTTCTGAAAGCTAAAGGCAGGCAACTTGAAAGGTTGTTTAAAAAAAACAGACTCTTTGTCCACAAAGAGATGTATAAAAATCATCTACTCTATTACAAGGATTGTATAGCTCAAACCAAATCTAATTATTACACTCAGTTAATTACTAGTAATACAGGTAACACCAAGTCTTTGTTTTCTTTACTTAATAATGTTACACAACCTCCAGACTCTTTACCATCTCACCTTTACTCAACTGCCTTCTGTAATTCTCTTATGTCTTTTTCAATGAGAAAATCCAAAAGATACATCAGCACCTTGGTCCAGATCCTTTCTGTATTTCTTCTGAACTACACTCACCTATTCACTCTTTCTCTTCTTTCCAGCTTCCCACTTCCTCTGAAATCTCAGATCTCATCTGCAAATCCAAGTCATCTACTTGTCAGCTGGACCCCTGCCTACAGTTTTGGTTAAAGCCTGCCTCCCTCTCTAGTCCCTCTTATTTCTGCCATCATTCACTCTTCTCTTACTACTGGTATTATTCCCTCATCTTTCAAAACTGCTGCTATAACCCCAATATTAAAAAAACCTGGTTGTGATCCTACTAATTTCAATAATTTTCGCCCCATTTCTAACTTGCCCTTTATCTCCAAAATTCTTGAAAAAATAGTAGCTATCCAACTTCACACCCACTTGTCTCACAATAATCTATATGAGAAGTTCCAGTCTGGTTTTCGCCCCCTTCATAGTACAGAAACGGCACTTGTTAAAATTACTAATGACCTCCTTATGGCTGCTGATTCTGGTCTAATCACTATTCTCATCCTTCTTGATCTGAGTGCAGCCTTTGATACTATTTGTCATACCACTCTCCTTAATAGATTATCTTTGATTGGCATTACTCACACTCCACTTGATTGGTTTAGATCTTACCTCTCAGGCCGCACTCAGTTCATACAGCTTAAAACCTTCACATCCCAACCCACCGCTGTTACTTCTGGTGTGCCCCAAGGCTCTGTCCTGGGGCCTCTTCTTTTTATTATTTACCTTCTTCCCCTTGGCAATATTTTTCGCAAATATAACATTAATTTTCACTGTTATGCTGATGACACCCAGCTCTACCTTGCTGGTAAACCCACCTCCTCTTTTCCACCACCCTCACTTATTGACTGCATTTCTGAAATTAAATCCTGGTTTTCTTCAAATTTTCTTAAATTAAACAGTGATAAAACTGAGGCTCTCCTCACTGGTTCAAAATCATCATTATCCAAAACCAATAATTTTTCTTTTATTATTGATAACTCTGTTGTTTCCCATCATCTCAGGTCAAGAGTCTGGGTGTCATCCTTGACAGTACTCTATCTTTCCAATGTCACATTAATAACATCACCCGGTCTGCTTACTTCCACTTACGTAATATTAATCGCATTCGCCCCTCCCTCACTCCTCCTGGAACTCATTAACTGCGGATCTCCGAAATATCAAATCATATTCATCTTTCAAATGTAAACTTAAAACACATTTGTTTAAAATGGCTTTTTCTTCTTCCTCCTGATTATAGTGGTTTTGTTTGGTTTTAATTTTTGGATTTTCTGATGTTTTAAGTTGTTTTTAATTGTGTCTTTTATTTATTTATTTATTGTTTGTTCGGTGTCCTTGAGTTCTCTGAAAGGCGCCTTGTATAAATAAAATGTATTATTATTATTATTATATAAAATCATTTTACAATCACTCCCTTTCAAAGATCCAAGAGGACACTGGGAAAAAGATCTCTCAATTAACACTAGAATTACCAGAGCCTACGAAAAAACTCGTAATTCCGTCCCACCTTAAATCGCTTCTTAAATCCCTTCACACCTCTCCGCCAGCGTCCTTTGTCTTCTAAATGTGCTGATAAAGAGAAGCAAGAAGCAGCCGGCTATTCCATCCCCCCACCAATTTAGAACGTGCACGAACTTCTCTCAGCTCATGCCTTGATTGAGTATCTGGGAGTGAAGTGGAGTTTTAGAGTGGAAATAATAGATCGTTGTTTGGAACACACGTATTTCATGTCTGTTCCGTTTCTACAGTAATCTGTGTAAACACATTGTTAAAACAGAAACGTTTTTTATATTCTAGTATTAGATGACAAAATGTAGACATAAACTATATAATGTATGAAGCCAAATATCAAAGAAAAATTTTCACAAAAGGAACAGATATAACACAATTGCGCTTTTATTCAAAAATATAACTGCAGAAACAAAAAGCCGCCTTAACATGCAACATTGACACCCGTCCATTGTAACTTCCTCCGTGGTGCAATAGAATCAGTTCCCGCCTGGGAATCAAAAGGTCGCGAGTTTGATCCTGCACCACTCCGTTTTTAGAAGTAAACTGCTCTTAGTCTTACTATTTTAGAATAAAAGCATACATTTGATTTCAGTCTGTAACAGCCGGTGCAAATAGTGATCCTTGTAAAGGTTAGCTTTGGTTTTTTTAAATTCACTTTTTATTCTCTCAGTCATGTTCAGAATCAATCCATACAACCCCATCTGACATGGCTGTTTTCACATAAAGACGCGCTATAGCTCTGCAGTGTACCACGATGCATACTAACGCACCCCCACCAAAAGAGTTCAAACACACAAACGCTGGCGAAGCTGCCTTCTTCGTATCTCACCATCACTTGATTTTCTTTTTATTCAGTTTTATTGAGTGTTCCTGCCAGTCCCCGCATGTTGCTGTATGCTGTTTCTTTTGTACTCCAGGACATGCAGAGGAGAGAATGGTAAAAAGCAGTAACTTCGGCGCTATATGCAGTCATCAGACACTCCCCATCTGCCCGTTGTTTTGTTATACTTTTACACCAACATATGTTCCTGTGTTTGAGCATTTTCAAAAATACACGTAATGCCACGAAAAGTGCACGCAGACACTTCATTTCGCAAACAAAACAAGTGCACTTTTATTCAAGACTACCTGTATAACCGAAGAAAAAAGAAAGCAAGTTACAGTAGGCGATTGATACGACAGCTTGCATGGTGCAATGCTAAGAAGTGCTGATTTTCATTCCGTGCTATATAAAATCATCACATTCAAATATTAACAGTTCCCACACACCCAAGGACCGTCCTTCCTACATTTACGACACGTCTACTTGTTGCAGTGTACACACCTCTCTGTGCTATGGTTCCTATTACACTGAATGAGCACCTGACACTGTACTTTCTTCCCTGGGGGAATGTCCCACATCAGAGAATTTCCAGTTCCTGCATAAATTCACACCGATCTGACGCTGTTCGCTTTCAAATAATATTGCATTAGCGATGATATTTTCACATATATTGTCTCTTTCTTTCAGGTGTGTAATAGAAACCACAGCATAGAGAGAAGTGTGTACATTGCTTCTTACAGGAAAAGGCGATGGAAAAAGTGCACTTGAATAAAAGTGCACTTTTGTTATACTTTTACACCAACATATGTTCCTGTGTTTGAGCGACACGGGCAGATGGGGAGTGTCTGATTATTGCATATAGCGAAGTTACTGCTCTTTACCATTCTTTCCTCTGCATGTCCTGGAGTACAAAAGAAACAGCATACAGCAACATGCTGGGACTGGCAGGAACACTCAATAAAATCAAGAAGAAGAAGAAAATCAAGTGACGGTGAGATACGAAGAAGGCAGCTTCGCCAGCGTTTGTGTGTTTGAACCCTTTTGGGGGGGGGGGCGTTAGTATGCATCGTGGTACACTGCAGAGCTATAGTGCGTCTTTAGTGAAAACAGCCGTGTCAGATGGGGTTGTATGGATTGATTCTGAACATGACTGAGAGAATGAAAAGTGAATAAAAAAAAAAGCTAACCTTTACAAGGATCATAAATTGCACCGGCTGTTACAGACTGAAATCAAATGTATGCTTTTATTCTAAAATAGTAAGACTAAGAGCAGTTTACTTCCCAAAACGAAGTGATGCAGGATCAAACTCGCAACCTTTCAATTCCCAGACAGGAACTGATTCTATTGCTCCACGGAGGAAGTTACAATGAATTGGTGTCAATGTCGCTTGTTAAGGCGGCTTTTTGTTTCTGCAGTTATATTTTTGAATAAAAGCGCAATTGTGTTATATCTGTTCCTTTTGTGAAAATTTTTCTTTGATATTTGGACTTCAGGCTTCATACATTATATAGTTTATGTCTACATTTTGTCATCTACTACTAGAATATAAAAAACGTTTCTGTTTTAACAATGTGTTTACAAAGATTACTGTAGAAACGGAACAGACATGAAATGTGTGTGTTCCAAACAACGATCCATTATTTCCACTCTAAAACTCCACTTCACTCCCAGATACTCAATCAAGGCATGAGCTGAGAGAAGTTCGTGCACGCTCTAAATTGGTGGGGGGATGGAATAGCCGGCTGCTTCTTGCTTCTCTTTATCACAGCACATTTAGAAGACAAAGGACGCTGGCGGAGAGGTGTGAAGGGATTTAAGAAGCGATTTAAGGTGGGACGGAATTACGAGTTTTTTCGTAGGCTCTGGTAATTCTAGTGTTAATATATCAGAAAAGGAGTGGAAAGTAGCAATGCAGAGAATTCACTCGAGCTCCATATGCGCTAAGCATACAATTATACAACTTAAAATTATATATCGAGCACAACTGTCTCGACTAAAACTCTCCAAAATGTTTCCAGGGTATGATCCAACCTGCGAACGTTGCAACCAAGTCCCAGCCTCACTGGGTCACATGTTCTGGGCCTGCACCAAATTAACATTATTCTGAACAAAAATTTTTAATTACCTTTCAGACAGCCTTGGACTCACAATTCCTCTTAACCCATTAACAGCTGTGTTTGGGGTTTTTCCAGAGGGGCTTAAAGTGGAGAAAGACAAACAAATTGTGATTTCATTCACTACTCTTTTGGCATGCAGACTTATTCTGATAAACTGGAAGAACCCAAACTCTCCTCTTTTAAGTCAGTGGGAAACCGATGTGTTATACTATTTGAAACTGGAAAAAATCAAATACTCAGTTAGAGGATCCGTACAGACGTTTTTCAAAACATGGCAGGATCCAGTCAGTAATATTTTAAAATAAGCTCATAAAGCACAGAGAATTTATTAATTTAGGTATGTTTACAAGCCTTAAATCTCACGCCATTTGGCTTGCTCATCTGTTCTTAACTCAGTTTTTTTTTTTTGTAAAAACTTGATTGCTTTGTATGGATTGCAATAAAATTAATAAAAAGGAAAAAAAAAAAAGAAGTGGTAAAGTATTTCCTACTACAGAATAATGTACAGTGCATCCGGAAAGTATTCACAGCGCCTCACTTTTTCCACATTTTGTTATGTTACAGCCTTATTCCAAAATGGATTAAATTCATTTTTTTCCTCAGAATTCTACACACAACACCCCATAATGACAACATGAAAAAAGTTTACTTAAGGTTTTTGCAAATTTATTAAAAATAAAAAAACTGAGAAATCACATGTACATAAGTATTCACAGCCTTTGCTCAATACTTTGTCGATGCACCTTTGGCAGCAATTACAGCCTCAAGTCTTTTTGAATATGATGCCACAAGCTTGGCACACCTATCTATGGCCAGTTTTGCCCATTCCTCTTTGCAGCACCTCTCAAGCTCTATCAGGTTGGATGGGAAGCGTCGGTGCACAGTCATTTTAAGATCTCTCCAGAGATGTTCAATCGGATTCAAGTCTGGGCTCTGGCTGGGCCACTCAAGGACATTCACAGAGTTGTCCTGAAGCCACTCCTTTGATATCTTGGCTGTGTGCTTAGGGCTGTTGTCCTGCTGAAAGATGAACCGTCACCCCAGTCTGAGGTCAAGAGCGCTCTGGAGCAGGTTTTCATCCAGAATGTCTCTGTACATTGCTGCAGTCATCTTTCTCTTTATCCTGACTAGTCTCCCAGTTCCTGCCGCTGAAAAACATCCCCACAGCATGATGTTGCCATCACCATGCTTCACTGTAGGGATGGTATTGGCCTGGTGATGAGCGGTGCCTGGTTTCCTCCAAACGTGATGCCTGGCATTCACACCAAAGAATTAAATCTTTGTCTCATCAGACCAGAGAATTTTGTTTCTCATGGTCTGAGAGTCCTTCAGGTGCCTTTTGGCAAAACCCAGGCAGGCTGCCATGTGTCTTTTACTAAGGAGTGGCTTCCTTCTGGCCACTCTACCATACAGGCCTGATTGGTGGATTGCTGCAGAGATGGTTGTCCTTCTGGAAGGTTCTCCTCTCTCCACAGAGGACCTCTGGAGCTCTAACACAGTGACCATCGGGTTCTTGGTCACCTCCCTGACTAAAGCCCTTCTCCCCCGATCGCTCAGTTTAGATGGCCGGCCACCTCTAGGAAGAGTCCTGGTGGTTTCGAACTTTTTCCACTTACGAATAACGGAGGCCACTGTGCTCACTGGGACATTCAAAGCAGCAGAAATTTTTCTGTAACCTTCCCCAGATTTGTGCCTCGAGACAATCCTGTCTCGGAGGTCTACAGACAATTCCTTTGACCTTATGCTTGGTTTGTGCTCTGACATGAACTGTCAACTGTGGGACCTTATATAGACAGGTGTGTGCCTTTCCAAATCATGTCCAATCAACTGAATTTACCACAGGTGGACTCCAATTAAGCTGCAGAAACATATCAAGGATGATCAGGGGAAACAGGATGCACCTGAGCTCAATTTTGAGCTTCATGGCAAATGCTGTGAATACTTATGTACATGTGCTTTCTCAGTTTTGTTTATTTTTAATAAATTTGCAAAAATCTCAAGTAAACTTTTTTCACGTTGTCATTATGGGGTGTTGTGTGTAGAATTCTGAGGAAGAAATGAATTTAATCCATTTTGGAATAAGGCTGTAACATAACAAAATGTGGAAAAAGTGATGTGCTGTGAATGCTTTCCAGATGCACTGTATGCTAAGAACATGGGCCTTGCTCAAAGGCTGAAGACGATCAGCTATAGGTGTATGTCACAAGTTGGATTGCTTAAGGAAAATCTCCCACTTTCTTATCCACGCAACAATCTGGATTAATGGAAAAATGTTAGCATAATATAAAACAATACAATAAACATGAATTTATTAATTTTTCTAAATCTTGACCACACACTTTTTATACAAAGCAGGATTTGAACAATTGGAAGGGGAAAAGTGAACCAAATTACACTTGTTGAAAGAAGAAATTAATTAGGTATTTGTTTATTGAATGAGGAATAAGCTAATCATACTTAATGATTTTTTTAAACTTGACAATTGAATGTAAAAAGGGAAAAAGGAAATCTAGTACCAATATATCATGCATGTAAGATACGAAATACAGCACAAATCAATTTAAGGTATTTTTACTTGTTTAAATAAAGGCTTGTCATAGCCCTTTCTAAATTTATTTTAAACAAATTCTTTATTACAGGGTCATACTCAATGATGTCTTGCAGTGTCATCCCGTTTACCTTTGTATCAAACAACCAGACGTGGGATGCTGCCCAGAGTTATTGCAGAAGTACATTTACAGACCTGGCAACAGTTGAAAATGAAGAGATAAATCAGCAGCTGGTAAACGTCTCTCAAGGGAACTCATTCTGGATTGGACTGAGACGTAACAGAGACAACTGGCAGTGGTCAAGTGGGGAAAACGTGACTTATACTAACTGGGATAGAAACCTCTTCTGTGCATTTGTTCAATCAGATGGATCCTGGAATGATAATATCAGCCGTACTGAAATGCCTTTCATGTGTTACAATGGTAGGCAATCAATTAATTATATGGATTGTGGATACCTATTATTAGGAAAAAGTTAAACAGAGTTTGAATGGAGTAGTTAAAATTTATAGTTTGGTGAATAAAAAAGACCTTGGTTGAGGAACATGGGATGGCTGATAGATGAGATTATCAAAATATAGAATAAATGTTTTGTCCAAGGCACTTTTGCTGGTGGTATCTGAAAAACTGAGTTCCAAAGAGCTGCAAATGAAGATTTATGGGGTTTCAGCAGTTTTCAGCTTGGTGGTATGTAATTGAGCTCCTCTAGAACTTTATTTAGATTTACTTACCAAGTTAGGTTATCTTCTAATATACATTTTAGCATCACAACCAGCAGTAGCATGGTGTTGTGCCACGTTAACCAATAAAATGTGTCATTTTGCTTGACTTCTCATTGCATCCCAACCAGGAAACAGAACACCAACCACTGCAACAGGAATGCCCTTTCACACATACTGTCTATCCATGGTAGCTTCCTGGCTGGAAAAGGGAATAACAACTCAGTTGGTGAGGATACCATTCATTCCTGCTGCCTGTCCATTATGATGACCCCCCAGCTGGGTAAAGAGACACTATCCATCCTGGCTGGAATGCCACTCCATCTCTGCTTCCTATCATTATATTCATTATAATTTTCTTTTACTCTGCACTTGCCCAGACCTGACGTTTCTTTTTCACCATATTCAGTAACAAATCCTAGAAGGGACTATAATGCTCCCAAAATTAATCCATCCATTCACTAATTCAGAACCCATTTTAGCAGCAAAAAATTTGTTGGCAAAGCAGGAACCATCCCTGAACGGAGTGTTAGTTTATCACAAAGAATACTCACAAACCATTGTTAATTTATAACAACTGCATTTAGAACTGAAAATCATTATACAGTACGTAGGTACATCTTTGGGTTATGGCCAAAAAAAGAAAGGAAGTCAGGTTATACAGGAACTGGACTGGGACTTGAAATCACTCTGTGGGAGCTGAAAGCGGCAATGGTTTATGAAAGCTCCACCACACCACTATATCCAGCCCTGAATACAGAAAGTGGTTTGGTTTGACTCTTCTATATAAATAGTCAATGAAATGGTCTTTGGGGATGGCATATTTAATGACCTACTTAGCACTACTGTCTCATATCTGCTGGACATGCACTTTGTTCTATATCTGAGTGCATTTTCTCTGTCTGATGCATTTTTCTTCTCTACCAGGTCGACATGGTAGGCTTGGTAGGTAGGCTGAGACAGAATGTATATTAGTAGTATTTTTACTGTACTGTTTACTTTTGTCAGTACCCTGCATCCTTCTGTGTTATTGAATCATTATTATTTACTTTCCTACATACAAACACACTTACTGTTTAAATCTATGGTTGACAATGGATTAATCTGAAATAACTGCTTTTTTTAATTGGAAACACCCTGAGAGTATTAAACATGTACAAAGATTTTTAGTGTATGCTAACTACTATAACCTCTTCATTAAAAACTTTGGTTTGGTAATAGACACTATTAATTCATTAACAAAGAATAATCATAAAAGATTCATTTGGACTCTAGATGCTCAAGAGGCTTTTGAGAACCTTAAGTCTGTATTTACTAGAGTATTACAACATCAAGATCCTAACTTACAGCTCACGGTAGAGGTGGATGCCTATAGTACAGGGTTCAGTGCTATTCTCAGCACTCAATTTGCTTCTACAGGTTTAATTTATCCTTGTGCATTCTTTTTTTAAAAAAAACTTATGATGGCTTAACAGAATTATGATGTGGGCAATCAAGAACTTTTGACAATAAAATTGGGTGTGAAGGATTGAGGGAACCACTTTTCCATTTATGATTTATAATGATCATAAGAATTTGACTTATTTAAAGGAAGCAAAATGATTAATTACCATTAGTAAGATTTTCTTTGTTCTCTAGTCATTTGTATTTGAAAACTTTTTACTGTTTTGGAAGTAGAAATAGCAAGGCAGATGCTTAACCCAGACTTTACGAGTCAGAATAGTTATAAGCAGACCCTGAAACATATATTACCTTATGAGAAAATATTTAGGGATTACCCTAACCATGATGTTAGATGATTTAGAGGACTTGATTAGGTTGGCTAATGATAGAGCCAGAGAGGTTTCCTGAAGAATGTTGTGAGACCGAGTCTGCTGAGATTGTTGTCAGTGACAAAAAGACCAGGGGCTTCATGTATAAATGGTTCGTAAACACCAAAAATGTTACATAAACCTTTTTCCATGATCAAAACTGCGTAAAGCCACACTCATTTTCATGACAGCCTCACAGTATGTGTACAAACTTTTCTGATGGGATCTGCAAACGCGCTGCACCCAAAATTAAAGCAATGCTACTGTTTCAGTGTGGTATTACTTTCTTTTTTAGATTCACAACCATGGTGCAGGCTTTATCAAATACACTGAATTTAATTGGTTATTGTTTATTAGTTTAAGGCATCTGATTGTAATAAACCTGTAAACATACAATCGTGTATGGAATGGCCAAACTATTCCAAATACCACAGCTGCTTTAGCATTGTTACTCTCACTGCACTACTGAGAGTATTCTAACCTATTTTATCTGTTTGTGGTGTCACAACTCTACAGCAGCTGATCAGAAAGCTCTATTGCGGATTGTGTCGAGAATGCAGAGGACTGTCAGGATACAGCTCCCAGCCCTAGAGTACATTTATAGCACATATTGCCTCAGAAAATAAGCCAGCATCTGCATGGATTCCACTTAACCATGCTGCAGTCTATTTGAACTACTTCAATCCGGCAAATGCTTGAGAGCCTTTTCTTTCTCATTGTAGCATACAATGACAATAAAGTAATTAAATTCAATTCAATAAAAATGCATGTATTTATAGATGATTATGACTGGCTTCTAAGTCAATTTAGATTCCTAAGAGCTATCCTCTTGGAGCTGTGTACTGTTAGAATACTAGGATATATAGATATTTTTTTGATGAAGTGCATATTACATTTTACAGAAAAATTGTTAACTTAATTTAAATAATGTATACTGTTAATAATTAAACATGTGAGAGTACAGTGGCGCCCTGGTAGCCATGAGCTGGCGCCCCATCTAGAGATTGTTCCTGCCTTGCACTGTATGCTTACTGGGACTGGCATGACCCTGGATGGATGGATGGAAAAACATATAATGAACATTTTTCAATGTTCCTTAAAAGTATTGAAGAATCAGTGTTCTAAGCTTACAGCTGATTTTATATTTATTACAGATTCTTATTGTGTGGCAATTGGTTATGTGGAGAAAGAAAACAGAAGGACAGGAATTGGGGTTTTGTTCAGACACAGCCCTACTGCAATAAATTACTCCATCCAAGGTCTCACTCTTCTCACCTAGCATTTTGCTGTAGGCAGAAACAATACCTGGATGTTTAATACATGCTTCAATGCATTTCATTATGAAAACAGCATCAAGTATACATCTTAATATTCTAAAATGTTCAGAGATCTGTAATATTGTGAATGTAATATATTCTGTGTTGCAATCACTGTCTGCACACTCCTGTCGGTGTAAGAGAAAGCTTGTTTAAGATGCAACAACTGGGTTCGGGAACCCTAATATGCTCCCGTAAGACACTCAGACACTCGCCTTTTCACATCAACTTCGACATCTGACCACTTCTTTTTTACTTTGGGCACTGTGCAAGTTTTTGAACTTGAACTTTTGAGTGCCACACCATCAATTTCCTTGTGTTCCTCATATCACTGCCTAAGTCATGAAACAGTATGTTTTCCTTGCCTCTACTTCACTGAGCAGTGTCACCACTTTGCATTCGGTGAAATTCTTCTTTTTTACACGTGCTTTTGCCTTTGTCTTTTAGCAAATCACTGAACAGAATGGGCTATTTATATTGATTTACATATTAAAATATGCAGAATTCTGGGAGGAGTCAGGGGACTGTAGGCACATCCATGTGCATTAAAATTCTTGTTGATTGGGATTTATGAAGGGGAAGTGCTTGGATGTTACGCACAGTTTTATGCATCTGAATCTTTTTCTGTGTATGAACATTTCTGTTTTTGTCCGTACATCATGTTTTAGTGTGAATTCTACACATGGCGTTATACATGAAACCCCAGGAGATAATAATATGAACCAGCAAAAACCAAATCCAGAAATCAGAAATATAGCAGCCAACCAAAGCACTGAGGCAAATCAAAACGAAACCTAGAACTTGGCCTACCCGGAAAAGCAATTCACTACACTTAAGATTTGAGTTTTATCCAAATGAGGAATACTCTTGGTCGGCATCACAGCTCTATACCAAACGGTCAGTATATGTTACAGACAACAGTGACCATGTGACCTGTTACTCATGTCATATAAATGATAAACAGGGCAAAATAAAATACATTTACATTGTTCCTAAACTAATACCAAACAATAAGAACCTTCTAAAATGACGTGTAGTATGACAAAAAATTTTTTACATTCCTCCAGAGTTCAGAAACAAAATGCTTGAGTGGACTCATGCATCTAGTATATTTAGACATCTTGATGTTAGTCATTTTTTAATAAAGTATTTGGAAAAACATCCACAAAGACACATTTGATTAAATTGCTGCTTGTGAAACTTCTGGATTTTTACATTCTTGATAGCAGTCATCCCACAACACTGTTTTGTTTCTTTATGTGCACCACCATTTTGTTACGGTTATGTCTTCTGTTGCAGTCTTTCCCATAACTATTTACTGTAGAAGTGTGTGATATGTGATGTAATTGATCTATGTATTTCCAGTTCATCCAAATTTAGGATAAAACCAGCAGTGTTTGTTGTGTGATTTTTGCAATTTAAATTCCTTTTGGCTGACAGACTTCTTTATGGTGTAACAGTCTAATTTTACTAACAGACTGGCCTGATTTTTTGGTTTTGACTACGGCTTGACGTCCTGACTATGTTTCATGTTCTGACTCCTTTCCTCAAAAAAATGAAAAATCTCTCTTAGGCAGAACAGATACGAGTGCATGGGAAGGGTGCTATATAAATAAAATGTATTATTACTATTATTATTATTATTGTTAGCTGGGATGTGAAAGCAAACAAAATTATGACAGTGGAACTTGACAATGTTAAAAATAATAATAGTAGTAGTATTGTGACCAACATAGTGCTGAGTATTTTTTCCTGCTTAAAAAAATATTTGAAAAAGTACCCTCTTAAAACTCAGTCAGTGATTACTAGTGTGGGTATATAATAGGCACAATGATTCATATGACATCACAAGCAGACACATGACTTATATTGATGGCAATCAAACATGATTAACAAATCTTAAAAGAACACTAGGAAGCAAATGAGTCAGTTTAAGTGTGCCTGAGATAGTAACATACCAGCAGCGGATAAGGATTAGACAACGTACTATGGTATTGAGAGGATATGATCCTCAGGTCTAAGTGCTATCTCTGTTGCTTTGAGTTAAATATATTAAATTTAGAATCATGCTATAATTAAGTCTATATATAAATACAAGATATAGTTTGCAAAATATCTGATGGCATATTAATGCTTTCTCATGTCCATAACAGTCTGTGAGGTGCATGTAGAAATCATTTATAATTTGAAAAATATTTGAATTCTCTTGCTTTACATGTACCTATAGCACCATTCCTCTATATCCTCATTTGTCTGAAGCTCCCTTGACCAGCAGTCCCTCTCTCGAGTGCATTTCAGTAAAGTCTGCATCTTGATCTCTATTATTTTGAGGTGCCTTGCTTGCCTCCTGCACATTTTTATACTTCATCTTTCAAGGTAACACTCAGTATGTATTCTACACCTTTATTCCTCCTCATGTGTCTCCCATTTGTATGTACTCTTTCAATCACATCACTGGAACCAAACTGAACAATCAGATTGCTCTGACCAGACATATACACACCCCTTCAAAATCAGGCTTGATTTTTAAAGTGTTTCATCTATAAAAATGCATAGAATCCAAGTATTCTAAACAGTCTCAAATAGTATCAAAAAATGTGTGCTGTCAAACCATGTTTTGTGAAGATTTAGTCCAATATTATCTCATTCTTTTACACTTGAAATTATAGCCAAACTAAGCTGTTACTTTCTTTAACATGCTTTTATTTATGCCTTGCTGTGTGCAGAACCCAGAAATTTTCATAATATTATAAACTTTCATCTGTCCTGAAAGAACACAAAATTTCCACAACAATATTGTGTCAGAAAAATCCCACGTTTGTGCTCTGGTAGGACTCCAAGTGCATAAACAGTGCATCCTATTTTGAGGGCAATAGAGGTTGTACATGGGAATGAGTTTGCCAAATGCAAAACATTTTGAATATACTGTATATTTTAAATCACTAACATTTACACTGTTCACTTTCAATATGTAGTAGATATTTAATGCATGTGTTAGCATTAAACTGCTATCATATGCATTACATTTCATTCTGCAGTCAACTTTTCAAAATCAAATCTACATGTGGATTGTTTTTACCTCCTTACAACTTTGGACGTGTTGTCAACTTGATATGTGTACAGTAACTGCAGTAGTCATCATTCTCTCATCTGTCCAATACTCTAGATGAGGGGTGCCCACACTTTTTCGGCTTGGGAGCTACTTTTAAAATGACCAGGTCGAAATGATCTACCTTACATTAAAAATTTTATATATATATATATATATATATATATATATATATATATATATATATATATATATATATATATACTAGCAAAATACCCACGCTTAGCAGCAGCGAAGTACTGCTTTTAAATTTTTATTAAGAAGAAAAGTAAACCTTTTTAAACTGAGGGAAAATATACCAATAATTATTTGTTAAGGATCTCTTTGTATACCACGTTGTCAGTTCGGCACTCCCGTTGTAATATGACCATGCTGTGCGAGCTTACTCTTGAGCATGCAACATATAGTTGGCCATGTGAAAAGCAATCTTGCCTCAAATTAATGGCAACCTTTTGTAGGGTCTGTCCCTGAGACTTATTAATTGTCATTGTGAAGCAGAGCCTTACTGAAACTTGGAGGCATTTGAATTGAAATGAGAGATCAGAGGGTATAACGGGGATGCAAGGAATAAAAACTCTCTCCCCTGAGCAACTGCCAGTAAAAATAGTTGCCTCAATTAGGTTCTTTTGCAGACATGTGACCTGAAGTTTCGTGCCGTTACAAAGTTTCGGTGGCTGTAAGTTTTTCAGTAAAATTATTGGTGCCCCAACCTTCAAAATTAGATTATGCTCTGGAGTGCCTGGAGGATTCAGAGTGAGGAGAAACTCTAGCGACAGCGTGTCTATTAACTTGTGGATTTTTCTGTGAGTATTTGGCGGCAGCGTCACAAAGTTGTTTCCGCAAGACCACATTAGCTGCAGAGCTCAGCTTGAAGCGAAATGAAGTGAATGGGAGGGGAGATGATGACGTGACTCCCCCAACCACCTTAACTCTCCATCCCTCCACAAACACAACTCTCCTTTATATAAATCAAAAGTTCAGATAAAGGACTGGGGAACGTGTGGGGATTGTGTGTGTCTAGGTGTCTAATTTATTCAGTGGTGTGAAAAACTATTTGCCCCCTTCCTGATTTCTTATTCTTTTGCATGTTTGTCACACAAAATGTTTCTGATCATCAAACACATTTAACCATTAGTCAAATATAGCACAAGTAAACACAAAATGCAGTTTTTAAATGATGGTTTTTATTATTTAGGGAGAAAAAAAAATCCAAACCTACATGGCCCTGTGTGAAAAGTAATTGCCCCCTGAACCTAATAACTGGTTGGGGCACCCTTAGCAGCAATAACTGCAACCAAGCGTTTACGATAACTTGCAATGAGTCTTTTACAGCGCTCTGGAGGAATTTTGGCCCACTCATCTTTGCAGAATTGTTGTAATTCAGCTTTATTTGAGGGTTTTCTAGCATGAACCGCCTTTTTAAGGTCATGCCATAGCATCTCAATTGGATTCAGGTCAGGACTTTGACTAGGCCACTCCAAAGTCTTCATTTTGTTTTTCTTCAGCCATTCAGAGGTGGATTTGCTGGTGTGTTTTGGGTCATTGTCCTGTTGCAGCACCCAAGATCGCTTCAGCTTGAGTTGACGAACAGATGGCCGGACATTCTCCTTCAGGATTTTTTGTAGACAGTAAAATTCATGGTTCCATCTATCACAGCAAGCCTTCTAGGTCCTGAAGCAGCAAAACAACCCCAGACCATCACACTACCACCACCATATTTTACTGTTGGTATGATCTTCTTTTTCTGAAATGCTGTGTTCCTTTTACGCCAGATGTAACGGGACATTTGCCTTTCAAAAAGTTCAACGTTTGTCTCATCAGTCCACAAGATATTTTCCCAAAAGTCTTGGCAATCATTGAGATGTTTCTTAGCAAAATTGAGATGAGCCCTAATGTTCTTTTTGCTTAACAGTGGTTTGCGTCTTGGAAATCTGCCATGCAGGCCGTTTTTGCCTAGTCTCTTTCTTATGGTGGAGTCGTGAACACTGACCTTAGTTGAGGCAAGTGATGCCTGCAGTTCTTTAGACATTGTCCTGGGGTTTTTTGTGACCTCTTGGATGAGTCGTCTCTGCGCTCTTGGGGTAATTTTGGTCGGCCGGCCACTCCTGGGAAGGTTCACCACTGTTCCATGTTTTTGCCATTTGTGGATAATGGCTCTCACTGTGGTTCGCTGGAGTCCCAAAGCTTTAGAAATGGCTTTATAACCTGACTGATAGATCTCAATTACTTCTGTTCTCATTTGTTCCTGAATTTCTTTGGATCTTGGCATGATGTCTAGCTTTTGAGGTGCTTTTGGTCTACTTCTCTGTGTCAGGCAGCTCCTATTTAAGTGATTTCTTGATTGAAACAGGTGTGGCAGTAATCAGGCCTGGGGGTGGCTATGGAAATTGAACTCAGGTGTGATACACCACAGTTAGGTTATTTTTAACAAGGGGCAATTACTTTTCACACAGGGCCATGTAGGTTTGGATTTTTTCTCCTAAATAATAAAAACCATCATTTAAAAACTGCATTTTGTGTTTACTTGTGTTATATTTGACTAATGGTTAAATGTGTTTGATGATCAGAAACATTTTGTGTGACAAACATGCAAAAGAATAAGAAATCAGGAAGGGGGCAAATAGTTTTTCACACCACTGTATGTGTATATAGTTGTAATATAGGTTAAGTACATGTGAATATATTTGCGACATTTAGAAATAAGATATTTTTTCTGTTTCTTTACCACATTGACTTTTTCCACCGTGTGCTTTCTTTCCACAATAGCTGCACTTATGAATATGCTTGTATGCGTCACTCGCTTCATATTCTTTTGCTGCCGTCTCAATTGCGTAATGCGTTTTTTGTTCAGCACTCTTTGGAGCTCTTGCCTGTTGTCTGCGTACTGCATTCACAGTCAGTTCACGTGAGCTGCTCGGAGTACATGGATCGAAGGTTCTCAGCTGTGCTTGTGCTATCTCTCGAGCTGCGGGCTATGGCCGTATATATGTACATAAGTAGGTTCCAGTTATGACCGTTACACGTATAATTTCGAAATGAAACCTGCTTAACTTTTGTAAGTAAGCTGTCAAGAATGAGCCTGCCAAATTTCAGCCTTCTACCTACACGGGAAGTTGGAGAATTAGTGATGAGTGAGTGAGTGAGTTAGTCAGTCAGTCAGTGAGGGCTTTGCCTTTTATTAGTATATATATATATATACAGTGAACCCACTTTTATCACGGTTAATCCGTTCCAGACTCTACCGTGATAAATAAATTTTCGCAAAGTAGGATTCTTTATTTATAAATCGAATATTTTTGCAGTTAGAGTATAGAAAACCTGTTTACGACCTTCTAAATACGTTTTTTAACATTATTAGAGCCCACTAGACATGAAATTACACACTTTAGTCACCATTACACTCGTATTACCCAATATATTAGACAAAATAAGAGAAAATAAGACATATTAGACGTTACAAATATATTATTACTAGGCTCACCCGCCTTTTAAGGCGACCGACTTTTATCCTCAATTTGTGTGCGCTCCATGTGTACATCAGGCATGTAAGTGTAGGGAATGAGAACCTTAAAGTGCCCATTCATAACATCTCCCGAAAACCTAAGTTTTTTTATCCCCTCGAGTGCCTGTCCAAAGTCGTACAATGTCAGCCCGAATCTGTACCGCTAAAGACGGAGTTTCATGCACTAAATAAGCTATAGATGAGAATAAGCAGGCACCATCTCCCCTGATATTTACTACGCGATGAGACATTTGTACTCCATCAACATTAATTATTTCCAGAGACATAATTTTGTCTATTTTTCCAGCGCATCGCGCACAAAAGCAAGGGGATGATGGGAGCAGCAGAACTCTGCTCACATCGCGTCGCTTCGTACCACAAGCCGCAAGTAGTAAGTCTGTGATTAGCGGAATACTGCTACGCTTTGCACTCACGGGACGGAAGGACAATCCCGAGCGCTTTTATATAGTAGATTATTGTACTGTACATTTAATTACACACACACAGTTCTTACACACAACCACTAACCTATGAAGGCACAACCTCAGTAGGAGAATCTTCAGGTGGTGCAGTATATTCAGCAGGTGCATCGTTGTCTTCTTCCGCTGAAGGAGTACTAAGAGTAGGCAGTGGGTATCTGGGTGCGCGGCTGAAGAACATCTTGATAGGAAGTTGCTGGCGCTGTGTTTTCATATGTGTGAGGAGGCTTTTGTAGGGCATTGCCATCTTTGATCATATCCACGAGTTTCACCTTCTTCTGGATAGCAAGCATCTTCCTCCGGCACTTAGTTTTATTGTCAGAAGGCTTAGAAAAAGCAGCACGTTTAGGAGCCATCGTGGGGCTTAGATAAAAGTTCTCAGAAAGCGCATGCGTAGTGACGTAAGCGTGTATGAGAAAAAATCGCGATAGATTGATATAGCGAGGGATCACTGTATATAAATTGTGAGACTTGCCCGGACACCACCAGTCGGAGACCACATCTTTATAAAAGTCACACGTTTATTATTCATTAAATAAACACAGTCCCAAAACACCACACAATGCATAAAGCAATAATCACCCAATAATCTTTTTTTCTCTCAGTCCTTGGCCGCCAATCTCCTCCTGGGAGCTTCGTCCTGCTCCCTCTCCCGACTCTAGCTCCCAGATTGCTGGGAGGCGGCGCCTTTTATTCCTGCCCGGATGTGCTCCAGGTGGCTGATGACGATCTTCCGGCAGCACTTCCTGGTGTGGCGGAAGTGCTGCCCTTTGCCCCGGAAGCACTCCGGGCGCCCCTGGCAGGTTCCTCCGCCATCTTGACAAGAGTGGCGGAAGTAATGTTCTCTCAGGTTCTAGGAGGCTTAAGATGCCCCCTGGCGGTGGCCACGGGTCCCAACGAGTTGGAAAGTTTCTCCTCCTCTCCCGTGGTCCTCTCCTGCTCCAGGACGGTTGTGTCCTCCTGACCCGGAAGCTTTTACTGCCACCTTCCGGACCTTCTAGGCATCCCGGCCGGGTAAGAACCCCAGCCGTGTGTGACAAAATATATATACAGTATATACTGAGTATACTTTATACATGAAATGTATGTTGTCTTACCTTGCATAACTGAATAACCTTTATGGCACAATAACAATTCAATACATTTATGGTCAGTACAGTATTTGGATTTAATAATCGTCATGTGGGAAAAGGCTGACTCGCATAAATAAGTAGAGCCGAATAATGCAGTCAAGGAGCTTTTGAATTCAGCCGAGTGAAAAATGATGGCTGTCCGATTAACTGCGATTTTAGTTCCCTCTACTTTCTCTTTCTCAGATTGCTTTTTGGAAGGACATCAGTTTCGTAGTTTTTATGAACAGTTCGAAAATGCCTTTCCACATTTTCCTTCTTTGGAATAGCAAAGATAGATTGACAGATCAGACAAACGCCCTTCGATTGTGACATTGTGAGAAAAAAATGCTCTTCCAATTCCACATCCAGCCCATACCCTCCCCAAACAATTTTTTTTTAAATCCCTTCTTTAGTTGATATATATTGGAAGGTTAACTAGATCACTGAGATAGCCGGAGTTTTGCAGTAGCTCGCACGTTTGATCGTGCGTGCAGGATGACAGAAGAAAAGAGACCTCAGACTGGCCGCCCTGTATGTCAATCAAGTGGCAAATGCCATAGGGAAGATATATGATAGACTAACGTTTAAATTTTTTTTTTTTAATGCAATGCGATATACCTGCACTACCTTTGCGATCTACCGGTCGATCACGATCGATGGATTGGGCACCCCAGCTCTAGATTTTACCATTGCTTGAGCTCCTCCTGTATAAAAATGTACTTTGCCAAATTTCCTCAGCAAGCTGGGACAGCTTGAGTCTTCTCATTCCAGATGTATACAGGTATAAAAGAGTTGACTGTCCGCCATTACAAGCTACAGTTTTAAATTAAAACAAAACGTTCAGCTTATCTGAACATAACAAGAAAAGCTTTTGACCATCATCAATCAGGTGGGATATCCTGTTCACTTCCACTGTCCACACACAACCTTAGATTCAACTGTAACTTTGTTATCAGATGGCTTTAACCTTGTGGAGTTACTTTTATCCAAGTTCTAGAAACACTTCTTGGATGTAGGATGACCTATTAAGAGTCCCATCTATATATATAATTCACTAAGGCAAGACACCCATGGAAAGCACGCCAGAAGGGGCGTGGATTCACTAAGCCGCCGATAAGTAAGACACCTATGGCGCACGCAGGATGGAGCCACGCCCACCAACTCCAAGACCATTGGATATGACGACAACTCGCAGAGCCACGCCCACCAACTCGGACGCGACGACACAGAAAAACCGGCGTCATTTATATTCATCTGTCGTAGAGGCCACATGCTACTCCGACTCGGAGTCTCCGAGCCACGTTGACTGTTCATAGAGGCGTGTTTCTCGCGGGGGTGAATCGCCATATGCAGTGTGTAAAACGGTTTGCGAGGGGTATCCCATGGGATCCTTAAAACATTACTTTACAACTGAGGTTAAAACACAATGAAGTAAGCAGTCTTTAAAAACCGAGTTTTCAGTTACGACGCACGACCGCGTGCACCATAGCAAACTGTTTTACTTGCTACATACAGCAATTCGCATCCGCGACAAACATGCTTCTTCTTAGATTCTCCTGCACTTTGTACACACCCCCCTCCCACCTTGCTACTACCGTGGTCGGGTGTCTTGGTGAATTATATATAGAAAGCCAGCCAAAACTGCACAGAGCAATGAAAAGTCTACGTGAGTCACAGGTGCGTCTGGACTGTGCAAAGACGACAACGACTCGCATGACAAGTTGGAGGTGGGCACATGAGCAGGCAGTGCAGACTGGCATGACGGAGGGAGTGGAATGGACGTCCTTCTCCTCTCCTCCCGTTCCACCCTCCGCGCCTGAGCACCGCACGGACGATTGTGTGTTGGTTCGTTCCGTGCATTGTTACAATGTTGCTTTTCTTGGTGATTTATTACATTACCGATTTTTCAAATGTTAATTATTTCCCTGTGCTTAAAAATCATTAAAAAACCGGCCTGATTATGCAGCGTATGGTACGCTGCGGGTTGGCTAGTGTATCCATAAAACCCTGGGTGTTCAGTTTTCCTTAAAGGGACAGATTTTGCTTGCCGCCTCTGTGCCATTCACCAGTAATTTTTAATTAATTTTGAGACTACACACTGTGTCTGTAAGTCAGAATATGTTTTTAACTCCTGCCTAGCAATCTTGTGATCTCTTCTTGGCACTCAAAACAGAATGTTAGGCATTTCTGCAGCATATACTTTATACATGTCAAGACTCAGCTGCAACAAATAATCCAAACAGCATGTTGAGAAGACACAGAATATGTTGCTGAATGAAAGAGCATTTGAATAGCAAGAGAAAGTGAAAAATGTTTAGCATTAAACTGAACTGCTAACTGGAATATAAGACTTTAGAGTACAACTTTCAATGACCATTTATCCGCATTAATAAGATCTGTGTTTGTGTGTGTCTGCTCACCTTGCAGTGGACCGGTTGCCTGTCCAGGGATTGTTCCTGTCTGCCGCTACCCTGCAACTCTGCTCTAGATTAGCGGGTATAGAAGATGGAGGGATGAATGTTAGGAGGCTTTTTTAAATCCACCGTTCAAGACAAGTCACGCAACAGCAATGCAATAGGATTTAGATATGGGTTTGAGGTGCCTATTCCAAAACTATCTGCCTATTCTCTCTGAACCATTCTGTCACGTATTTCTTTGAATATTTTGGATTATTATCCTGTTGCAATATCTATTTATGATCAGCATCAGCTGGTCTTTGATTTTTTTTTCACATGCCCTCTAATTAATGGAGAAATTTATGGTTGCCTCAATGACAGCAAGCTGTCCAGGCCACCCAATGCAACAAAGCAGTCCAATAGCAAAAGGCTTTCAGCATCATTCTTTACAGATATTGGGTAGTTCTTCTGTTCAATTGCATTCAAATCGTATTATGTAATATCATCTACTGTTGAATTCTGCTCTGTACTCATAATATTTCTGTTGCACTATTGTATTGTATTGAGGATTACTTGTGTTTTGTTCTGTGTATTGTATTGTATTGAGCCCTTTTTTTTGACACCCACTGCACACCCAGCTTACCTGGAAAGGGGTCTCACTTTGAACTGCCTTTCCCAACATTTCTTACATTTTTTTCCCCGTACAATGTTTTTTTTGGGAGTTTTTCCCTGTCTTCTTAGAGAGTCAAGGCTGGGGGGGCTGTCAAAAGGCAGGGCCTGTTCAAGCACATTTGTAGCACTCCTTGTGTGATTTTGGGGTATACAAAAATAAATTGTATTGTATTGTATTGCATTTTAAAATAATCCGTACATCATGTCATTATTCCAGAACATATTTTTCCAGAAATATTGTTTAACAAGCAGAGGATCAAGTGTAATCATAACTTTCTCAACTTTTTAAATCAGGTTCTTCAGTCTTCTTGATGTCCCATGTTTACTCAGGCTATTTCTAAGAGACGGCTTATGTACCTTGACTTTCACTAGGCAAGAGATACCTTTAGATACTTTTAAGTTAACTTGGGATCCTTAGTACTAGGATGCTGTACCGTGTTAGCCATTATGAATGTAGTGAAAAGTCAAGCAAAATGGCACCTTTTATTGGCTAACTAAAAAGATTACAATATGCAAGCTTTCGAGGCAGCTCATCTTGCCCGAAGAAGGGGCCCGAGTTACCTCGAAAGCTTGCATATTGTAATCTTTTTAGTTAGACAATAAAAGGTGTCATTTTACTTGGGATCCTTATAAATTCTTTAAGCATCTTTCTGTGTTGATTTTGAGTTTCATCCTTTTGTAAATAATCCATAGCACAGTACAATGATTAATATTAAATATGTTTTAAAATTGCTTTGTGGCCTATTCTAAATACAAAGACACCAGTAACTTTCTTCTGGGAGACTATAGTAGCTGTTGTGGTGGACGCCTAGAAGGACCAGCAGAAGAACGATACCTATCCTGGACCATGAGAGGGCATCTGCCCTGGTCTGCATTGGAGCCATGGAATCAGAGCTTAGAAGCTCAACCCTGTTGGGGCCTGTGGCCACTGCCAGGGGTTTGCCTGGAGGATTATGGAGCCCTGGACTGCAGCACTTCCGCCACAACTGGAAGTGCTGCCGGAAGAAATTCCAAGTATGCCCGATGTGCTTCCCGGTGCTCATGCGGCACTTCCGCCACACCAGGAAGTGCCACTGGAAGATCATGGTGAAGCACCAGGAGCACATTTGAGGCATTATAAAAGGGGCCGCCTCACTCCATTAGAAGAGCCCGAGTCGGGAGGCAGTGGATGGAGCTTGAGACTGGAGGAGTGAGGGCGACAGTTAAGGGAACAGTAAAGGAAAGAAGGAACTGAGTTTGACTGGAATGACATTGTGAGGTGCTGTTAGCAAGGGAAAAAATAAAGTGTGTGTTTTGGACATCTGGTGTCGTGTCTGTCTGTGTACGGGGGCTGTCTTATCACAGATTACTAACATAAGGTTTTGCATCAGCATAGTGGCATAGTGGTTAGGATTACTACCCTGTAGATCAAGGACTCTGGATTTTAATCTTGTTCCCGTCACAACCTTAGTAGAGTACACACAATTTCCCTGCATCTGCATGAGCTTTCTTGGGCCCCTGGTTTACCTCCCAAATTCTGAAGATGTGTATTTTAGGTTATTTAGTGTCTTTTACTCTTGATCTTGTGGGAGTGAGAGTGTCTTGTGGTGAACCATTCCACCATTCCAAAGCAAACTTCTGCTTGACCCTGCAAAGATAGGCTCTAGACTCCACTGACCACAGATTGTAAAGTAAGTGATGAAAATGGACTTATGGTTAGGAAGTAACACTTGTAAAAAGCCCCAAATCTTTGTAAATAAACAAACACTATTTATTATAGTTAAAGAGAATTTTTTAGGAAAAATAGTGACTTAATATCAACAGCAGGTAAATTACCAGCATTAATTGGTTAACATCGGTTAACATTGAGCATTAGAATGTGCTATATAAACAAAATGTATTATTGTTATCATTAATATTATTACACAGCAATATGAGCTCAGGTTTGACTGCTAAACTGGTCAATTTCTGTAAGAGGTGTGCATGTTCTCCCCTTACATATGTTCACTGAGTGTGTGTAACGTCAGATATTGTTTTATAGCCGAATATTCAAAGTGTGTCATTAAGCACTCTCAGTTACCAAAATCTGTTTATTCCTACATGTGTGGTTAATCTAGTTTAGCCTCACAGGAAGCTCTCCAGGTTTAGAATGATGCTTATTAAGTGAATGACCTGAAATATTGCTATGACAGATGTTCAGTATTTGATGTACTGTATATTGTATGCTTGTAGAACATTGAACATTTTCATTTCTGCTTCTGCTATTACTGATATTAACACTGTTCAAACAGTTACTTAAATAGTATTTTAAAAAATAAGCAAAGTAAAATTTCACTGAAAAAATACTCTTTCAAAGTTTTAAAATGAGTAGATGGCATATAGCCTGAATTACAAGGTATCAAAACTAAATATAAAATGAGACTATATGTGTGCAATGATCTTACTGCTCGCAAAGGAACTTTTAATAATAAAAAAGAAAGCATGTTTGAAATTAAATAGCCATTTGCTTAAAGTAAGAAATGGCTTTAAAACACACTTGCTATTTGATTCTTGCATTGTCTGATTATGCTGGAAGTATTGAAAGTCACATTATCAGGAGAAAATGGAGTTCTGTCACAGACAATAAAATTGTATGGATTAAGCTGATAGGCACAACATGAATGATATATACTTTGACAACTATAGAGAAAATTATGTTTTACACTTGCAAACTAAAAGTAAAAATCGAAAATGGCAAAAAACTAAAACAATAAATACTAAAAAAAAAACTAAAACTAAACTTAAGCTAAAAATAAAGTCAGAAACTAATACAAACTAAAATAGGAAAATATCAATGTTACATAAATACATCATAAATAAATAGTCCACAAAAGATTTCAATGTGAAATTGCCTTAATAGTCCTGTAAATTCCTTGGTAAATTAGTTCCTTTAAAGTTCTTCATGGTTTGTTTGAGCAAAACTAATCAGTTGCAAAAAATGACAATTTTATTCTCCAGGGGCATCATGTATAACGCCGTGCGTAGAATTCGCACTATAACATGGCGTAAGCACAAAAGCCGAAATGTGCTTACGCACAGAAAAATCCAGATGCAGGAATCTGTGCGTACTCCAACTTCCACGTTCTTCCGCTACATAAATCCCGATCAGCGTGAAAACTAACGCTCGTGCACGCGCATTATGTAATGCCCCAACTCCTCCCAGAAGTACGCCTCTTTGAATATGCAAATCAATATAAATCACCCTTAAGCTCAGCCTTCTGTGAAAAGACAATGGGAAAAGCACGGGGGAAAATATAACAATTTCAGCGAATACCAAGTGGAGGCAAAGGGAAAATATACTATTTGTTTAATTAAACCGTGGTATAATCAACAAAAGGAAGTTGATCGAGTGACATAGCGGGTTGGAGAAACTTGAAAGCTCAGATATCAGTTGCCGTGAAAAGGCGAGTCGTAGCCTACCGTCTGAGTGTCATATGAAAGCTTTTTAGGGTACAGAGAAAAAAAAGGCACAGTGGGGAAAAAAAGCACGAAATGTCAACTTCAATCTCGAACTTTCCACTTTAATCACGTAGTTTATTTTGTCATTAAAGTAGAACATCATAAACGTCATCTTAAAATCATTTACTTAACCAGTTTCTCAAATCACATCGTAATTAAAGTAGCACGTTAAATGCTTTGTTTTGTATTTGATCTTCTATGTGATCTATGTGTGTGAATCACTACTTGCTTCTTAAACCGGCTCTCTTCCTCCGACTGTACACAGAATCCATTACATTCGTGATATTACAGCTCTCTGAATAACTAAAATACTGAGATGTATACGTGATATCATTAAGAGTTAAAGCACGTTATTAAACATGGGTTTTACAGCGCAGCGATTGTGCACGACCATCGATGAAATTATTTATTGCAGCAGTACTCAGGGGCGGCTCTAGGTTTGTGGTGGCACTGGGCAGAAAAAGAATCGGTGGCTCCTTCGCCCGCAAATGTCAGTGAGGTAGCTTATGCACGGCGGATTTCCACGTCCGTTGCAGACACTAGCCGCCTCGTGCTCATGACACAAGCATTTAACTTTTGTCGAAATTTGCCGCTGCATTTTTAGCTGTGTCGTTATTTTCTCTTTCTGTTTTATATTCAATTTGTATTGGCGTGGCCGCCCATGCAGTTCTTGCTTTTCTTTCTCCAAGTAACCGATTGCCACACAATCAGCTCTGTAATAGATGTTAAGCCATCTGTAAACTTAGAGCACTGATTCTTTAAAAAGTTTAAGGAACATTGAAATATCTTCGTAGTACATGTTTAATTATTCTATCCTTCACGCCAGTCCCAGTGAAGAATATAGATTATTTAAATGAAGTTAAAGTTTTACCTGTATAATATAATAAACATATTTTGCTGCATTTCATCTTAAAAATGATATTGTCATCATATGTAAATACGCACTTTATAAAGTGGCTCAGGTTGTGCAATATTATAACTGTAGTACAAGTTTACAGTGAGGTAATTGTACTTATAAGTACAAACAGTTCTACAAGGAGCAGTGATTGAGTGCGTTTATAGTTCTTGGGATGAAACTGTTTCTGAACCGCGAGGTCCGTACAGGAAAGGCTTTTAAACATTTTGCCGTGGCTGAGGTAGCGTGTGCCTGATGCTGTATACGATAATTCTCTTTCCGAACAGCTGCTGCTGTGATTCACACTCAGATACAGTGATATAAATACTCCGAGTGCTGCAGTGAGAGTAATATGGAAAAAGATGATCCGCTGTGGCAACTCCTAACGGGAGCAGCTGAAAGAAGAAAGTGCAGTGAGAGTAACAACGCTAAAGCAGTTATGGTATTTGGAATACTATGGCTATTCCCTGGACCATTATATTGTTACAAGTTAATTACAATCAGATGCGTTACAATAATAAACAATATGCGGTTAGTTTCAGTGTATTTATAAAGCCGCGTCAGGAAAATAATGAGTAACCACACAGGAACAGTAGCACTGCTTTGACGCTGGGTGACGCCAGTCTGCAAAACCAAGCGGAGAACTTGCGTACGACAAGGTATGAGGTACCGTGGAAAAGTGCGTGGCTTTACGCCAAGTGTAGGTTTTATACATCGCGATTTGAACGTGGAAAAGTTCTTACGCAACATTTCTGTGCGTACGCACCGTTTATACATGAGGCCCCAGGACATTAACGTACATATTTTATTTTAAATATAAGAAGGTAGATAACGATAGATTATGTTTAAAATTTTTTTACTGTAGGTGTCATACAACTGTTCACCTGCATTATTCCCATACAATGAAAGATTGTTCTTACCTTGAAATGTTCAAAAATTGTTTTTAACTAGCTTTTTTAGGGGACTGATTTAGACCAAAGGATGGCCAGGTTCTATAATTGATGGACTAAACATTATTTGTTTTCACAGTGAGGAGCATTCTACTTCTTAACACCAGTACATAGTACCTGGAGAAATAAAAATCCTGGCAGTTTGTTTTATTGTGGAATGGTCCTATGGTACAATATTTTCAATTTCAAACAGTTTCTTTTGTAGAGCTTAACAGTGTCTCAAATCCTCACTATAACCCTTGTATGTTTACAGTTACAAGTCTGTCACAAATTGAAACAAGCAGGAAGGAAAGTTTTACACTTTTATTCATGTATTACTGGGAACTTAAGATTCCTGATGTGTCTAAAACAGTAGCAAATACATTAGAGTGACATTAATATCAAGGACAACCTGGGTGGATTGCAGCTGTTCTTGCTTGGAGTCTAGGTATTCAATATGACTAGATAAACAGGTGGCTCTTCATCTATGTATGCTGATTGGTCTTTCTATGGATGGAATCATACAGAGATTCTTAATTTCTCGATTATCCTGAATTTATGTTTATCTTGCAATTTATTGATGCACTTCTTGGGCCAATGCAGCGTTATAGTTTATGTCCACTCTTTGACCAACCCTGTTGGCGGTTGGCAGGTTTTCAAAAATATTACAGTAAATCCTCACTATCAGTAGATTCTGTTCCTGCGGATTCACTTATCCACATTTATAAACGTATAACCCATTTTGCAACACCCACTGTTTACTTGTGCCTAATCATGGCCATACACAGTACAAAAAAATTCCAAGAGAACTATTGCATATGAGCAACATGTGAGGTTGCGCAATGACTTGTCTATGATGCCACTAGATATCCAGGGTTGCATACATGCTACACTGAATGGATTAACATATGCTTACCTGGTGCTGAGAGGTGTGGGTAAGGCATTGAAAACCATTCATTGATGTGGAATGGGGCTTGCAATTGTTCCACACAAACAAAGTTATAAGTGCATACTGATTAAGTCCCTGCCCTGTGTACACACCGCCCATCACTACTGCTGATTGGATGGTTTAGTGAGATCCTCAGATCTATTCTGCTACAATCTCAGCCTCCAGTGAAGCTCCAAGAATACAATCACACTTAACTATAGAGTAAGTAAAAATTGTATCAATTGTAACAAGGTTTCTATAGGTATATCTGCAGAAGGATCATTACTAACCATTGAAGGGTGAGAGTGGAGAGCCAGCATGTTTGTCTGACCTCATTACCTCCACTGTAGTTTCTCCCCATAGTCCTAGCCCCATTTTTCTCAAATGATCGATGGATCATTATCTGCAGTTTCTGTTTCTGGTGGGTTTTTCAGGGACATAACCTCCGTGGATAACTGGAATTGACTGTATATGTAAATAAGAAAGCATCCTCATGTCACAGATAAACTCAGGTTACAAAATTCAGCAGTACAGCCCAGAAAACTTCCTTTGTACAAACATTTTTTTTTCTCTAGAAATCGAAAAAAATAACAAATTTCCCACTTTACGTGGAGTATTCCAGCACATACAAATCAAATTTCTTTTTTATAAATGTTCATGCATAGGTGCCTCTCTGGTATGTGCAGATACTATTCCCAGTGACTTATAAAAAGGAATGTAAAACAATAAAAGCATAACTTCCTCATTTCTAGACAAATGCTATAAAAAATGTATTCCATATGTATAATGTAAAGTAGAAATCCTTTGACACATACTGTATGGATTAAGTAAGGAGAGTTTAATGAGAGTTATTCAATCCATTACTGAATTCTTTTATTTGGCTAAGCTAATTCAACATTTTATTTCCACAGAAACCAATAACATTAGTAAGAGGTATTTCTGGATAAACGAGAGCCTGACATGGAGTAGAGCTCAAAACTACTGTCGTGTGAACTACACAGACCTAGTCAGTATAAAAAATGAAACTGAAAATCAGGAGATAATGAAGAACGCTAAGAGCTTCCCCTTTTGGATCGGTTTATTTAATAACCCATGGAAATGGTCTGATGGTGGGAATTCAACATTTCAACACTGGAGAGTTGATCAGCCAGATAATTGGAATCTAAGTGAAAAGTGTGTTGAATTTTCACAGTCAGATTGGAATGATGGTCCATGTAGTCATCAGAAGTACTTTTTGTGCTACAATAGTAAGTCTTCTATATTACTGTACTGTATGTGACCTAGATGAGTATCTCTTAAATCAGATTCCAAGCTGCCCAAGAGGTGTAAGAATAATTGAAAAACCTATGAAAGGATCTTATTCTAAAATTAAAATTCTCATTCAAGAGCCCTCTACAATATTCTTTACAAGCTACTTGATATTACTGTAAATATTTGAATCTGTACACAATGTTTTTCAGAGTCCTGCACTTCATTCTCCTGCACCAACACATACATCTTTGTGCCATATTTATTTTCCTGGGATGATGCTCAGAAGTACTGCAGAGCAAACTTCACAGACTTGGTGACAGTTGAGAACCAAGCAATGAATGACCATCTGCTAACAAGGAAAAGAGCACAAAACACCTGGATTGGACTCCGCCATGAAAATGACAACTGGCACTGGTCCAATGGAGAGCCTGTGGCCTACACAAACTGGAAACGGGAGTTTTTCTGTGCTGTGCTCCAGTCAGATGGCTCTTGGAATGACTCAGTATGTGGTGAAGAATATCCTTTCATGTGCTTTAAAGGCAAGTTCAATTAATTTTAAAGTAATTTATTTTTTTAACGCACACTTCCATTGACAGTTTCAGCAAGCTGTAGACATTTGCCAAAAGAATACATCTAAAATAAGGCATAAAGCAACATGAAACAACACACAAAAATACGTTTCTAAGCACAAAAACCCCATATAATGATATATTTACACAGAAACAGAAACATGTATATATTTATGTAAAAATCAACAAGTAAATACAATCAATTCTTCTTATCCATGAGGGACCAAAAAGAGAGGATGGAATCTGGAGGATGTGGTGGTCTTCTGCGCTCAACTTTTAATTCCTCTGTAGTCAAGTTCAGTCATCTTCTAGTTGCTCTGCCTGAAGCTATGAGCTACCCCAGACGGGCTGATTTGAGGACCTCACTAAACCATCCAGGCAGTTGTACCAATGGGCGGTGTGTATAAACGGCATGGATTTAATCAGTGGAAGTTTATGTCCCACGCTTACCATAAATTCATTGTTTATAGGGAACAATTGCAAAACCCATCACAAATAAACTTCAATGGCTTATCCATGCTTCTTAGCACCAGGTATACAAACAGTGATCTATTCAGTGTAGTGCACGTGAAGCACTGGACATCTAAAGGCATCACAGACCTGTTATTACTCAAACTCACATTTTGCTGCTGCATAATCGGCCCCTCAAAATATTTCATGTGCTGTGCATGGCCATGGATAAGTGCAGCTGTCACAAAATTGGTTACACTTTTATAAAAGTGGAGAAGTGACACCTTGGATTTACATTATATGGAAAAGTTTTAAAATTTTAAGCCATTTCCAATGTTCAATTGAGCATAGAAAAAGAATATTCCAGGCTACACAAATTTGATCTCCCCTTAGATAAATGCTCCACCCTGGTCATTTCATTAAGTATCTGGATTCCAGTGTGTCATTCTCCGGTTTTATTACACACAGATAACAACTGGGGTCTGTTTTGTCTCTTAAGCAGTTTGCAGATTTGCTTGTAAAGTTACAGTCCAACATTTCCAAGTACTAAACAGGGCTTTGCAGTCATCTACACACCAGTTGAAGGAGGACCACCTTTAATACTTTAAATGAATGTGGACGAAGGTTCAAACAAATAGCAGGCAGACACCAATTCTAATAAGCAAAATCTTTTATTTCTGACTTCTTGGTGAGCAGAGTGGCTTTTCCTTACAGAGAGAAAATGCAAGTAAGGCCCCTGACAAGGGGGGTTCAGCTGCATTTATAACAAAATCTTCAAAGAGAATGGTTAGAAAAAAATAAATCAGTTTCACTCCAAGGCCACAGAACATCCTTTACAAAATTTGTTGATTACAACGGAAAGCATAAATTCTAGTCTTATATTTGGAATGAAGCTTATCAGAAAACTTGTAATACACTGCTGAAGCAGCTGGGAAGAGTCAAAAACTGCATTCCACAGCTGGAAGCACACTTCTGTTAATAATAATACCTAGCCACACAGAGAACATGCAGATTTTCATACAGAAGCTAGCAGAAGATTTTAACTTCCATTCCACATTCCCCCCTTTTTAAACTTAAAAGTTTAAATAATAAGAGAGTTTAAGCTAAACAGTCCAGGTCGAAAGAACACTGGGAAGAGAATTGGGCCTGGGAAAGAAGATGCATGCGTTCTGTGTGGAGGAAATAAGCTTTAGTTATTGAGGCAGTGAAGAACTTCTGGATAAAATAACAGATTAACGGAATAAGACAACAGCAAATCAAAAGAATAACAGTTAAAGCAACTAAAAGGGAAATAAAAATGGATTAGAACCATTGGCCCAAAGAGCCAAAAGTGGATATAAACCATTCATAGAAAACCTTTGTTTTTAAATCATGTTCCTGGGCTTCCCACGGATTATACCCCCAGTCCTGGTCGCCAGTGTTTGCAAACACATCACTCCAGCTTGAACATTCAGATAGACTGGAGGAGGAATTCAAATCAGTTTTGTACCTGGGTCGGGTCACACAAACATATTTTTCATACAATCTCCATTTGTCTTGTCCACTGGACCCACAGGGAGCAATGGAACAAAAGTCAATCTGGAACGAGGCAGTTTTCCCTATTTGGAAAGTTAACGTGGGAAAGTCCCCATGTATTTGCTTCAATTGGTGAGTCCGATGGTCACCACCTGTTTGTCCTTGTCCTAAAGTCAGATGGATAAAAAAGATTAGGACTAGCAAAGCTATGAATGCCATTTTTTGCAATGCGACACGTGAATCCAGGCGGGAAGTCCTTCGACTTTAACGGCGTGAGGTGTGGATAGCAGCACTTGGAATGGTCCCCTCCAGCGAGGTTGATGCCAGTGCTTCCTTCGGGTGTCTCTGACCAGTATCCAGGTTCCCAAGGGAATCTGTGACTCTGTTGGTGGAGGACTAGTTCGCCAAGCCTGGTTAACCTGCTCGTGGACCTCCTTCAGGGATGCTCGGAGACCTGTAAGACTGGAAAGAAGATCATTGTCCACAGTATGCAGATTGACATTGCCAATGACCATGCCAACAGGCATGGGCGTCCGGTCAGAATTTCAAAAGGCGACAGTCCCAACTGCCAGTGTGTCCTCCCTCTCAATCCCATTAAGGCCAGAGGTAAAGCGTCAGGCCAGGTTAAATTCGTCTGCTCACAGATCTTAGCCAATTTAGATTTCAGGGTGCCATTGCACCTTTCTACTATACCTCCGCTTTGAGGGTGGTACTTGCAATAGTGATGCACATTTATCTGGAGCCAAGTGGTCAATTCATTTATTACAGAGTTCACAAAATGGGTACCATTATCAGTCTGCAATTTTTGTGGTATTCCCCATCTTGGAATGATTTCTTTTATCAAGGCTTTTGCCACAGTTTTTGCATCTGCATGTTTGGAAGGGAAAGCTTCCACCCATCGGGAGAACACATCGACAATTACCAAGCAGTATCGGTACCCTTTAGATGGTGTTAGTTCAATGAAGTCCATTTGAAGATGTTCGAATGGACCCATTGGGTTAGGTGTGACGGCGGGACTTACCTGAGTACCTTTACCTACGTTAAATTTTTGACATAGTGCACAGCGTCTGCAGAATTGCTCTGCATACGTAGAGAAGCCTACGGCTTCCCAATGTCTCTCGACATCTTGAATCATGGCATCCTTTCCGGCGTGGTCCAGGCCATGTGCGATTTTTGCCATACCTGGAAAAGAAGCTTTTGGAAGGAAAGGTTTGTTATTTTGCTTGTGAGTCCAGACCCCATCAGAGAGGGATCCTTCTTCGGACCATTTTCTCTTTTCTCTGTCCGTGGCTGCACTCTGTAAAGAGATTATTTGATTATCAGCGTCTTTGTCATCTTTCTGTTGAAATAAAAAAATTGGTGTGTTATTGTAGGCAGCCTGTTTAGCAAAGTAATCAGCCAGGTCGTTTCCTTTGCTGACAGGATCTTGTTTCCCAGTGTGGGCCTGGCATTTAACTATTGCCAGTCTTGATGGTTTTATTATAGCTTCGAGGAGGGATTCGACTAATTTCTGATGTTGGATGGGCTTACCAGTACTGGTTTTAAATCCCCTTAATTTCCACAATGCTCCATGATCATGGCAGACTCCAAAAGCATACCTGGAATCTGTATAAATGGTTCAATTGTGACAGTTGACAGAGTACAGAGTACGTTTTGATAGTGTATTGCCCTAGCAGTAGTGAGATGTGAAGTTTTGGCCTGTACTAAAATGGAGTGTACAGCGTGAGGCACCTTTACTGTTAGGGGGCTCATGAGCACTATATCTGTACTGGCTAGCACGGCTTCTGTTGTGGCTGCTACTGCTCTGAGACAGGTTGGAAGTCCCTTAGCCACTGGATCCAATTTTTTCGAAAAATAGGCTATTGGCCTTTGTTTTCTCCATGGAGCTGTGTTAGTACTGCATTCATATATCCCCCCTTTTCCTCCACGAACAAAGTGAATGGACGAGAATAGTCAGGAGCCTAACGCTGGCGCAAGAGTAATGCACTTTTTAAATCACATAGAGCCTTCTCAGCCTGCTCATTCCACTGTATGCGGCCAGAAAGAGGAAGGTCAGCAGTGTTAGCTAGACTTTGCAAAGGCTGTGCTCTTTCAGAAAAATTTAAAATCCATTGTCGACAGTAACCTAAAATGCCCAATACAGACATAACCTGTTGTTTTGTGACCGGTCTGGGCAGGTTTTGAATAGTGGTTATACAATTTTGTGACAGAGCTCTGGTACCACAAGTGATGTCATGCCCCAAATATTTGACAGTGGTTTGAACTAGCTGCAGCTTGGCCTTAGAAACCTTGTGCCCATTTTCTGCAAGATACTTGAGCAATAATTCCGTATCTTGTGTGCATGCTTTCTCTGTTTCACTACAGAGTAATAAATTGTCGACGTACTGTATCAATGCACTTCCCTGTCAGGCCAGAAGCCTTCCAGGTTTTGAGCAAGCGCTTGGCCGTATACACAAGGAGCCTCTGTATAACCTTGTGGCATAACGGTCCATGTCCAATGGCGGTTTTGAAAAGTAAAAGCAAACCAAAACTGAGAATCAGAATGTACAGGAATAGAAAAGAAAGCATTTGCTAAGTCAATAACTGAGAAATAACGTGCAGATGGAGGGATTGTAGACAGAATAGTGGAAGGATTAGGCACAATCGGTGCTCTAGGAAAGATAGCAGAATTGACTTGTCTGAGGTCTTGGACAAAGCACCAAGAGCCATCAGCTTTCTTTACTGGCAAGATAGGAGAGTTTACAGGAGAATATTTAATAGGAATTATAGCCCCCTTTCAACGAGATCTTTATGTACAGCACCAATTCCGAGTTCAGCCTCAGGAGAGAGAGGATATTGCGCATGGCGAGGACGGAAGGAGGATTTTGGAAAGATTACTAGAGGTTCACAATTTGCTATTCTGCCAAAATCATTTTTCCCTTGAGACCACAGTGTATCAGGAATCAAGAGAGCCATGGAATGCTATCAGTTTGCAATGAACATAAAGAGAGAGACGGGTGACACAGGGAAGAACAACTGGCAGATCAATCTGAATTACTACTTTAGTAACTAGATGGTCTGAGGTGTCAAAAATACCTGGCGAAACGTACAGCCAATCAGTTCTATTTAGACATTTTTCAACCCAGTCCCCAATTTCAACCCAGCAATGGTGTTAGATTTAGAGAGAGACATGGGGCACTGAACCACCTAGATAGAAAATACTTTGTGAACATGTGAGGTGAACTGACGCAGCAGCTTTAGTAGATGAAACAAAAATACATGGAATGTGCAAAGTTTCAGGGCATGTGCTGGAGGAAAGAAAAGATTCTAACCAAGGAGTGTCTACTTCAGCCGGAAATATTGGGCAGTACAATGCAGGGTGTCCGGGACTTGTAAGTGGGGAAATAGGCATGAGGGGAAAGAATGAAGGGCTTTCAAGAGGAGGGTGTGTGGTGAGATGTCAAGGGTCCATGCAGCAAAAGAGGGCCTGGGGTGTGTAGTTTGGCATAGGAGCTTAGGAATGGAGCAGTAAAATCCTTGTTTAGTTAAAGAAATTGAGACTGACAATTTAGTCATAAGATCCCTTCCCAGCAAGTTCACAGGGCACAAATGATTTAACAGGAAGCGATGAGTTAATGGAGAGCTGTCGGTGCTGAGTTGCACTTGCAGAGGCTTTGAAACTAGTAGCGTGTGTGGTTGTCCTGAAGCAGTGAGAACCTTCACAGTGTCTTTCGAGGCAGGGACCTCCAACAGCGATAAAGTGGCGCGTGGCTCCTGTGTCCACAAGAAAGACAGTTTCTTTGCCGTTTACTATTAAAGTCAATAAAGGATCAGTATCGGCATGACGAGTAAGCAAAGGAAACTGGAAAAAGTGGCTGGTGGTCCCTGCTAATTCCTAGGACCAAGGAATGTCATTGGGCTCAGGGAGAGGGGGTGGCGGAGGGCGCTTGTGTGGGCAGTTGCGTCTGAAATGTCCAAGTTCACCGCAGCCGTAACAGGCATATGACGCTGGCGTCTGCTCCGAAGGGTCAGGCATCTGAGCGAAAGGATTATTAGGGCTTGATAATTGGAACCCTCGTCCTCTCCCGCCTCGCCTTCCAAAGAAATTTCTGCGTCCTCTCCCCCTAGCCGGATCAGTTCCACCAGTATAGTAATTTATTTGTGCAGCCAACAGTTTGGTCTGTGTGTCTGACTCTTTTAATTTAGTCTGTCTCTCAGCATGCTCTGCATGACGCTTGACTTCCTCGAACGTAGCGCTTTCCCAGCCTATGCAAGACATGCGAACTTTGCTTGAATATCACTTCTCAGTCCCGAGACAAAGGAGGCACTGCAGCACGAATTCTATCGTTTTCATTGTCTAGCCCAGAGTGATTAGCCATCAGATCTTGCAACCGGTGAGCCCATTCATCCACTGTCTCGTCTTTTTTCTGCTTAGCGGCTGAAATTAGTGACCAGTCTGTGCCCTTTTTATATTTTTCTGCCAGGGCTCCTTTCAAAGGCTCCCACTGGTCGAGGAAAGGACCGTCATTTCGGGGCCTCGGGAAAGAGCTTCATTCCAACGCCAAGGGGCACCATTAAGATCACCGTGATTTACAGTTGCCCATGTGGTGCCCAGCTTTCGGCGAGCACCTGTGTCCACTCTGCAGCATTTGGTTTATACATGTCATCAAGCTGCTGTAACTGTTGCACAAATTTCAGTCCACCGACCGCTTTGGGGTCGGGCAGTTCAGACACCACATCCTTTAATTCTTGAATGTCCCAATTTGGTGAATCATTACGGTAGTGGGATTATTATTGCCCGGGTTGTTGTGTGGGATCATGTCGGGGGTTGGGGACTTCAATGAGGGGGCAAGAGAATGTTGGGCCAGAAGGTTTAGGGGAGCCGAAGGGGGAAGTAAAACCGCCCATAGGTTTAGAGCGGAGGGTCTGACTTCTCGTGCGCTGGGAGACAGATGACTCTTCTGGTTTCTGCCATTGCAACCCAGTAGCACCTTGTGAATGATCTGAATCATCTTCCTCAGGGTCAATATGTGAGGACGGGTCATAATGATATTGTTCATCGTAAAAACTTGCTCCAGACGGTTCGTCTGTTAACAGGGGTGCAGTTGGAGGAGGGGGTGCAGGAGGTGGAATCGGGGAGTTTGGTAAGGAGGGGTGGACAGATTACGGGGTATAGGGGGTCTTTCTTTTCGGTCTTCTTTCTTTTACTTTCAGGCTTGGGCTCTGTCTCTACCTTTGTTTTCTGCAATGCTAGCAATAACTTTTCCTTTTCTTTCTGTGTTTTGACCTCAGCAGCCAGCAGCTCGTTACACTTCTGCGCCGCTTGCAAGGTCCTATCCTTTATCACCAATTCCCATCTATCAAACATGTACATTCGATACGGACCTTTGTTACAACATCCTCGTGCATTTCTACATAATATTTTCCTTATTTCTTGTATTTCTGATATGTCCACAGTCCCGTCTATCGGCCATCTGCCACCACTCTGTTTATTCCATTTTTTACATGCTTTCTTAAAGTCTAATCTGGTTTTCTTTTCTATTAATTTCCTAGGTGAACCCCCTTTCGGACCCGAGTGAAAGCTCGTGTCCGAGACACTTTCCAAAAATAATCCTTCTAACAGAGACTTTTGATTTCCCAAGGGAGTCTCTTTGACCGGTTTACTATTTTGCTTTCCCATAATGAATGGCACTGGACCACAGTAGAACAATTCAGCCCTCGCGGCGTTCTGCTCCCAGTCCTGTCCCACTCCCGGATTAGTACTCAAGTGGTTTCGTGTCAGTTGTTTAGCAGAATAGTACAACAATATTCAGCGTGGAGTCCGGAATACAAGATGTGCTTAACACCAATTCCTTCGTCAGACGCCTCCTATGTGCCAAACTGCTAGTGCATGTCTCCACCACAGAGCAACCCGTAGAAGCAGGATTATGACCAGACGTTAGGAACAGAAAACTCGTCCACCCACTCAGTGTTATTCCCAGACACTCAATTCATATACTATGCTTTTCTTACTCCCATTCCCCTATTTAATAGGAGTGTGCCACTCACCCCTTTCTATCCCGCTTCCCAGGGAGTAACTTACTAACGTACTTGTAGTATCTTACACTGTCCCCCGAGGGACCCAAGTATTATTCCCTATTTTCCAGTTACCATCCACTACGTTAGTGATACAGTATTTATTTTCCTTAACTTCCCATAAACCGGTCAAATCCCTGAGCTACTTCATTCACTCAATCGGACTCCCTCGGCCTACTCACCAAGAAATTTGTGACCTGCTAGGGAAATCCCAGTTGGTTCGACCTTCATATTCGGTCAGAGGAGGCCAGGGACTTCTCACGCAGGATACGCCCGAGGCAGGCCAGTCCTAACTTTTGCCGGAGCTGGTCCTTCCGACCCGGCCGGAGTCGGTCCTTTTACCGGTCCTCTGGACGATCCCGCTCGATGAGTCACCTGTCCGTCTCCACCCCACGTTCAGGTGCCAGAAAACTGTGGATGAAGGTTCAAACAAATAGCAGGCAGACACCAATTCTAATAAGCAAAATCTTTTATTTCTGACTTCTTGGTGAGCAGAGTGGCTTTTCCTTACAGAGAGAAAATGCAAAAAAGGCCCCTGACAAGGGGGGTTCAGCTGCATTTATAACAAAATCTTCAAAGAGAATGGTTAGAAAAAAATTAATCAGTTTCACTCCAAGACCACAGAACATTCTTTACAAAATTTGTTGATTACAACGGAAAGCATAAATTCTAGTCTTATCTTTGGAATGAAGCTTATCAGAAAACTTGTCATACACTGCTGAAGCAGCTGGGAAGAGTCAAAAACTGCATTCCACAGCTGGAAGCACACTTCTGTTAATAATAATACCTAGCCACACAGAGAACATGCAGATTTTCATACAGAAGCTAGCAATAGATTTTAACTTCCATTCCACATGAACCCCTATAATAACTTACAATACTTTAATTTGACACATCGGAGATAGTTGAAGTATATGCAAAATTTAGGGTATTGGTGAGGCTCCAATATTTTGCTGCTTAAATTATAGGAACATGTGGTAAAGAAAGTTAGGGGTCTGTGGTAGTGTATTAGTTTTAAAAAAAATGGTATGGCTCAGACCTGGTGGGAGTGGGTACAGCTGTGGGATGTTTAATGTAGAAATTGGCTGATTGTGTATTCATGTGCAAACAAGATCAGCTCTGCCAGTTTCCTCATTGACGCTCTGCGCAACGTTAAGCAAAGCACCTGTATCTATGGGGCATAGAATGGAGTCTGACTAGGACAGAGGGAGGATCAATAAAAAAAGATTTAGAATGAGAGAAGAATAGATAAGAAATTGGAGTTAATCAAGAGACGCATTTGGAAAGAACTAAGAGGATAACCGGGAGAGCAAGCACTGGATGGGAAGCAAGGTGATTGAAAAACTCCCTGGGTAATGAAGGAACTGTGGTTCAGATGTGTGGCATCAAGGGAGCAGGAGTGACCGGATACCACTCAAACACAACAAGTAGCAGAAACCAAAAAAAAAAAAAAACTCAAGAAAAAAAATAAATTTAAAGAAACCTAGAACCCTAAAAATACTGATAGAAGAATCATTTGTTAGCAATATACAGCAATAATATGTATTTAAGTTGCATAATTTTCAAAAAGTCAACTGACTATTGTAAAAAAGCGCTATATATGCACCCGACCCAACACAGATTGGACTTGGAGGCACACGTATAAAATAAATAAACTTTTATTTTCTTCAGCCTTAGAGGGCACGTCTTCTCCATGTCGCCCAGCCACAACACAGTCTAAAAAGACCAACATACAAAAGCAAACCACTCTTCCTCTGCACCACCACTCCTCCCAGGCAACCTTGTCCTCCTACACCAGACTTTGGCCGCTGAGTGGTGGTTGCTGGCTTCTTTTATTGGGCACCCGGAAGTGCTCCAGGTGCTTGATTGCCGACATCCGGCTGTACTTCCGGGTGTGGCGAAACTAGTGTCCAGAAGGGTCCAGCAGCACCCCCTGGCGGCACAAAACTCCAACTCCTATGAAGCACTGGAGGAGTCCGAGGCACCGCAGCAACCCAGGGAGGCTGCCATCTAGCGTTCAGGAGGAGATGGTGTGTTTCCCATGCTTGCTCCCCTGGTACATATGCTGCAGGGTCGTCCCGGCCAGGCATGAGCCCCGGCCATCCATCACACTATATAATTATTTTTTCATTTTCAGAATATAGTTTTTGTGAATTTCCCCTTGGGATTAATAAAGTATCTATCTATCTATCTATCTATCTATCTATCTATCTATCTATCTATCTATCTATCTATCTATCTATCTATCTATCTATCTATCTATCTATCTATCATACACCAATTTCTATTTTCAGGTCATGTCATTGGTGTTACATGGTCTGATTGATGGTCAAAAAGTACATTAATCAGTTTTATTTTAAAAGGCATACACTATTCACAATTAAACAGCCAGATTGTCATGTTTTTAATCTCTTAAGAAACCAGTAACATCAGTGAGAGATACTCATGGATAAATCTCTACATGACATGGAACAAAGCCCAGCAGTACTGTCGTGTGAATTACACAGACCTGGTCAGTATAAGAGATGAAAGCGAAAAAATGGAAATAATGAATAAAGCACAAAGCAATCCCTTCTGGATCGGTCTGTTCAATGACCCATGGAAGTGGTCTGATGGTGGACAGTCAAAATTTAAAAAATGGAGCAATCAGGAGCCAAATAAATGGAGTCTTAACGAAGAATGTGTGGAGATTTGGCCAAATGGAACTTGGAATGATGCTGATTGCAGTTTGCAAAAACCATTTATTTGCTCACAAAGTAAGTTAATCTTTTTTTATTTTCATGCTTATTTTTATGTGGTATATAAAGATGTGTATTACTTTTGCAGAAACAAGAAACATGAAAATATCTTTGAAAATGTTTAATACTTTTTATGACTGCTCCAGACCATATGCAAAGCAAAAAGTTTATAGAAATTGTTAGACTTCTTTTCCTGCACTACTGTGTCAGTTTGTACTTTACTATTAGAGCATAATTTGTCAAAATGTCACATTTACAAAAAAATTGGCTTACAGCTCGGTGACAACATTTCTTTGGTTAATTTTGCTTATTTGGATCAGAGACAGGTAGAGATCAAAAATATTTTATATAATTGTTTTGGAAATCAAAGTAGTTGTTTCTCCAAAATAACTGCAATGGAGTGGAGCAGTCTTGTATGCAGTATATTGTATGATGGTGCTTATTTTGTACACCATATTGTACAGATAAAACCAATAGTTTTTTTTCATTTGATTCATTCGGCCTTTTGTGTTATCTGTAAATTAATGGCTTATCTAATGGAGTTTCTAGAAACAAACTCAGGTCTTTTTCCTGTCCTGCACCCAAACCTTCCAGGATAGGCTAAATAAAAAAATGAACAGCAATATAGAAAAAATAGTATGTAAAAATAGAGTGTCATAACAGGCTGGGACGCATGTCTTCTTGTAGAAAGACAATACAATAAATAAACTGATCTACAAGGACTAGAAAACACTAATGCAGGAATCCTGTAAGAGATCCATCATCACCCTCATTAAAGGTGTGGAGATATAAGCACCTTGAGGTCATATGCTGTCATTTCCCAGATGTCCAGAGATATGGGTGATATGTCATTAATTCAACAGGTTGAGAGTTCAAGGTGGATTGAATTGTGGAATAATAACAGCCGGTTATTTATGCTAAGTTTCTCCCCCTTGAAGTCCATACAGCTTTAGCTGCAATAATCCCAATAGCCTATTTTGTTTGTAAGTGATTGTAGGACTGGATACATCCAACAATATACAGTGTATAGGTGTAAAGGAAAAAAAAGAACTGAACTCATAATACAGAGAGTAGCAGCAGAGCAACGGGATCAGAAAGAAAACACAGGAGGACAGAGTCAGAAGCAAGGCAAGTTGGGAGTATGCAATGATAGTGCGTTGCTCCTCCCACCACATGACAAACCACCTGGATTGGGACTCAATTGCAGTGGGTGACACCTCAGTACCACACTGGAACATTGTGAGGTTTTTTACAGTGGCCGAAGTGCCAATCCTGCCACCAACCTCTAAGTTTTCCATGCAAGTTGGAGGACCTGCTTGCAGGGTTGTATGCAAATTAACGTCATACTCAGGACAGAGCAGTTGCAGGTTCTCAGGGGCCCAATGGAGTAGAGTCACATCTGCCATTTACAAGATTGAAACTGGCAAACTTTCAATTGTCGGCACAGATCCCTATCCTCAGAGCCACAACTCTACCCGAGTCAGAACATATAAAGAAAAGTCCCAGGGACATTTAATGAACACAGGTTGAAATACAGGTTAAGTATAGGTCTGAAGATGCTTACATGGTGTGGCACAATGTATAAAACTGGTATATTGGTATACTGATGAATATCTGGAACATATTTCAACATTCTTAAAATTACTATATCAACTCTATGATTATATTTTTATTAAGTGATTTAGTAAAAGAGAAGGGTAAAACAAAAGCAGACAGTTTAGTTAGACACCATAAGATTTAACTCCAGAGTTTAATTGTATGTAAAAATAAATAAATAGGGAAGAGGGCAAGGGTATGTGATAAGATGTGCATAAATCCTGGAATGAACTCAGTCTACATCCATCAAAGACATCTGTCTGCTCTGATTAATGTTGTAAGGAAAATTGGTTAATCAATGGTACAAAATATTCTTAAAGGGAACAGGGAGATACCTGTAAATAAACAAGATCTTCTTTACATTGTTACATCAACTTCAGATGAGAGAAAATTCCCTTTATAACCTTTGCCGGCATTAAGGTGTCAGCATTCCTAAAGTCTTGTTCTAGGTAAAGGACAACAAAATGACTCTTGAGTGCCCTACTCATTATATATCGCAACATCACCTGCTTTCAGTTGGCTTTCAGGTAACAGGTCGACAACATTCCCAGAAGCAATAACAAATAATAGAACAGATCACGGAAAGAGTGTATAAAAACAATTAAGTTAATCCTGACATAACCCACATTGGGAATGTAAACATCTCCTCTACCAAAGCATTACTGAAAAAACCTAAACATTTCCACTGCTCTGTTGATCCCAACCCTCCAATCCAACACCTTCACATACAACACCCACCACACACCCATTAACTTTTATGCAAAAAAACATCTTCTTAGTAAATCCAATCCACTCTCCCCAGCCTCAAAGAGATTTGAAAAATCCTACATAATTACTACCAAAAATTGAAAAAGCAAAAATCATAGAATACTGTGAAAAGATAAAACTAAAGGCTAAGAGAAATTACCTTGGGACCCAACCCCACAGAAAGACAGGTTCTTTGTCTGTAACCCCATCCCTCTATCCTCCTGCAAGCTACAACTTTAAACATAACAAGAGCCTACCATATATTACTATATCAGTAAAAATACGAATACAAAATGTAAGAGATAATAAAACTGCTTCAAACATTCTTAAACTAACAAACCACACAGAAACATAAAATGTATATTTGTTAGTTACTCAAAGTTTGCTACAGCAGTTCTTGGACAGAAACAAAATGATAAACTGCCTCTATAGCATAGGACTCATAACTGTGTTGTACTTCATAAGCTTTTATTGTCAAAGTAGCTGGGAAAATTAAGTTAATTTACAGGCCTGCAGTCTGCATCTCTTTAACTCTTTGAGGGCTGAATATTTTTTCCAAAAATCTCAGTTTTCTGCAAAGCACAAAAGGTTTCACATATAAAATGTCTGTTGTACTTGTTTTTGCATCTCTGCCAGCAGCAGCGGCTGTGTGGCAGCGTGATGGCAAGCAGGAATACGCGGCAGGCCAGTCTGGCTGTCTTTGCACAGCAGTGGCAGTTGCAGTGTGACACAATCTGGTTTGTACCTCTTGTCATCGTAAGTGGCGGTCCTCCCAGGTGCATGAGCTACAGAAGCATGCTCAGCACTGCGATCAGTTGATGCTGGTATCTCACTTTCGTTTTCGATCTCCAGATCACTTGCAATGAAATCGGAGTTTGAGAAATCCAAGTCTGATTCAGCGATAATACGCAAAACATCATCCACAGAATATTTTGCTTTGCGCATTCGTTTTGGTCTCTCACCAGACCTCGATGCCACTTTAGAAGTTACTTGGTCTTTACTACTCACTCACTCACGTGGAATCGAGGTCAAATCAACAAAAACTCACTTTCCTTTTAGCAAAGAGTGTTAAACTAAAACATAACAGCAAGCTTTGTCTCAGCCGATTTACAGCTGATTACCCTCCTCTACCCCCAAATTTCGACAAAAGTCGACATCCGCCCTGAAAAAGTTAATTGAAGATTCACACATTTTCCTTTATTTGCAATTACTGTGCTGAAATCTTGGAAAAACAGAGCAACATAGAGCCATTATGTAGAATTTTGTAGCAGCCGTCTCTGTGTAGAAAAGAAACTTCACTACTAAGGGAAACTGTTTAAAAAACTGAACTTCTCCTGAACAGTAGATGCTCAAGTTACTCTCATTACTTTACTTTCTCCAGGCTGATCATAATAATCTATACTTACCATGAGCAAGCAAGTATACATAATGTTTAAAGTTTAAATCTAACAAGAGAAAAATAGAAAGCAGCATATTTATAGGATCTGATAGTTAACTGTGTCATAAACAGAGAAAGGATCAAGGAGGACGAGGACAGGTGGACATGTTGGTAGCTCTAGCCAGCCATAATGTGTCAACAACAGTAGAGTCTTCTCAGTGGAGTGGTCCTACTTGAAGCTTAACTGGTTAAAATCAAAAATAACATCTGTTGAAGGAAAAGAGAGACTTGTTTAGAATGTTTTGAATTAAAAGGAGAGGAAAGAGATTAGTTTGTAATTGTATAGTTGAGTGTGGGCTTTTTAAGAAGAGGAGTTATTAGGGCCTTTTTGAGCAGAGTAGTAGAGGTGCCTGTGTTGAGTGGTGTGTTTATTATATGTGTGATTGCAGAAAACAGTAAAATAGAGAAAGCTTGGTGGAGGTGTGAAGTGATGAAAGTCTAAAGAACAGTTAGTGGTGCAACTAGCGAAGGGTTTAGAAGCATATGTATTGGAGAGTGGAGAGAAGGTGGAGACAAATGATAGAATTTGTCATGGAAGAATGGAGTTGAATCCCTCTAGCACAGTTTCAAATGACTGCCGATTGATTTATGTAGGTGTTATTATTTTGACAGATACCTAAGTATGCTTTACATCTTTAGTAATACATTTTGTGTAATTTCTCAGGGTATAATACTCAAATTTACAGTAAGAATTTGAAACTGGTAGGCATCAGTGTACATCTGCAAAAGTAAAACCGAGCTGGAAACACAATATTTCATTTTTAAGCCTTCTTTAGGATTATGTCAAATCTTTTTCTTTGTGTGTGTACACATCTGCCACCAAATTAACTATGTGATTTAATGTGATTATGTCTGTTTGTAACTCAGTACTTACACCAGCATGTCAAAATAGCTTACTCAAGTCATACTTTTTCTCCTAAAATGTGCCTCATTTATAGTCAAGTGCCATGTTGCATCATTCCTTCCATTTTTCACTAAGAAAGCCCACCATTTTTTCTTTCATTTGCATTCATTGTCAGGTCTGTCATGTTTGTGAAAACCCTGTAAGTGAGCTGCAGTCCACCACTGCACTCTTCACTCATTGATGGATCGCTCCATCCACATGTTCTCACTTCCCCATATCTTTTTCATGCTGGCTGTGTACTTCATGTTCCACACTGTGTGAAAAACATTTCAAAGCCATATCCAGTGAGTTTCGAGTTGTTTCTTACTTCAATGAAATAACTGGAGCACCCCCAGTTTTAAAATTTGTTTTTTTTTATTTATCCTGTGCAGTGGGATCAATGAAAAAACAGAGAAAAATTTCATCAATCATGTTTTGTGAATAGAATTTCAGAGGTGCATCAACATGGGCATTTAAAGTGCAGCATTTTAGAAAAAGTGAAGAAAGAACAGAAGCATGACATGTACATTGAATAAATAAAGATTTAAAAAGAAAACAGCCACCACTCTTTTAAGTTTTATTGCTCTGCATCTCATGATACCTCTTTGGGGAGCTTAAGTGCACAGTTTGAGAACAGCTGCTGTAGAGAGTTGTCCTCCAGGAAAATGGTGAGATTTGAGAATTATGTGTGACCACAGTTGACCCAGCATTACTGTGACTGCTGCCTGTGGGAAAGCTAACTGAGCCAGCTGGAGAAACTGACAAGGTAGGCCCTATACATGACATCATTTTATGTCAGGGATACCCGGTGGTGCAGTGGTGAATACTGCTGCCTGACAGCTTAATTCACATTTTCAGACAAAGTAACCAGATTATCATAGTTGGCAGACACGTCTCTAACCTTCATGACATGAAAATGAATGTTGCACTGTTGTAATCCACTCAAAATTTTATCAGTCTTCCCATCCTTATTAACAACAATGCATTTCATCAAATTCATCAAAATTACCAAACATTTCCGTATTTAATTTAGAAGGGTTCACTCATCATCAATATTTAACCAGGACTCAATTTCTTAATTAAGGAAATATAAAATGTCTTACTTTCTTAGGTGTTGAACCAAAATGACATTTCAAAAAATACTTTTTGTGTTTAAAATCTACTGCTACCTGTTGTAGTTTATACTTCAATCAAATATACAGCAGGGGAGTTTTTGGAGCACATTTTCTGTCATTTTAATTGAGTTACTTGCTTTTTAAGATTCAGAACCCTTAATTGTTTTTTTAACCAGCAGCCAACATGTAATAAGATGCCAAGTGAGCAAACAAATGACAAACTAAAGTGATCTGATTTGCACATGAATCCGTCATACAATTTTTGTTTAATAAAATATTTAGAAACAAAAAATCTGGTCTAAGTAATATATCATCTATTGTCCATCCAACATTTGGATAGTGTTCAAAGAAAAAAGAAAATAGTTTTGGAATAACTGAACTCAGAAGCCACAGAATTTAACAAAAAGCTTTAACTAACAGCAATGACCGACTTATAATTAAGAAAGTGGATACTGGAAAATGTTACAGATTGGTGTCACCAGAGCAGTGATGGAGCTTTTCACTAGTTCTGCTGGGTATAGGGTCCAAATAAACAGGTAGTACATTCAGAAATTAAAATTTAGAAATGAAAGTGCTAGAAAGCAACAAACAAGAAGAAAAATGCTGGAGATTTTGCTTTGATCCTAGAACAAAGGGATTCACTTTCTGGTTCACCATCTCAAAAATCTTTATTCAGGGGTGTAAGGAAGGAGTGCTTAATATTGGAAAGTTATGGACTTGAGAATGAATGATATGGGAATTATGTTTTTTTATAGATCACACCATCAGCTTTAGTGGTCATTAGCTCATTGCTTCGTGTGTTGTATAAAAGCTGTACTTAGGTGATTATATCATCCATTTTGTTTTTTGTAAATTTGGCATTCCTAAAAGTCACAGACATTTTTGTGTGCAACTGATTTGGTAAAGTAGCCTAATTTGTGGCCCACTTTTAACTGAAATTGAGATATTGTACTAATACTGTGATTGGCAAACAAGAATAACAAGTTATTATTTGCACCACTCTGACTTAAACATGGTGCCACAGGTATAAATCAAATGGAATATATTACAAATGTTGACCTGTCATAATGATAACATGTCCCAGAAGTAAATTATATTTTACCATGCATTTTTATCAGAATTCTAAAAAACAATTGTGTTCACACAACATCAGAGTTATGCAACTACTAAATTATAACATAACAGAGACGATAAAACAAGCACCTCCTTAATTAACTAGAAGCGCATACACATAAAAGTAAAGAACATTTTTTATAAGAGAGCCAAACATTATGTGCTGCTGCTGTTTTAATGTAAGTGTTCAATCTCAAGATACCTTTCTGTTTCAGTACTAAACATCTTGTGTAATATTGAAAAATAACCTTTTCAAAGATATAGCTGTAAGCAAGATTTATTCATATTGGAATTTTTTTTCTGTCACGACAAAAGTCTAAAATTCAAAAGAATATATGATACAAAAATGTGGAAAATCCTCATTATCGAAACGCATGTTTAAAAACACATGAATACATTTGCCAATTTGACAACAATATTGTATGTTAAAATTTCAATACATTTTCATTCTTTTTTAGGTTTGGCGGATAAGAGGATAAAGATGAGAGTCCGTATAGATGTACAGAGTGGTCTAAATCCTGAGGATCCAAAAATCAGTGATGCCATCCTGAATCAGGTCCAGAGCCCTGTGTCTGACTCAGCAATGTTTATAAGGATTTTAAATTATACTTGCCTTATATATATATATATATATATATATATATATATATATATATATATATACTGGCCTTCAGTTTTTGTATTTGTGATTCAATATGCGTAATGTATGAGTTAAAAGAGCCTATAAATACTGTAATTCTTTACCTTAGGTTCTCTGCTCTGAATAATTGAAAGAAAACTTTAATAGAATGAGTATGCTAATGTACTTCTGCCACACAACTCCAGGAAACCGTTCAGAACATAGCTAGTCAGTGTGCGGAGTTTACAAAGTCTTTCCATGTCTAACTGATTTTTTCTAGTCAATTTGCCTGTTTTCTTACCACATCCTGAATACATGCAGGTTTATAGGGTGTGCAAATTGGACTGGTGTAAATAAATCTTGGCATGAATGAATGTTTACCTGCCGATACATCTAAAGTCAGTTGCCCTTGCTGTTTAAATACAGTAGATTGCAGCTCTCTATTTTAATTAGTTAGGTTAAGTTAATGGATGGATGCAAAATGGCAAAGACTTCTATAGTTAGTTTGCTATTCTTTTGTATATCAAAGAGAATCTTCTGAATCAAAATTTGACGGGACATCTTCAGTGGAAAATAACGAATGGAAATATTTTCAGTGTGAAAAATACTAATGAAAACAATGGATAGAAATTGGCTTGGAGGTTTATTTGGACAACATTCTGCTTCTCCCACGTCTAGAGTGCCACTGCAAAATTTACAATAAAGTGGTATCTCAGACTGCTACACTATATGTTTTTAATGTATAAGCTTATTGTTGGGTTTTGTGTCAATTCATGGACATTTATTCTTTGTCAATGAAAATCACATACAGAGGTTTTTGTGAATAGTCTTTGAGTAATCATATACTGTATATGGGTGGAAAGTAATAGATTACATTTACTTCTGTTGCTGTACTTTTTTATAAAGAAAATTATTTTTAAAGCATTTTTAAATGCAAATAATTTTAATTTTTAAAAAGTTAATTTTAAAATGTGCCAATCTTACTTTGTTAAATTTTCAAGGCAGATTGTTAGAAAGTATAATTGATTGGCTGTATTCAAAATTTGAATATCAACAAATGGTTTTGGGGGCAGGTGTGAAAGTTATTGTGTGAATTTTGTAGTGCTGACATGACAATAAATTTAAAATGTAATTTGATATCTGATATGTTTTCAAAATATCATTCTATCATTTACGAATAGTAAACCTCTCCACAAATAAGGTAGGAAAACTTTGTGAAGTCCAAATTACATCTTGGTTCAATGACTACAATGCATTTTTAATTGCATTTACAGTAAGTACAAAGTATCAATGGATTACTTGACTACATTTTTTGGGAAATATAATCTTCACTAACTTATCAATGCATATTTTAGATTAACTGCTTTATTGCTTAGTACCAAAGCCACGCATCACATTTGGTAAAGCTCAATCATTTTTGTGCTTCTTACTCACTGAAACTCCATACACAAATCTTTATTTTCTAAAAATTAAAAATAGCACCTGAAATCTTTTTTTTACTATCATTTTTTTACCTTTATTTAGCTGCCTATTGTTGCAAACTGCATGCTGACAGGTGCAATGATCGTGCTTCTTCCTAAAAAATGATTTTTTGAAGAAACATTGCAAGCCAAAGTAAAATTAAATACATTTAAATAAAAGGTATTGAAAGTTGTCCAGTTGTTTTGAAGTGTATATTGTCACTTTATTGTATTTTTGACAGATCTGTGGCTCTTTCTTTTAAAAGTGATTATTGATGAGAAATAGCTCGGATCCATTACATTGATATCTGAATCCTGAAATATCATATAATTAGTTTGCCTGATGTTCATGGACAGTAACCCTTGAGTAAACCTGGAGTCCTGGACATACATATCCACACTCATACAGTTTCAATTTAGAATTGTCAATTATTTTAACATGTATGTAATTGAGATGTGGAATAAATTCACACATGCACAGTGTGAAAAAATAAGAGGACAAAGACACAGATTAAATGTTGGGTAGCCTTCCCGTATACTGGCTGTAGGGTCCAGTTCAGCAAAACGGTCAAAAATAAATCAAGCATTTGACAAAACAAAATGAGTTTCCACAGGTTTTACGGAGTCGATAGGAGAAGTGCAATTAACTGGGAGGAAGTGAGATCAACAACGGAGGTGTCAGAAGTGGAGGGATGGAAGTCATCGGGAGGACACCTGTAGTGAGGTATTTCCACAGGGCAGGAAAAGAAGTCTTCTGTATTGTCTGGATGGAGGTGGATATTGGAGCGTTACGTCCGATAGGAGCGTTTTATTCCTGTGTCTTTCTGTAGATGAAAGGAGAGAAAAGCATTAGTGCCTCGTTCCAGTTCCCCATCTCTTGTTCTTTCACACACTATCAAGCCTTTTGACTGTCCCCTAATTGCACGTGTGTGACAACAGGTAAAGTGTGTAAAACTCACAGTGCTGCACCACCATGTTGCTCTTTCTTTAGTCACTATTAATGATTTGAAAATAGCATGGCAGTTTTATTAATATTATTCATTCTTGAAATTGTTGCTTATAAGCCTAACAATGCAATGTCATTATTAAGAAGCATTCATTTGTTCTTTGGAAGTGGCTTTAGATGAAAGGAAAACCTTTATTAAAGGGAATAAAGACTTCATAGAGATTAGTGTTGATTGTACTATTGTAGGGTAACCAGAAGGTGAAGATAGTAAATGGCTTAACATTCAGGTGCATTCCAAATTATACTTTTCTCAGGATTTCATATATATAATAGTCATCCCAGCTGCATTTTTATTTTCTTCCTTTTTATGTAGGTATTTATGAGTTTGAAATGGTGAGAGATAAGAAAATAAATGCATCAACACTATCAGCACAACCAGTAATTGAAAGAGTCCTTGTCATTGATAGTAGTTTACAACTCAGAGAGTAACTTAGAAGTAGGCAGCAGGGAAACAAACGATAAACAGTGCAGAGTGACACTTAATGAATGGGTCATGAATATTATGGGTTGCAAATGGCAGAGCAGCTTTGTTTAGCTTTCTCAAATGGAGAAAACATATTAGTTACTTTTCGGCTCACAGGTGAGAGGGTTATAATTAAGCCCAAATGGCGTACAAAAAATATCACTGTATCCATCATAAAAATAAACAAATATATGTTAATTATGGTCATAGAGATGTTATTATTCAACTTAGTCAACAAATACGAAAATAATGAACATGGTATTTGTTTTGCAAATGTGGACTACTGGTACTGGCATACTGGTAAGATTTCGTCACTTGCTGTACTGCAAGTCCTTCGCCATTCTGCCTGCCTGAACTCCCTGCCTATCTATATAGTAATAAAAGTAATTTTATTATTATATAGGAGCTTCCCTGTCTGCCTATCATATAGTGCCTTTACTTCCTACCTATCTATATATCTATCCCCTTAGCTGTTTTTTATATATCTATTATACAGTGCCTTCCCTGTTTATATATATATAACTGGTGCCTTCTCTGCCAGTCTGTCTGTCTGATTGCATATAGCGTTGAACTTACTGCCCTGTACTATTTTGTCCTCTGCATGTCCTGGAGTACAAAAGAAACACAACCATACAGCAACATGTGCGAACTGGCAAGATCGGGGAAAAAACACGCGGTCACTGATTACAAACCGCAAGATGAATGAAAGAGACAATATATGTAAAAACATCATCGCAGTAATGGAATATTATTTGAAAACGCACATATTCAAACCCGATCTGACGCTGTTCGTTTTCAAATAATATTGCATGTACTGAACTATTTTAGAATAAAAACATTTGATTTCAGTCAGTCTATAAGAGCCAGTATAAATACATGATAATTGTAAAGATTAGCTTTTTTTTTTAATTCAGTTCCATTCTCTCAGTCGTGTTCACGAAACTGATACTGCTGTTTTCACAGAAAGACGCGCTATAACTCAAATGTGATTTATTTGGAGATGCGCTATATCTCGAATGTTATTTATATAGGGAAGAAAGTACAATGTCAGGTGCTCATTCAGTGTAATAGGAACCATAGCACAGAGAGATGTGTACACTGCAACAAGTACACTTGTCGTGAATGTAGGAAGGGTGTGTGGGAATTTTTAATATTTGAATGTGATGATTTTGTATAGCACGGATCGGAAATCAGCAGTTCTTAGCATTGTACCACACAAGCTGTCGTATCAACCGCCTACTGTAATTTGCTTTATTTTTTCTTCACTTATAGTCTAGAATAAAAGTACACTTGTTTTGTTATACCTGTACACCAACATATGTTCCTGTGTTTCAGCGACATGGGCATGCTCAAAAAAATAGACGTGTAATGCCACGAAAAGTGCACGCAGGCACTTCAGTTCGCAAGCATTGGTACGAGAATGCAGTCACAAGTACGCTGCAGAGCTGTAGCGCATCTTTATGTGAAAACAGCATTCTCAGATGGGGGGTTGGGTAGGGAAGGATCCTGAACACGACTGAGAGAATGAAAAGTGAATAAAAAAAAAAAATAACCTTTACAAGTATCATAAATTACACCGGCTGTGCACACTGAAATCAAATGTATGTTTTTATTCTAAAATAGTAAGAATAAGAGTAGTTTACTTCTCAAAACTGAATTGTGCGGGATCGAACTCATGACCTTTTGAATACTAGTCAGCGGTTGATACTATTACGCTACCATGGCAGCTGCTGTACGTGTGTGTCAATGTGGCATGCTAAGGCAGCTTTTTTCTGCAGTTATATTTTTGAATAAAAGCATACTTGTTTTGTTATATTTGTACCTTTTGTGAAAGTGTTTGATATTTGGACTTCAGGCTTCATACATTATATAGTTTATGCTTACATTTTGTCATTTACTACTACAATATGAAAAACTTTTCTGTTTCAGAAATGTGTTTACACGGATTAATGTAGAAACGGAACACACGTGCAATGCTTGTACAGTATTCCAAATAATAATCTATTATTTCCACTCTAAAACTCCACTTCACTCCCAGATAATCAATCAAGGCATGAGCTGGGAGAAATTTGTGCACGTTTTAAGTCGTTGGGGGGATGGAATAGCCGGCTACTTGCAGCTTTTCTTTTATCAGCACATTAGATTAACAAAAAACGCTGGTGGAGAGGTGAGAACGGTTTTAAGAAGCGATTTAAGGTGGGACGGACCTACGAGTTTTTTCGTAGGCTCTGGTAATTCTAGTGTTAAAAGCCACATTGCAGAAAAATGAGTAAAGACATATACAATGAACAAAGGTTCGTAAATGCGCAATGCAATTGATCAAAACAGACACTAAACTTTCAATTATACTATTAAGCCTGTTTTAATAAATGCTAGTACTACATGCTATTTTCAATTTGAAGAAAGTTCGCATATTAAGTTCACACACTTTGTGATTTTGGGTTATACAAATTAAATTGTATTGTATCATACTGTTGAGTCTCTGAGCTCTTCACAAGCAACGTGAGAAAAGGCACTGCTGACAATATGTTCATATCACTTTTTACAGTGTTATAAATGAGCATTTCCCTTTTTGTGCTTAGAAGTAATGGCAATGTATGTGTGTTCACCTGCACTTGTCATGAGGGACGTTTTACTTTTGATGAGCTTTCGTATTTCCAAGGGAGACTCCACCACCCTCCAAAATAGTACGCTTGGAACTCCAAAGGGAAGCCACAATTAGAAATAGTTTATGTATATATCAGTGCATGTTCGCGCTGTATGCTTGCTGGGACTGATGCGACCCTGGATGGAAAGATGGAGGAAACATTTAAACATGTACTGCAAAGTTATTAATGTTCCTTAAAAGTTTTGAAGAATTGGCATTCTGACTTTTATTAAAGAGATGATTGTGTGGCAATTGGTTTCTTGGAGAAAGAAAAGGAAGGACAGGAATTGGGGGTTCGTACGTTTGAAAGAGACAGTACTACTGCACTAAATTATTTCATTGAGGGTTGTGCATGACACAGCACAGCTCTTGCGGGAGGCAGGAACAATCTCTGTAGGGGGAGCTACCTCATCACTACCCCTGCACCATTGTGGCGCTATGTTTAATACATGCTTTAATTCCTTTCATCATGAAAATGATATCAAGCATACATCTTAGTATTTAAATTCTTCAGAGAGCTGTAATATCATGAATGTAATGGATTCTGTGCCCTGTTGGCGTAAGAGAAAGCTTGTTTAATAACAAGGAAGTAATGATTCAAACACATAGAGTACATAGAAGAACGTAAAGAATACAAAGCATTTAACATACTACTTTAGTTATGATTGGATTTGAGAAACTAGTAAATCAAAAGATTTTAAGATGAAGTTTATGACATTCTATTTTAACGACAAAATAAACTATGTGATTAAAGTGGAAATTTTAAGATTAAAGTTGACATCGAGCTTTCTTTTTTTCCACTGTGTCCCTATTTTTTTTCTTTTCTCTGTACCCTAATAAGCTTCCATATGACACTCAGATGGTGGGCTACGCTTGCCTTTTCACAGTGACTTTGATATCTGACAACTTCTTTTTTACTTTGGACACTATGCAACTTTCTGATTTTGAACTTTTGATCAGCTTAATTTTGTTGGTTATACAACTGCTTAAACCAACAAATATTACATTTAGGACTACTATTCTAAAATAATAGATAGCAATAATAAAAATCCTCCAGTACTGTTTAGAACATTGGCTAATTTTACAAGGGGGGAATCAGATTTACAGTGCAAAACACCAACAGATATTAGCAGTACAGACTTTATGACCTTCTTTAATGAGAAAATTAAAAACATAACATCCCGGATCTCAGCCTCACAGTGCAAACTGCATACTAGCTTGGCAGACCCTGTCTCACTTTGAATTCAATACTTCAGAAATTTTAATCCTGTGACAAAGCAGGAAGTCTTGACTTTAATTTATAAAATGAAACCTACTCCTTGTTCCCTAGATCCAGTGCCAACAAAACTAGTAAAAAGCACAATGGATGTTGCCTTTCTTTGTTGGCCATTGAATATTCCAACCCTGTTGTGGACATCAGGTGACATGACAGACAGACACATGAACGTGCGATGTACAGTTTATGATCTTACACTGGCCACTTCCTTTGTTCATAAGGCACTGCCACCCTCTTGTTGGCACCAGCTGACATTACACCAGGGTAGAGATACCAGATGGACGAACATCTTATCACTTTACATATATATAGATACTAGACATTAAGCCCGTTAAAATAATACATTTGTATGAACAGTCTACATTAAATGGCAAGGGACCTTGTATGTGGCTGTAATATGCGTAACTGTATTGTGTGCCTTTAATTTTCTCTCTCAGTAATACTGGTTTGTATTTCCGTGAAATGCCTGTAATTTTGTCAGACAGTAATACAGTGGAACCTCGGTTCACGACCATAATCCATTCCAGACCGTATGAACTGTATGTAAATATATATTTTTTTAAGTTTTTAAGCACAAATATAGTTAATTATACCATAGAAAGCACAGCGTAATAGTAAACTAAATGTAAAAACATTTAATAACACTAAGAAAACCTTGAACAACAGAGAAAACTAACACTGCAAGAATTTGCGCTATAGCCTTATGACCCGCTCGCTAAAAACTCTTTTTTTAAGTTTTAAGCACAGGGGAAAAAACGAACATTTGAAAAATCTGTAATTTAATAAACAACCAAGAAAAGTAACATTGCAACAATGCATGCACGTGCCTGTGTGTGTGTCTGTCTGTCTCTTGCCTGTGTGCGTGTCTGTCTGTCTGTCACGCGTGCCTGTTTGTCTCGCGTGTGCATGTGTGTGACTCGTGCGTGTGTGTGACTCGTGTGTGTGTGGCGCACGTGCGCCTCTGTATTTGCGTGACTCGCACGCGCTTGTGTGTGTGTGTGATGCTCACACGCCTGTGTGTGAGCGTGACTCGTGCGCGCCTGTGTGTGTGTGTGTCTGTCTGTCGCCTGTGTGTGTCTGTCTGTCTATCTGTCTGTCGCACGTGCCTGTTTGTCTCGCGTGTGCGTGTGTGTGACTCGTGCATGTGTGTGACTCGTGTGGCGCGCATGTGCCACTGTGTGTGCGTGACTCGCACGCATCTGTGTGTGTGTGTGTGTGACGCGTGAGCGTGACTCGCGCGCGTCTGTTTGTGTGCGTGACTCGTGCACGCCTGTGTGTGTGTGACTCGCGAGCGCCTGTGTGTGTGTCTGTCTCTCTCTGCACAGGGAATGCACAGGAAGAGACTGAACACGTGCTGTGTGGCCCCGCGCATGCGCACTTCTCCAGAAGACACACACGGACACGCGCCTGTGTGTGTGTGTGTGACGCGCGCACCTGTGTGTGTGCGTGACTCGTGCGCCTGTGTGTGTGTGCGTGACTCGTGCGCGCCTGTGTGTGACTGTGTGACTCGCGAGCGCCTGTGTGTGTGTCTGTCTCTCTCTGCACAGGGAATGCACAGGAAGAGACTGAACACGTGCTGTGTGGCCCCGCGCATGCGCACTTCTCCAGAAGACACACACGGACACGTGCCTGTGTGTGTGCGTGACTCGTGCGCGTCTGTGTGTGTGTACGTGACTCGTGCACGTCTGTGTGTGTGTGCGTGACTCGTGCGCGCCTGTGTGTGTGTGCGTGACTCGTGCACGCCTGTGTGTGTGTGTGACTCGCGAGCGCCTGTGTGTGTATCTGTCTCTCTCTGCACAGGGAATGCACAGGAAGAGACTGAACACGTGCTGTGTGGCCCGCGCATGCACTTCTCAGAAGACACACACGGACACGCGCCTGTGTGTGTGTGTGTGTGTGACTCGTACGTGCCTGTGTGTGTGTGCGTGACTCGTGCGCGCCTGTGTGTGTGTGCGTGACTCGTGCACGCCTGTGTGTGTGTGTGACTCGCGAGCGCCTGTGTGTGTATCTGTCTCTCTCTGCACAGGGAATGCACAGGAAGAGACTGAACACGTGCTGTGTGGCCCCGCGCATGCGCACTTCTCCAGAAGACACACACACGGACACTGGACGCACACAAGGGTTTTATTAAAGAGGATATACATATTTGTTCTTTACATCAGTGGCATGAATTTGATTTCAAACTTGTCAGGCATGTTTCTCTTTCACTGTGTCATCAACATTTCAACAACTGCTCATCTACAAGTCTGCCCTTACTTATGATGCATAATGCAGTTCTGCACAAAATGTGCCAAGCATTGGATATACCAACAAAGCTGTAAGTGTGCAAAGTGCACAGCCTGCATCAGTTTCATGCGAGTAAAGTAGAACATGCAAGATAGCACATTTTGGACGGAGCTAGGTTAGGATTAATTCCTCACCATTTTTATGCAAGGCAACACATTATGTAGATGTTTCAGTCATAGGAAGTCATTTCCAACTGATGAAATAGGAGAATTTAGACTGTTTTGTATCTTAAACTTGTTGTATTCAAATATGATAGTACATTAGTTAATACTGTAGCATTGGTTTACACGGTCTTTGGCAAAAATGCAAATGCACAAAGTGTCCACTTCTACATGCACTTATCACCAACAATAACAAAGATAAAGGCTGTTCCTTAATCAACAAGTTTTAAAAAAAAATGTGTTTACAGTGAAGCACATTATGCTTTTTTATTAATTACAAAACACCAGTAGTAGTTCTTTATTTGCTGACATTTCTAATTTATTACCATTTCTTATTTATTATCTGTAGTACTAGGGTGTTGTACCGTGTTAGCCATTATGAATGTAGAGAAAAGCCAAGCAAAATGACACCTTTTATTGGCTAACTAAAAAGATTACAATATGCAAGCTTTCAAGGCAACTCAGGTCACTTCTTCATCTTGCCTAAAGAAGGGTCCTGAGTTGCCTCAAAAGCTTGCATATTGTAATCTTTTGTTAGCCAATAAAAGGTGTCATTTTGCTTGGCTTTTCTCCTTATTTATTATCATGATTTTAGTGACCAATATTTACTGTATAAGGTTATTGGTGCAGAAACAGTTAGCACAGCTACCTAACAGCCCATCACAAAATTTTCTGCTACAAGTTGCATAAGTTTCATAATATATTTCTTTTTCAGTAGAATATTAATTTGCTTACTTCTAACACAAAACAATATAAACTGATTACATTTGTACCTTACAAGAATAAGGTGTATATTATCAAGAAAGGCAATACTTTGCATTGTCTGTAATGTGGTATGGCAGGCGGCAGGGGGAGCAGCCCTGGACACTGCAATACCTCCACCTGGACGCTAGATGGCCTCCCCCCTGACATGGAGAAGTGCCTCGGGTTCCCTGGGAATTGGAGTTGGGTGCAGCCCTGTTGGGTCCCGTAGGCACTGCCAGCGGGTGCTGTGTTTGGGACTCCTGAGCACGTGTGGGCAGCATATTTATCACACCCGTAAGTGCAGCCGGAACTCGGTGTTCAAGCACCTGGAGCACTTCCGGATGCCCAATAAAAGGAGCCAGCAACCACCACTCAGCGGCCAGAGTCTGGTGGAGGAGGACAAGGTTGCCTGGGAGGATTGGTGGTGCCAGTGAAAGAAGAAGAGTGCTGGGTGTGCTTTATTTGGGACTGTGTATTGCCTGTGGGTCATGGGGAAGACATGCGCCTACAGACGAAGAAAATAAAAAGTATTTGTTTATTTTACACATGCCTCCTGTGTCCAGTCTGTCAGGCGCTATATAGCGCTACTCTTACAGTGGCTTTTAAAAAACACAAAAGCCATGTCATATGAAATTTGCATTTATCTCAAATGATATTTTTAGTATGCCATTTGGGCTTAATTAATACCATCTCACCTTTGATCAGAAATGTAAAGAATATTTTTTTCTCCATTTCAGAAAGCTAAACAAACCCGCTCTGCCATTAACAACCAATAATATTCATGACCCAGTCATGAAGTGACACTCTGCACTGTTCATCGTTTGTCTCCCTGCTGCCTACTTCTAAGTCACTCTCTGAGTTGTAAACTACTATCAATGACAAGGACTCTTTCAAGGACTGGTTGTGCTGATAGTGTTGATGCATTTATTTTCTTATCTCTCACCATTGCAAACTCATAAATACTTACATAAAAAGGAAGAAAATAGAAATGCTGCTGGGATGACCATTATATGTATGAAAATCTTGAAAAAAGCATAACTTTGAAATGCACCTCAATGTTAAGCTATTTTCTAACTTCACCTTCTGGTTACCCTACAATAGTACAATCAGCACTAATCTCTATGATGTCTTTATTCCCTTTAATAAAGGTTTTCCTTTCATCTAAAGTCACTTCCAAATAACAAATGAGTGCTTCTTAATAATGACAATGCATTGTTAGGCCTATAAGCAACAATTTCAAGAATGAATAATATTAATAAAACTGCCATGCTATTTTCAAATCATTAATAGTCACTAAAGAAACAGCAACATGGTGGTGCAGCACTGTGAATTTTACACACTTTACCTGTTGTCACACACGTGCAATTAGGGGACAGTCAAAAGGCTTGATAGTGTGTGAAAGAACAAGAGATGGAGAACTGGTGTCCTCATATAAGGTATGTGATTCACATTTTAGTTGAAAGAATTCTGCTGGATCTACTTTTCTGATGCATTTGAGAATTTTGAAAAACCTGGATTAGGTTCTCATACAACATTCTCTGCTCAAGACTAAACAGGATTAATTCTCTGAGTCTTTCAAAGTATGACATGTTCTTAAGTTTTGGGATGTACCTGGTTTTTCTACTCTGCATGATTTCAAATGCTTCTGCTTCTATGCTATGTCTAGATTGTAGCGTGGTGAGCAGAACTATGCACAACAGAGCAGAGGCAGTCCCAATAGTGCACTATGTAGTCTAAGAATAACATCTGTCAATTTATATTCAACAGCTTTTATGATATAACCTATCGTTTTATTTACCCTTTTAATCAATTCTGCACATTGCTGCAAAAAATATTCAAAAGAGTGAAGGGGATGTGCCTAACAGCAATACAAAAAACACAATTTGTAAGTAAAATCCAGAAACATAATCAGAAAGAGCAGTAAATATAAATAAAAAGCAATACTCATACAACAAACTCCTAACACACTCAGTGCACCACTACCTGAGATTCTCTTCTCTATGTCTTAAATGGGATGCTACACACAGACAGTTAGGGTCACAGGTGCACAATATTGTACACATACATACAAAATAAAACATGTGGATAACAATATTAACAAACATTTTAAAACCTGACATATACATATGTGAATTTCCCCTTGGGATTAATAAAGTATCTATCTATCTATCTATCTATCTATCTATCTATCTATCTATCTATCTATCTATCTATCTATCTATCTATCTATCTATCTATCTATCAACTTTAAAAATAACAAAAGAGAAAGAAAGAGAACCCTGGCTAAAACATAATAGATGATGAGAACATAGTGTCAATGTTGCTTCATGTAGGACAACTCCCATCTTTTATTTATAATTGGGTAATATTTCTCATATGTACTCTTAGAGAGGTTGTTAGGTATCCAGCAGACATGTGTGTAAGGGTAATACATTGTCCTTTAAAACCGTAGAATACAAAGGGTGCAGCTAACCTGAGTTCCTTGTGGAGCAGCCTGTCAGAATTTAGAATATACTGCATGTCACCTCTAAAATCAACTTTATGCAATAAAGACTTAATTTTTATGAGGACACATAAACTGGTTTCCACCAGTAAAGGAGAGTTTCAACAACTAAACGTTATTATGTGACTATACCTCCACTTCAGATTATCAAAAAAATTTATATTGAATATGGTCTAGTTTTTAATGTTGTTTTAGAAGATGTGCTGTATACCATACAACCATAATCTATTATTGGTTTAATTAATCTGGTGTGTATTGCTTTTAAAGTCGATCTGTCTGCTTCCCATTTAGTTTCTACTAAATACCTCATTGTATTCATTATTTTCTTACACTTGTCCACAATTTTTTGTACATGTACATTCTATGTATATTAAGGGTATAGGTCTATTGCATAAAAAACTGAATTGACATAACAGTGTCAATTAATGCATACATTTACAATCGGTTTGTAAGCTTACACCCAAATGACTTATTTAAAGATTAAAGCCTCTTTTATTATTTTCTGGTTCTTCTTATACTCTTTGGGTTAAGCCACCACCCTTGAAATTTCTGTGCATGTAACAACTGTCCATTCTAGTTGTTTACAGGACATCTGCTGACTTCTTAGTCATCTCTTAATCATCTTTCAGTTTATTTTGTGTATTACATGAGCTTTCTTCTGGTACATTCTTTGTTTACTTGACCATGTCAGTAGTTTTCCAAAACCATTTCTTATATATTTCAATATATACTGCAAACCATAATACTTAGGTATTATTACCTCTAAACTATTCTCTCACAAACAGTAGAGATGTGAAATGAGTTACTGAGTCTTGTTATTGAAAGCAACATATCGGAGATGTTGAAATCATTACTCTGATTTATTTCGAAAGATTAAACTATTTTCAATGGAACTATGCTTATCAAAATATTTCCTTGCTACCTATGAATGGTTTACTCAAAATGTATTATTTTATTTTATTTTTACTATTTTATATTGTATTTCATTTATAAATTTTATTATACTATTATCTTAGGGCTCATACGTGTGTCTGTTAGTTCTGATTGGATAAGTATTTGGTATAAGTATATCTCAGAGACTTTGGTTATTAAAAATAAGCTTCTAAAACAGCAGATTGTTTTGCTTATTTTTATTTTTGGAGTAATAGAAAGTATCAAAAAAGATAGATGCAATGCTCACAATTGTTACTTTCTTCAGTGCTTTTTCGTTAGTAAAAGTGGAACATTTACATTTTGTGTTATTTTTGTACAAGGAACTATTCTTCACAAAACAAAAATTTGCAACCTTGATCACAAAACATGATATGCAAACATACAGAAGAATCTGTTGATTATATTTTGTCCACCAGGTTCATTACTTTCAATAGATGGTTTGTAATAGATGCATTGTTCATGTAAAGCTAAACTACAGAGTGGATGCAAAACAATATAAAAAACAGTAAATGAAGCCACAGAGTGACAATCATCATGGTAGATGGGCCCCCCTTCAAAGTACCAGGACACAGTAAATATAGAACCATAGTGCAGTATTAGTACCCACATAACTACAGTAACTGTGAGTTCCATTGTGTGCTTTCTACACACAGTGTACTCTGTTCTTAATGTCCCACCTGGTGTTTAATATTTTTACACAATTTGGGATACAAAGTAAGCAGCCAACTTCAAAGTGTACTGAGTGTCAGTAGTGCCAGTCAAAGCCCATGTGAAGCCCTAGACAAAATTCCCCACTGGTGTATCCCCCCAAAAAACTCCATGCCAAAATAAATGTACAATGAAAATTAAAAGCAATGGATTTAATGCATTTGATCAAAGTAATGGTAAACTAAACAAATGCAAAGTGCAAGCAAGGTAATTTTAAATAATATAATAATTAAAAATAAAAATAAATATCTTAAGCAGGTGTTTTAAAGCACTAATCAAGAAACATCCCTGCTAGGCAAAACCTGTGTTTTTAAACGGTTGCTAAAGATGGACTGCGAAACTTAAGGCCAACATAGGAAACCTCCGTACCAGCTAAAGGGATTCAAAAGTCCTGACTTTTCTGTCAATTTCTTTAAGTCCAAAACTGCAGGAGATGCTTATTTCACCAAAAATGTCCAGCAGCATAAACATGGTGACATCCTTTCAAGCTTGAGAAACAACAGAGCAAATTAAAATGGAGTGTTAGGTGCTTTTCAAAGAAAGTGAAAATGAACTATGATAGGATTGCTAGAGAAAAAATGCATAGACAAGCGGTTGTGGGAAAATAATCCAGGGTAGATGGAATTCAAGAGTGATGGCTATTACTTTTTCAAAATGAGTCTATTACATTTTGTTCACGTTTTTTTGTTTTGTTTGAAGTTTTCCATGATACTATGGAATTGATTGCTTTGTGATTCCCTTCCTTGACTGCCCACATCATTAATTGTCTGCATGCATCATTCTTTCTCTCTCTCCTTTTCTTCCTGCTTGTCTGTTATTGAAATGTGTTATTTATTCCATGCATTTCTGATAAATGCAGAACCCTTCTGCATTACAATCGTACCCCTTCAATCACAATTCTTTTCTTCATTAGAGAGACAGAGCAGTCAAATTCTTCACGGTATTAGTATCAAAGGTGGAACAGTCCATGAGAAAACTTGGGACACAAAGTCAATGATCAAGTATGAAATGACTGTAATAGTAACAGAATGATTACAATCAAGTGCTTTAAATTTGTAAACGATATGCATTTAATTTTGGTGTATTTCATAAAACCTGCATTATGGATGCAAATCTGAAAAAGAAAGGTAAATGACACAGAAAAAGTACCGCTGCTTGAACACTGGGTGCCGCCTGTTTGCAAAACCGAGCAGAAATATGCGTATGCATGGTGTGAAGTGGCTGTGAGAATGTTTACTTTTTACACATTTAAAAGTGATGGTGAAAACAAGTGGATTTGTTGTTTGCAAAACCGAGCAGAAATATGCGTATGCATGGTGTGAAGTGGCTGTGAGAATGTTTACTTTTTACACATTTAAAAGTGATGGTGAAAACAAGTGGATTTGTGTTTTTGTTTGAGGCATAAGTGCAGTGGTTAGTACTGCCACCTCACAGCTCAAAGTGCCTACATGGCCTTAATAATCAGTGCAGAATTGCTGGCAGACTTTTATCTAGCCCTCAAGAACACTTAAAAGATTATTGTAATCCAGTCAAAACTAGTTCAGTTCCTTCTTCAACCACTGACTTTTAATGCATTTTGCAGGGTTCTGCAAAGTTGACAAACACTTCCGTGATTTCACCAAACTGAAGGGGAAGCAAATTCAGCAATGCTCATCATCATCAGTTCATGTATGTGTCAAGTGATCCACTGATCTTTGTATCTTTGTGGAATAAATTAGGACTTGGTATCAAAGCGAAACAATAGCTTTAGAAAGACCTAACTGAGGCTAAACCTAGACTGTACACAGAGCCAAGGTTGCTGTTATGACGTTTAAGAGGTTTAGTGCAGTGTGTGACACACCAACAACTCATTGTGGGCATCCTCCAACCCGCATTTACTGCAGGTGCTCAGTGACTGAATAAGCTTTTTATTATTAAAATAGCTGGAAACCCATCTTGGGCTGGCAGGCAACATTTGGATTACAAACCACTGCAGTAATATTAGGTGATATTATTAGGAGATATTGAAATTATAGAAAAGAATATTTCTTTTAAACTATTATTTCAGGTAGTTAGGTTACATTTTTCCTTGCTTTAAATTATTTTTGACTGTTTTTCTTGGATTTGTTTACAGTTTCTTTTATTAAAAGTAGTGGTGATATAGTTTTGTTTCTTGACATTAGTATAAATTAAGGCTAAGGATCTACTCTAGTATCTGGAAGTTTGCTGGTTCGAATCCCATTTCTACAAGAAGGGATTCTACTCTGTTGGGCCCTTGAGCAAGGCCCTTAACTTGCAATTGCTCCAAAGGTGCTGTACAATAGCTGATTCTGCACGCTGAACCCAAGGGATATGCAGTAACAATTAGTTGTAACTGTACAATGACAATAAAGTTATATCATTATCATAATCATTTGTATAAAATACATGTATATTTGCAGTGCGAGTAGCTTTTTGTTCTACCATACACCATACTGTATATTTGTAGCTACAATGATCTTCACAACTTCTTATGAAGATACATAGTACAAGGTTTTATTAAAATCCTTTATAATATGATTTTCTTTTTTATATTTTTTATTGTTTTACATTTTATTTTAATCAGAAATTTAGAGGAAGTGCATGTGGGTTTACAGGGTGGTAAAAAATAAATGTACAATAGTAAGTAACAAGGCAACTTGCAAAAAGGCATGGAAAAAATAATAGAAAATATTTTTAAAAAATGTGGCAGGAACCAGGCTGATGAACAGTGAAAGAAGAATGTGTGTAGATTCTCAAAGCAGAGGGTAAAAAAAACAGGATGTGGTGAATGGGAAAAGCATAAAAAACACTGTGATTGATAATAAAGGGAAAAGAAAACTTAGAAGAAGTACATAAAGACATGTCTGAAAAAGGATGATGACACTGGTCATAAGAAATGGATGTTGCAAAGAATTTCCATAAATGATGAGCCCATATAACTGATCTGAGGGCATAAATTGACAGTATCTGGTTGGAGTGTACAAGGTGCAAAAGTAAATACATTCCGTACCATCTAGTGTCTTCCAAAGCAGACAATGGGAATCATTGCCATTGAGAAAAAACAAGATTTCAGTTCTGGGCTAATTCTCATTCTGTATTTGAAGGAGAGGAGGAGGTGGGTTTTGGATGTCAATTGCCAACTTTTGGCTTTCTTATGGGCAGAATCTTCTCATTGCTCCCTTTTTCTTATTTTCTTTTGATCAACATCCTGGCTAAACTTTCAGCCAGGTCACTGTAGGTCTGGGTATTGAGCTTTTTCTGTCTTGACAGTAATCATCTATAATGCATAGATCTTGTTATGCAAGAAATTAGTTTAACAGAAGGTAAATACTTGTCACATTCACACTGTTTCTTTGCAAAATATGTGCAGTTAAAAAACATTTTGTTATTTGTTTAATCCACTCACACAGAATCTTCTTATTTTTTTCACTTGTTTTAAATACCTGTTTCTATACTTTCCAATCACAAAAAGTAAACTTAAATCCTGCCATCCACACTTTTATGTGGTATATTCTAACAGTAAGACATCAAGTTTTACTAAATGGTAAATTGACAATTTTAATGATAAATGTAAAGGAAAAGCATAGTAGAAAATTAGTTGAGTGAGCCACATTCTACAAATATTTAGGAATCTAGATTGTTGACCAACTTCAATTTTCTAATTGTGCCTCACTGTTGTTACGAAATGTTGATGAAACAGATGCAGTACATGCAGACATTGTTCTAATAAAGTTTAATCAAACCCTCAATGACCCTGAATAATCTATCAAATATAAACTACAATTATGCTTTTTTTAATCTTACCACATACTCTTTCTTTGTTTTTGTTTGAAATGTATGACCAACTGAATCGCTCATTCAGGGATTAATAAAATTACAGTAACCTTTGATACTCATTCAAGTATTTTCTTAACATCCATCCATCCATTTTCCAACATGCTTTACATTTTACATAATCATTGGGCACAACGAAAAATTCAGCTCTGGACGTGATGAAAGGAAACACACATACACAAGCACACACATTTTATTTAGAAACACCAGTTTATCAGATATAAAAATCTTTTAGATCTGGAAGAAAACCAGATATATATATTGAAATAAAAGAAATATATAGAGGAGAAAAAACACATTGAACCATGGAATTGTGTAGAAGTAGCAGTCAATATGTTGCCAGCAGATGTTGATTTCTTTAATCCCACATACACATAACAGTATTCTTGCCTTGTTTCCAGTTACAGTGACATTAGCTAGTCCTGTTCATTTTGATAATGGTATTTGTCCCTATATAAATGATATTTACCATTGAATCCACTTTTTCAGACTCCATTTTACAAAACTCTGGAATTGACTCTGGATTGACCTCCCAATTTAATAATAATTTCCCACTGGTCATGTTCAAGTCTGTGTTTTTGTGTTCTTCTTCTCTTCTTACTATACTTCTATGACACTGATGCTTTAATCATGATATCTTTTTAAACCCCCAGAACAGGTTACAGAACAAAATAGAGAAAATCCTTTCAGCAGTGGAAGAGTCAACCATTGTCAGACCATTATATAATTCCTGCATAATCATGGACGGTACCCTATACACGAATGCTTTACAGAAGGTTAAGGAAAGGGCAGGGCAGCTGGTGCTTGTGGTGTAGTAGGTCTGCAGCTCTGAAATAATGGGAGTTTTTCAAATAATCCATTTGGCCATGTCAGTCTCTGTCGGTGCTCTCGTGCAGCCGCGGGCAGTTGATGAGGTAATTGAGGTGAGACACACCCACACGAGAGGGTGCAATCATTCTCAATTGCTTAATTGGCTTCCAAAATGCTTAACCAGAGGAAAAAAGATGGAAAAGAAATAGGAAGAAAGGCTTGGAGAGTGAGAGTGTGGCAATGAAAGAGAGTGGATGAATCAGCCAGCTGAAAAAGAGAGGTCAGTGCAGTCAGCGAAGGATTGGCACTCAAGGCACAGATCTCTGTTAAAGCTCTGTTAACAATCCTATTTTAACATATCCAACTGTGAATATGCTGTATTCACTAGTGACCTTTGTAAGATATGGCCAATACCTCCAGGCCGCTAGATGGAGCCCTCCTTGCAGCGTAGAGGTGCCCCAAATGCCAGCAGGGAAATATGGACAGTGGTCTTTAAATGCACAGCCCTACTGGATACCATGGGGGCCGCCAGGAGTCGCTGCAGGGAGGCCCAGGGACTATTTTTCCTACACTCCGGAAGTACGTCCCACTCACATGGACAGAAGAAATGACGTACTTCCGGGATGAAGAAAAAGAGAAGTTTTTACCTGACCTGGAAGTGATAGAATGTCACATGGACTGAGGGACAAACACTTCCGGGTCAAGGAGTATAAAGGACTCTGGGAGATCCCAGACAGACGAGCTGAGTTGGGAGGCAGGGTGGCTAAGCGTCTGGGAGGTTGGAGGATTTGTTATTGTTTATTGTTATTGGAGTATTTGGGTGCTTTGTGCACATTATTATTGTAATAAATATCATTATTGGACTTTTACCTGGTGTCTTACGTGTAGTCTGAGGGTACAAGTGTGCGAGCAAACCCTTAATCTGTCACACCTTGTTCGCAGAATATTTTCATGGAAATTTGCTACACAGCCAGCTTAGATGAGCATCTTTCTCCCAGTGCCCCATGATTCTTTACTAAGCCACAGTGACATTACAGAGTTGTAGCAGCATGCTTTATGAGTGATGTCACATCCCGAGCAATACTCTCCATGGAAAACAAGAAACTTATAATATTTTCATTCATTTCAAAAGATTTGAGGGGTACATTAGCTGACCATAATGAGAATATTATGAGTACTGGCACTGGATATACAGCACTGAAACTTGTGTGCTCACAATTAGCCATGTGCCATATGATGAGTTAAAACAAGACTTGAAGGAGCCCCTCCTCAGAAATCAAAGACGACCCTAATCCACCCAGCATAGTTTTTAGACAATTAACTAGCCCTCAGGGATATGTAAAAGACCACTGCACCATTACATTTCACTCAAAACTATGAGTATTTCAGCTCTGCCTTTTTATTTCAATGTATTTGACAGAGTTTAACAAAGTTCATGAAAATTTTTGTGATTTTGCTCATATCTCATGGTGAAGCAAATTCTGAGGGGTAAGCTCATCATTAATGTTGAGAGATATCATTGTGAAGGAAAAAAAAGTTCAGCGACTAGTACTTGTGAACCAGAAGCCTAAGATTAACCTGATGATCTGAAACAGAATCATGAACTTAGGTAGCATCAAACACAAAATCAATCCAAAAACAAAAGCTTTTATCAAAAATAAAAAATTGACACGTACTCAAAAATTACAAAAATCAGCAGACAATGGCCGTTTTTTATTCTTTTGATTCTCCCAAACAAAAGTGGTTTGACTTATCCTTTCCTTACAAAAACAACAAGCAAATCTCCAGAAAGAATACAATGAAATGAACCCAGTCTTACAAGTTGGAACCTGTTGCTGAAAGAATTTTATTGTCACAAATTAGGAAAGGTTTATGAAAATCAACACACAGCCAGAACAAAAAAACATGAAGCAATGGTCCTAAGCACCTAGAGCCATAGCTTCAAACACTGGATCAAGTCAGTCTCATGCTGCCACTTCATAACACATCTAATGTGTGTCCCAAGATTGGACCTCTGTGAGGCAATGATATACAGTAGACCCCTGCGAAGTCGCAGTTCAGAGTTCGTGGGCTCAGTCATTCGTAGATTCTTCCTAAGAATCTAACTAACAATAGTTAGCGGAAACCACAAATATCCTCCACAATTTTTATGGCTTTTTTTGTGGCAATACTGTACTGTAGAGAGAATAGGAAGCAACCGTAGAGGAAAACACGGCATGGGATGGTGAAAATAGCCAATAGAATTTGAAACTGCAACTCCCAGCAGTGGCTTTGATTGGTCTTCTGCAGAGGGTGCAGGGGCTGTTGGTGTCAAAGGATGTCAGTGCGGCTTTTAAAAAGGGGTCCGGCAACCAAAAACTAAAAAAAAGTTTTCATAAATTGTATTTTAAGTTCCTGTCTGTCTGCCTTCTGTTGGGTTACTTGTACTTATTCGTTTTGTCCTGGATCATTTCATGGTTGGGGTCTGAATTGCCTGCTGGTCTGCCTGTGTACATGAGGACTGTAAGTGGATTCATGGCCATCCTGCAAAGAAAGGAGTGTTCCTGAACCCATCCACCTGTCTTCACTATTTCAGGAACTACAAGTAGGACTATCTTTACATTCCCATTCAACGTGCGGATCTCTGGACTATCTATTTTCATCATATTTCTTTTTTTATGGACTTTATTGTGTGCGTTTTGTTGGTGCTTTGTTGTATTTAATGTATAATCGCTGTAAGGCGAACAGTGGAGGTATTGCTGTTTTCATTACATTCTTTATTTGCTGTTTGATTACTGGTTTGCTTGGTTTTTGTCTCTGTTTGTGAGTGCGTGTGGGTCGAGTCAAGGCTGGGTATGTCCTTGGAATCTCCACCCTAAAAATTAACAAATGATTTCTCCTTGCTGCTGATTGACTGCTGCTCTGTGACGCAGTTCCAGCTGCGTGTTCTTGTGTTTTCCATTTTTTTCTTCTTAACCCTTAAACCACCACAACCGGCTATAGTCGTTTCCCAGTGCCATTTGCCAGCACGCAAGAGCCGAGTATATTCGGTGACGTACATTCTTTGAACACCACAACTGGCTGTCATTGGCCCCCAGGGGAATTTACCAGCACACTGGAGCTGATCAGTTAGTGCCATACATTCATTGAGCAGCCAGCTCATGACCACTGCAGCCTCACTGTTTCTGGGATTCAGTCGATGCACTAGACTGGCCTGCAAGCATCAGCATTTACCTCTGTGTGCTCACATGCAGCAAGTTTAACCACAGTTGGCTCAGTGATTTACTGAATTTCATCAATGGTGTCAGTTGCACCTTGTGCATATTGTTCCAGTAGTTTTTTAAATAGTTATTACAGTTCATTGGCAGTGTGTAAAATGATCTGTGTTTGAATAAAAAAAAAGTGTTCCATTAAAGTTTCACTTTTTCTTTGTGAATTATGACATTTACTGAAAAAGTGCAGCAAAAAAGTATGTGGCATCCAGGGATGCATTAACTCCCAAGTATGTGGCAGTTTAAGGGTTAAAGCCCCAAGATGCTACTGAAACACCCTGCATTTTCTAAGGCATCTGGCAATGAAAACGCACTTGTGTGACTTACAGTACATATAGTAGCAATATCAGTATTTTACATTCTAGCGCACTATGGGAGACATAGCAGTACAGTACTGTACAGTATACAGGTTTACCTTTACAGTCTTTTTTTTAGGTAATGTATTAAGCTTATGTATTAAGATTCTGAAATGAAATTAAAGTGTTTTGTGGACATATTTAAGGTTTAAACTATAAGGACAGACATTTTTTAACCACATCTCTAGGAACATAACCCGCGAATTTCGGGAGTGTATTGTGAATATATATATATATATATATATATATATATATATATATATATATATATATATATATATATATATATATATATATATATATATATATATATATATATATATATACAAGGGGGGACCCAAAGATAACCGGAAATATTTTTAAAATGTGTTTAATTACATTTTCTGTACAAACTACAATTAGTCTCCTTCAAAGTACTCTCCATTGCCGGAAATACACTAACCGTTTGTTCCATTGTTCGAAACATTTTTTAAATTCGTCTGAAGTAATGCCCATTAATGTTCTGGTCGTTTCTTGTTTTACCTCTTCAATGTCAGCAAAACGCCTTCCTTTCAAGTCTTTTTTCATCCAAGGGAACAAAAATAAATCACACAGAGCTAAATCCGGTGAGTAGGGTGGGTGGTTCAGGGTTGTCATACCGTTTCAATAACAATAATTTCTGCAACACTTTTTTCAAGAAGAAAACAAAATTTCACTGCTGCACATTGCTCACGATATTCGGCCACCATAAAAAAACGATGCTTGCACAAAACTACTTTTACAAAATTCACTGAACACAAGCACAACCTTCCAGACTGATGGCACTTGGCAGACTGACTTGTGAGGAGTGTAACTAGATCGCCTTAGCGGCCCACCCACGTACTACAACTGCCAACCTAACAACAACAAAATTCCGGTTATTTTTGGGTCTCCCCTCGTATATATATATATATATATAGTAAGAGGTTGCCCGGCCACAGACAGACATGAAAATGCAGTGTCCACAAGACACACATTTATCCTTGGCTCCTTTGGCCTCCTCCACTCCTGTCTCGCAAGATCCGTCCTTCTTCCACCTGACTCCAGCTCCTCGAAGGGAGTGAGGCGGCCCCTTTTATCTGGCCCCGGATGTGGTCCAGGTGCCTGATGATGGACTTCCAGCAGCATTCCACATTGTGGTGGAAGTGCTGCCCTTGCACCCGGAAGCAGTCTGGGCATAAACCATCCCTGGTCCGTTAACACTTTCTGGTGTCCCAGAGCTGCTGCCCCCCAGGGATCAAGAACCGTCCAGGTGCCCAGAGAAAAGAAGTGCCTTTCTTCCGGTTCCTCCTTCTTCCTGGTGTCCCGTAAGGGCAGGGTTCCTGGCCGTTTATCACACTGCCCCAGCCCCAGCTGAAGCCCGTAGGGCAAAGTGCCCCGTCCTGCGAGGGCTGTCCTTTGACAGGTTGGGGCGCTGGCAGGTCCTGGGTCACAGTTCTGCCCTAGAAAAGATAAGCAAAACAAGAGCAGGGACGTGGGTCCACAACGTCACTCCATGGCATCATCCATAAATGTATACGGACAGCTTCTCCACCTGTGACCACGGTTATTTCAATTAAAGCACCATCACTTCCTTCCATGTCCCCGTGCTTTCTGGACATGGAAACAGGACCAGTTTCAGTGCTTTGCCTGGTCCCCATCCATGCTTGGGGCTTCCCACTCTGCACCTGCAGAGGGCAGCTCTCGACAGAAGGAGGGTGCACGGTCCCAGTCTGCCCCTTGTCAGGAGGTCCGGACCTCTGTCTCTGAATCTTCCTTCTAATCTGGGATGCAATTACAGTCTGAGTCTCCTTATGGAACAAAAAGAGACCCCGTGCCCTCCCTATGGACCTCAGCGAGGCTGCCGCCAGCTTTTGAAGCGGTATGCTGTGGCAACCAGCATTCACCAGCCGGCTCCTCGCACACCCCCGCACTGGACTCACCCCTACGGCACAATCGGCCACTCGCCCTAGGTCCACTGTAGGAGGCTTGGCTACTTAGTGACCGGAACAAAACGATGCCGGTCCCACTTTTTTTCAGCCATCCTCTTTCATGTACAGTACAGGTCTCACTTACCTGTACCTCCGTGTTTCTCCGCCGCCGGCTTCTGGATGGTCTCTCGGAGGCCATAAATCTCCTGTGAAAACAACCAGATGGGCTGAAGGGCTTCCTCCAGCTCACGTTTGGCTGCAAGCACAAAGATTAAACCAGCTGGCAGGGACTCTCATACGGCTTGCCCTTACCTACCGTCCAGGAGCCACACAAACACTGCGCTACCTGCGCAGACGCAGTCAAGTGCCTTGACAAGGGGAAAAGGGTCACCGCCAGTGCTCGCATTACTCTGAAAATCATGCTAGGGCTTATTTTTGGACTAGGTTTTATTTTCGGGGACACACAATAGTATAGTAACAATTTAAAACTGAGTAGCTTGAATACTCATAATTAAAATATACATTTGTAGGTAGCCTATCTATACTTGAGGCTTTACCAGACACCACTCTTTTGACTAATAAATTCACTTCTTTCATGCCTATCTTGGACTTGCATCATTCTATACCAGTAATGGTTTGCTGCAAGATAACGTGCAGTGAATAAACTTGACATAGTTTTCAAACTCTTTCTCTGTACGTTTAGCATTCATTTGCTGCTTTCTTAGCAGCTCTTCTTTCCTACACCCTAGTTATCTGCTTCATCTCTTCTTTTGTCAGCATCTTTTTGCGTTAAAACTGATCGTCAGTGTTTGTGTCGCAATTACTTAGTACGTTTTCCTTAATTTTTCACTTAATCTAGCACTTGAGTCTTCAATCTGCTTCAAGAATTATTTAAGATATGAAGAGGTAAGGTAAGTGATGGTGAAGGTGGTAGGGAATGAGAATGGCGCCCGTACAAATGCGCAGCCCGGCCACCCTGCTGGCTGCTGCCAAGAGTTGACTCTGCAATAAAATAAAATAAAAAGAGGAATAACCTTGGAGGTCAATCATCACCCTGAAAGAGAATAGCAGACATCACATAGTATATGTGTACCAAATTTCAAGTCAATAGTTGAAACAGTTTGTGAGCTATAGGTGATATAAAATCTTGGACAGACAAACGAACAACCACAGTAGCTTATTATATAAGAAGAAAGTTTACATCAATAAGTCTAATATGGTGCTTTATTTTTTGGAAAAAGAAAAAAATTGAGGAGTAGGTCGACTTTAGAAACTGTTTACCTAAGTCTATATCACCAACTTGGTTAATAATTAAACAGTAAATGCCATTCCTTATCTGTCTTCTATTTTCAAGATACTGAAGTTGTATACATTTTTACCCCATTTTCACATGACTTGACTCTGGATCTTAATAAATGTCCTCTTAGCTCCTCTAGATTAATTTAATGTCAACCTGGTGATGTCTTGTGTTGTTTTAATTTAAAATTCCCATTTTGCTTACTCATTTTTGCATTTTGAATTTAATTGAAATTGCCTAATCTTAAATTTTCCCAGTTAATGTGATTAGTTGTTAAATTAGAATAATATTTTAGTTCACTGACAAATCATTTATTTTTAACATATTATTTTTCATCTGTATGGAGCCGTTTGATCAAGCACATCAACCCCATATGGAAGTAGGAAAAGGTGAAGAAGAAGTTCTTCATTATTTAATAGGTCAGAATTAAATTTTCAATAGACTTTATTATTATTATTTTTATAATTTTCTGTTTTGGTTCCAATTTTAAAGAGAGCACACAATGATATGTTCATGTTGTATTAGTAATGGAAGCTTTATTAACAAATCTCAGTGATAACAGGACTACCTACCTAACCAACCTGGGGACAAATTAAGTGCTCTCTATGTATAATCAGTTTAAACCATTTGGTTTAAAGCAGGAGTATTGTGTCCACCAGGGTTTAAAGCTCTACAAATATTTAGCAAAGAGTTAAAGTAGTTAAATATTTTAATAGTTTCATTGAAATGAGCTGCTTCATATATAGAAAAATATCTATCCATTAAGTCATCTATTCATAATTAAAATTTCCCTTAACTAACATATAATGTGTTGAGTAAACAGATTTGAAATCAGAAAAAATATTTTTTTCTCTTTACATATGTAACAATAATAAATATTCAATAAACAAAGGAAAAAAAACTTCAATGTCAGGTACTACTGCCTTCTAGTCAGAGGTGGGTAGAGAAAGAAAGAATAGCGTTATTTCAAAATAATATTACTCAAGTAGAAGTAAAAAGTAGTCATCCAAAAAATTACTCAAGTTAGAGTAAAATAGTTTTTGGTGAAAAGACTACTCCAGTACAGTATTGAGTAACTGTTTGATCATAATAAATGATTTATTTTTTAGAAATGTTGTAATAAAATATAAAATAATAAGCAAATTCTGCTATTTCTAAATAATAAAATAAAAAATGGGGATTGTTGTGCACAACTGAGCTGCGACCACAGAAAAAACTTCTCTGTGGATGATTCATTCAGGCATTTCAAGGTCTTTTGGGCACTTTGTTGTAATGAAAGAATCTGCTAAATTTATTTCATAGTAATGACAATTCTACAGTATAGACTCGTGTCATATGGGGAAACTGTCAGGACCATAAAAATACTTTGTTGTAATGAAAATTTCACTGTAAAGATATTCGTTGCAATGGAATTTTATGTGTATATGAAATAATTAAAAGCTAGCACATAATTAAACCAATGGGTCCTTTAAATTATCACTAACTAAATAATTTCATTGAGCATAGAATAACCAAGATCTTGTATGAACTTTAAGACATTTTATAAACTGACACAGTGGTCTAAAATCAACTAAGAATGAAAGGATATAAAACAACGATAATTAATGTATCATGTATAACATAACTAGCAAAATACCCGCGCTTCGCAGCGGAGAAGTAAGTGTGTTATAGAAGTAATGAAAAAGAAAAGGAAACATTTTGAAAATAATGTAACATGATTGTTAATGTAATTGTTTTGTCACTGTTATGAGTGTTGCTGTCATTATATTATATTATATATATATATATATATACACACACACATGTATGTATGTATATATATATATATATACATACACATATATATATACATACACATATATGCATTGTGGAAACCGTACCCCCAACACAGACAGACCGACACCAGGATGTATGAAACACGCTCCTTTATTTATTTTTCTTTACTGCACCACAATGCCTTCTCTCATCAACTCTTTCCTTTCTTCTTCTTTCACCAACTCTTTCCTTTCTTCTTCTTCTTTCTCTTCTTCTTTCCCTCTTTCTTTCTCTCTCTTTCTCTTTCTCTTGGACCTCCTCCTCCTCACAAGCTTCGTCTCCTTCCTCCCAACTCTGGCTCTCTGTCTGGAAGGAGGCGGCCCCTTTTATCAGGACCCGGATGAGCCCCAGGTGCTCCCCTTGACGTCACTTCTTGGTGTGGCGGAAGTGTGAGGAAAGCCCCTGGAAGCACTCCGGGTCGTCTTGGAACTGTTTCCGGGAGCACTTCCTGGTGTGGCGGAAATGCTGCCATCCAGGACTCCCCAACTGACCAGGCGCCCTGGCGGTGGCCACGTCCTCTCACGGGCATCCCAGCTCCGTCTCTGTGGCCCCCAAATAGACCCGGGCGGCTGCCCTCTCGTGGCCGAGGAGAAGTATTGTCCCCGTTGGGGACTGTCCAGGTGTCCCGGCCGTGCAGTGTCCCTGTACATCTGTGACAACATATATATACATACATGTATATATACACATATATATACACACATATATACACATATATACATATTGTCACAGATTTGCACAGAGACACAGAAGGTCGTAGAAAAAAAGAAGGATTTTTATTCAGACACCGCAAACACATGAGCTTAAACGTGCTCCATGACAAGTCAGATATAACAGTTCCGCTAGGAGCAGAGAGAGATAAAAGCAAACAATCAATTCCCAAAACTGACAGGCGCTGCAAGGCTTATAAGTCGGAGTACAGCGAGGCTTGTATTACGCGTTATAGTGCAAGGATAAGGAGCAATGTGTAGTCAGTGTTTCAGGGTTTGTGGTTTTCCCAGGGGCGTCTGTCTCTATTTGGGGTGCGATCAGCCCTCCAGCTCACAATATATATATACACACATATATACACATATATATACATATATACAGTACATATATATAAACATATATATACATATATACACATATATATATACATATATATACACATATATACACACATATACACATATATATATACTAAGGGTGCAACGATACATGTATCGATATTGAACCGTTCGATACAGTGCTTTCGGTTCGGTACGCATATGTATTGAACGATACCAAATTATATACAGTAATCCCTCCTCGATCGCGGGGGTTGCGTTCCAGAACCCCGCGATAGGTGAAAATCCGCGAAGTAGAAACCATATGTTTGTATGATTATTTTTATATATTTTAAGCCCTTAGAAACTCTCCCACACTGTTTATAAATATTCTCCGCACAGTTATACAGTAAACCCTTGTTTATCGCGGTTAATCCGCTCCAGACAGATAAATGAATTTCCACGAAGTAGGATTCTTTATTTATAAATCTAATATTTTTGCAGTTAGAGCATAGAAAACCTGTTTACGACCTTCTAAATACGTTTTTTAACATTATTAGAGCCCTCTAGACATGAAATAACACCCTTTAGTCAAAAGTTTAAACTGTGCTCCATGACAAGACAGAGATGACAGTTCTTTCTCACAATTAAAAGAATGCAAACATATCTTCCTCTTCAAAGTGCGCGTAAGGAGCGGAGAATGTCAGAGAGAGAGTAAAGTAAACAATGAAAAATCAATAGGGCTGTTGCGCTTTTAAGTATGCAAGCACCGCGATAAAGCAGCGGCAATGAAGGGATCAATGCGAAGGTAGCCTTTCAGAATTTTTAAAAGGAGCGTCCCTATCTTCTAAGCAAACAGCCTCTGTGCAAAAAGCCCCTCTGCTCACATGTCCTCCGTCAAGCGCAGAGAACGTCAGAGAGAGAGAGAGAGAGCGAAATTAAAGCAAACAATCAAAAAATCAATAAGTGAGCTTTTGGACGCACCTCGATAAAGCGGCATTTCTTAGAGAAGCGTTCGTATCCACTAGGCAAAAAGCTTCTGTGCAAACAACACCTCAGCACACACCCTCTCCGTCAGGCAGAGAATGTCAGAGAGGGTGAGATAGAGGCAGAGACAAGCAAACAATCAAGCACCGCGCAGGAGGCATATCTTATAGCATTGAGGAGTTTTAGTTAATATGTAATACGTGCTCTGATTGGGTAGCTTCTAAGCCATCCGCCAATAGCGTCCCTTGTATGAAATCAACTGGGCAAACAAACTGAGGAAGCATGTACCATTGGGTGTGTTTGTTTTATATTCTACCAAGTATAGAAAATACAGTCAGGGATCCCCAAATAATGCAGAACTGTATGTGGTTGATACCTTATTTTTAGAACATTTCAAATGTTTTAAAATATATTTAGGAAGGCATTTCTCTGCAATACATATTTTTATTTAAGTTGTTTTTGTTGTATATGCAGCTAAGTGCTAGCACTCCAGAAGATGAGTGTGAGGGGAGGTCCATCAGAGAGTGGTTCATTTTATGGGGACATAATATGTTCAATATGCTCCTGAGAATATACCCCAGAAGAAGGGTATAGCATAGCTTTTATTTTGGAAAGGGACCTTTCTCTGTAATAAACTCGTTTCCAAACTCTTTTATTTTTTATTATTTTGTTTTTCAGCAACATTTAATTTAAAACTGTATTTTTGAGTTAAAAGAAATATATATAATTTTAATAAATTACAAATTAAAAAGGCATGAAAATTTTTTTGTATCGAAAAAATATCGAACCGTGACACCAAAGTACCGAACCGAACCGTAAATTTTGTGTATCGTTGCACCCCTAATATATACACACACACATTATATACTGTATATATATATTTACAGTGGAACCTCAGTTTACGAGTGTTTTGCAAGACGAGCAAAAATTTTTAATAAATTTTGACTTGATATACGAGCGATGTCTTGCAATACGAGTAGTATGGATACACTTTGTCTGCTGAGCGTCATGTGATCACAACTGAGCTGATGGTTCTTCTCTCTCTCTCCTTATCTTGCTCGTTCACTCACCCAGCACGTCTCTCTCTCTCTCTCCTTATCTCGCTCGCCCAGCGTGTCTCTCTCTCTCTCCTTATCTCGCTCGCCCACCCGCCCGTCTCTCTCTCTCTCTCTCTCCTTATCTCGCTCGCCCGTCTCTCTCTCTCTCTGGCAATCGTCTCCTATTCTCCGTCTGAGTCTGTGTGCCTTACTCATATAGTCAACATCCGTACGAGCGTATACTGTTTGCTACAGCATTGTGACTGTGTGTGTGTGCGCTGTGAAGTGCGAGTCCCCATCTTGCTCCCCAAAACACGAAGCTGAGTCTCAGTACTTTAACACCAGCTTTATTCAGCTTGAAACAGCAACAGCGCTTGTATTTATTGTAGCGGGATCTTTCTAATGTTCCTTGTATGACCCATTAACAACAGGCACTTATAGCATGTCTGCGATCTTTTTGGATGCGCTTATACGGCGAACTGCTACAGCGCTGGGAGACTGCGATTGCTTTGGGACGCTCTTTCGCGTGTCGTCCCGTTGGGTGGAATCCCACATGAGTTTAGAAACTCACACCTGCCATGATTCTTTTTAAAGGTAAAGTGCAGGTTAATTTGTATTATGTATTTTACTTTATATTTTGTATTAATCATTTTTATATGAATAGTTTTGGGTTGTGCAACAAATCATCTGAGCTTCCATTATTTCTTATGGGGAAATTCGCTTTGATATACGAGTGCTTTGGATTGCGAGCACGTTTCGGGAATGAACTATGCTCACAAACCGAGGTTCCACTGTATATATATATATATATATATATACACATATATACGTATACACCCTTTGTGGTGCGAGCAGCTGTTGCTGGGGGTGCCAGAATCCATCGAGGAAGAAAAATGAAAAACATTTGTACAAAATCTTAATTTATCTATTCATTCCTAAATAATTAAATGGGCAGGCTATTTCGTATCAGTGCAACACGCTGCTTGTTAAAATGAATGACTCCCGCTCTTACGTGCACTTAGTGCTACGTGGGTATTATGAACTATCGTATCTGTTCAAGTTCTATTTAAATTTTAAATATAAGTAATTTTTATTTAGTCGACAGAAATATGTTTGGTAGGAATGTAAGTTAAATTTAGTCATCATTGCATAAATTTTTCTTCGCCATAGAAATTTAAAGACTAAATTCAACTTACATTCCTACCAAAGATATTTCTGTCGATTAAATAGAACCTACTTATATCCAAATAGAACTTGAAAAGATATATTTTTTCGAATCTGATTGCGCATTGTAGAGCGACTTGACGTGCACCACATCGAGCCTGCGAGCTATTGAGCTGTCACCTGCCTGCCTCAATAAGTGACCCTCGTTTCGCTCTTACTTTTTTACCGTTCATTTAATCATGGGTAGTCGTGAAAAAATGTGAAAATGGAAGGAGGATTACACTGAGTAAGGCTTTAACAAAACAATTATTAATGGCGAATAAAGTATCCATTATTCATAAAGCTTCAATTGGTGATCTGTTTTTCTGCCTTAACCTCATATTTTTTCATACTTCTTTTCAAACCAAGGGGGTGCGAGGGTAAAATGAATCGGGAAACGCTGATTTATATATATTGATTATATTGAAATAGTTTTACTGTCAAATAATGCAAACATGCTAATTTATTTTTAATTAAATTTGCAACTAACTAACTTTACTAAGGAATCACTTAAGATAATAAGGTAATACAACTAAAAGACTTTTAATCAATAACCATATATTACCTAAAAAGATAAATTACAAAAATAAACCAAAAGTTGTGTGAGCTGAAGTGGCAAATGTAAGAAGATGTAAGTGTCCCAGTTCAATAAATAAAAATCTGTTAGATGGCAAGGTCTTACATAGATCTACCTAGTAAACATAGTAAACTTTCAAACTGAACAACTCAGTTGGTTTGGTTTTATGCACACTAATTGGTGGACTGTGTTCTGAAAGTAGCACAGCAGCATTTTATGGCATATTCTGCATATTTGGTTTTGAGCCTTGGTGATCGGGCTTTCTAATAGCACATGCATTTGCACTACCATTGCTGTAGTGGGATAGCATGTCTGTCGATGCAGACATTCTCTCGAAAATGGGAAATGCAGTGTCGTTGTCCTCAGAGTCTGTCTGTATGAGTGACGTGGCCTGGGTATTGTGTGCTGAAGTTTCTCAAGTGTGCAGTCAGTTACATGATTTGACGAGGGATCACTCACCTCCAGTAGTAGCCTGTCTCAAATGTGATGGTTGACATTTTTCATTTTTTGACAACTGACATTTCTACTGCGATCAAGGATAGGGCTCTGCATAAGACTGATGATCCTTCCAGTGTTGGTTGCTACCTTGCACCCAATTCTGTTATGCTAGAATCTGACCAATGATAAAACAATGATCTGGATTGTGTATTTGATATTAAGATGGTAATTAGCATGCTGCACCTGTAGGAATTTATAGCGAGTCCAAGATTAAGAGAGGGTGAGATTGAACAGAGCAAAAGACTGTAAGGGAGATTAAAGAGAAAGAATGTAAAAAGTAAGAATCATGGCTGAGCCAGTGCTGCTGCAGAGAGGAGGGCAGCAGTCAGGAATGGGGCCCCAAGTAAAACAAGAAGTCGATGCTCACAGGGCCTGGTTACTCCTGCTAAGAGTTCTAGGAGGAGGAGTAGTGTCCATCTGCTCCAAGTTGGCTCCTGTTGAAAGCAGAGGGATGGTGGTGGGAAAAAGGAACAGTAAAAAAAATGGCTGTGCTTATCAGTATGCGTCTCTGATGTCTGATTAGACTTTGATGGGCGAGCAGCAGAGATTTAGTTTCTACAGGAATGCACTGTGGCTCATGAGAGTTTTACTAGACGGAAGTTGACTGTGTTTTTAACCTTAGAGTTTAACCTGTTTTTGGATGTATTTATTTATGGGGCTTTTAACTTCCAATTTTACAACTATTTTTATGGATTGATTAATTATTTGAAGACTGTACTTTTTCTCACTTTTTTTCTGAATAAAAGCACTGAGTACTGATTTGCACTAACTCTTGTATGTGAGGTGTCCCCATTGTCTTGTCCATTCTTGGACATGACTATTGACGTGAATGAAGCCACCTGCAGGCAAACCGGGAATCACATGAATGAAGCAACTGAACAAAAACTCTCTTTATGCTGATAATATTGTGTATTGATCCATTTTTATACTGATCCATAAAACACTACTATTACCACATGGATTTAATTTAATAAAAGAACTTTGTAGGATTTCTAGGTTCAGGATTAACTTGAATATGAGCACTCCTTCATGTAAGTTTTTGTTTTCTGTAAATGTCTCTCTCCATGCAGTTCATTACCTATAGTTTTAAAAAATGAAAAATCAATTCAAAATTATTTTTTGCAATATGGTTAAAATTGTCAAACAAAATGTCAATAGATGATCATCTATTTAAGAATCAACATGATTATCCTACCAAAGTTTCTAGGTCTTTTTCAGACTATTTCTGCATATAACAATTCATTTTTTAAATAATTACATGAAATTGCCATGGATACAAAGAAAGTTTTGTGATTTACTGTACTAAACTAGACATGGGCATGGGACTACTAACTTCAAATTTTATTACTGGGTTACAATATAGTTCATGTCTTTTTAGAATATGGAAGGAAGCAGAAACTAAAGAAAAGATACTTGTTAAGGTCACAATTGAAATGAAATTCTGATGAAAAATCTATATATCCTTTTACTCTATACTCCTGCCATTACTAATTATTTCTAATAACCTGATGATCCATTACTTGTCCAAATTAGGGTAGCTGTATAGGAGACATCTAAATGCTAAGAAGTTACTCTGTACCCAAAAACCTTATTAACCTTTATTCTAATAATATGAATGGATCTATAAATTGATCCTTCGATTGTGATAACACATTGTATACTACAAATTGGAAAACTTTGTTAACAGGAACCTGACCAACTTTCCTAATTTTGCATCTAATCTTCCATCATTACCCAACATAGAAACTATACTCTCTACCAATGTTGGAGATATGTACAGAACTTCCAGATTCTTACTGACTTTTGTCATTAAGTCTACTCCTAGATGATTTAGTATAACATTGATAATGGGACTTTCTAATTAGTACCTCACAAAATGAATGACATTGCAACCATTAACAAAACACACTCTGTATCAACTTGTAGCATGGTGTAATTTAATTAAAAATTGTGCATCACACATACCAATCTCAGCTAAGATTTTTCAAAATATTTCTTGGGCAAGATCCATATTACAGACATGATTGACAATATTTGTATCCATTCACTTAAACCGGCAGTAATGTTAGGTATGTACATTTCTTTAAATGACAGTTTTTTTTACTGTGAATAGAGAGTTGGTATGATTTACCAAAAAGCTCTCATTTTGTTTTGTCTACGCAAAAGGACATTCTCTCATGGCTTATCAATATGCATTGTGGCAAACTGTAGAGCTTGTTTGTGTTTCTCCTATACAGTAGAAGTGGGTCTTTTCAAAGTTTTCTACTGTTGATTCCATTTTCATTCAGCCATTGATGAATTGTGTGAATTAAAACTGTTGTAGTTTGAAGTTTGGAGGGCAGAATGGATGTGTATTGAAGTTTTCTTGGTTCTTTTTTCATTATTCATAGTCTTTCTCTTCACTTGTTAGTTACTTTTTCTTGTGGGGTTATATTTAAGGATGTCAGTTGAAGTCACATGGGACCTAAACCTCTTGATAATATTGCCAACAGTGGTCACAGGAACATTAAGCTGTTTGAAGATGGTCTTTTCACCTTTACATTGACCATGATTGACTGCTGCTGTCTGTCTTGCCTCCTCAAACTACTCTCTGATTTTTCCTCTCTTTCTCATGTTTAGTGTGATGTAAAAAATTGTTATCATCTCCATTTAAACTTGTCGAATGTATGATTATAAGATTAAAGACACCTGTGAAAATAATCGAAAGTCAATTAACCTGATTGAAGGATCAGTACGAGTCAATTATTTCCTATAACTTGCAAAGGGTCCAAACATTTTATCCTTGGAAAGTCATTGTGGAATAAACAAGATCCAAATACTTTTTATGGCTTTTATGTTTTGTTTCACTGCACAGCAAAGAAATTGAGTTTGAGTGATCTTTTCTTTTCAATACTTATCAAGAAAAATGGTGAATTATTTGAATAAAAGGGGGGTTACAGTGTTTGTGCCTGCTTTGCGACCTACAGATACTGTATGCTAGCTGGGATAGGATCCTGCCTTCCTTCGTTACCTTGCTCAGGATTAAATAAGTTAAAAAATGATATGACAAGATAATATTCATACATCAGTATGAATAGATTTGTCAGCTGCCTTCCTTGTAAGGTTATAGGTTTTAGGATTATATTTAATGCTATATTTCAGCCAAGGTTCTTCCCCAGATGGTGTTCAAATCCTTGTTTTTTGTACTTTTTTGTTCATTTTTGAGTCACTAACACTAGAATTACCAGAGCCAATAAAAAAACTCATAAATCTGGCACACCTGACATCCCTTCACACCTCTCTGCGTCGATAAGCCCAAGCAGCAAGCAGCCTGCTATACCACCCAGCCCCACCACTTTAGAACGGGCAAGAAGTTCTCCCAGTTCCTGCATTAACTGATTATCTGGGAGTGAGCTACCCAGAATTGTAAGGGGAAATAATTTGATGTATGTTTTGTGTCAACAACAATGTGTGTAAACACATTGTTAAAACTGAAATGTTTTTCATGTTTTAGTAATAAATAATAAAATGCAGACATGAACTGTATAATATGTGAAGGCTGTAAGTTGATGCTTCTTTTGTTTATTATCTGCTTTATTTTATATGTTATATGCCTTGTGTTTTTTGTTTGGTTCCCTATTATTCAGGATCAACTGTACATCACTGCCAGGGACTTCCCTCAACCCAATAAAACAAAGGGGTTCCTACATTTCCTAGTGGTTTATATGGATGTGCTAGGGAGTGGTGAGTTAACTTGTGTTATTTTATTTTTTTGTTTTACTGTGTTTACACATTTTTATACTTTTTTTTTATGTTGAATTTGACTTTGCCTTGGATTGCTACATTGGAACTGTTTGCCTTTGCTGGGAACTCCTTTATGCTTTTTTTGCTGATTGGAGCTTCATGGTGTAACTGAGCATTATTGTGAGTAGTAAACCTTTTTTATTTTATAAAGATTCTATGTGATCCTCTGTGTTACTAGCCAGGGTTTTTAAATGGGGTTCCATCCCAGTGGGCATTTTTGGGTCTTACATGCTTTGAGACTCCTAGTCACAACACTAAACATTTATCATATTGGGGGGAAAAAATATAGTAACTCCAAGTTTTCTAATACCATTAATTCAGAGTACCACCAGATGGGACAACATTCAATTATAAAAAATCTGATTTTATTTCTAAGATCTTTTTAAATTATAACCCAAACTGACAAGATATAAAGCGAATTATTTAAGGAAAGGGTCCTTAAAGAATAATCTGGGGAGCTGTCAGGAATCTTGTGTCAGCTTTTCAATTCCCCCCAGGAAGAGAGCACAGTGCCAAAGCTTTTGGAAAAGCTCTTAAGTCCCAATCCTAAAAAAAGGGTATTAAATGATAATCATTCAGTGGCGCTTATGTCATCTTTTGGCAAAATGCTTTTAGTGGCTCGTTCTTGTCTTACTTTACAGGTTCGTTCTGTTTGGATCCACTGCAGTTTGCATACACAGAACCATTTAGTGGAGGATGCAGTCATGACTTTTCTTTATGCCAGTTATATACACGTGGAGAAACCACACTCTTTTATGAAAATACTGTTTGTTAATTTTACTTCAGCCCTTAACAGCAAGAAGCCTGATATCCTTTGCAGTATATTCCAGGAGTTACAGGTAGACTCCTATCTCACACTATAGATTATGGACATTCTCCTTAACAGGGAGCAGTTTGTTAACACTCATAATTATATTTCTACGATCCGTTATACATTAATAGGATTCCACAAGCTAGAATAAAGGCCCCTATACTCTACTCTAGCTACATTAATAGCTTGAGAGGATCTGACAGCAGTTGTTTGTCGAGCTTGCAGATGATACAGTGTTGATGACACCTCTGTCATATAGTATAAAAATATAATCATTGTCTTGTGGTTTACTCCTCAAATATCCATCCCCATATCTGAATATATGAGAAAGTCCACTCACAATTTTTAAAATTTTATTTTGTAATTTTCATTATTTAGTACTAGAGACATGGGCACCAACTCAACATAAACACTGATGAAAAGCTGTAACATATATACAAATTCAACAATAACCACCACCACAGCAGCAACAATAATAATAGAAGCACTGGAGATACAAACATTGCAAAATCTATATATATAATTCACTAAGGCAAGACGACAATGGAAAGCACGCCGGAAGGGGCGTGGATTCACTAAGCCGCCGACAAGTGAGACACCTATGGCGCACGTAGGAAGGAGCCACGCCCACCAACTCCAAGACCATTGGATACGACGACAACTCGCAGAGCCACGGCCACCAACTCAGACGCGAGGACACAGAAAAAATGGCGTCATTTATATTCGTCTGTCGTAGAGGCAACATGCCCACACTAACTGTTCATAGAGGCATGTTTCTCGCGGAGGTGAATCGCCATATGCAGTGTGTAAAACGGTTTGCGAGGGGTATCCCATGGGATCCTTAAAACATTCCTTTACAACTGAGGTTAAAACACACGACCGCGTGCACCCTAGCAAACTGTTTTACACGCTACATACAGCAATTCGCATCCGCGACAAACATGCGTCTTCTTAGATGCTCCTGCACTTTGTACACACCCCCTTCCCACCTCGCTACTACCGTGGTCGGGTGTCTTGGTGGATTATATATAGAAAGGCAGCCAAAACCGCACAGAGCAATGAAAAGTCTACGTGAGTCACAGGTGCATCTGGACTGTGCAAAGACAACGATTCGAGTGACGAGTTGGAGGTGGGCACATGAGCAAGCAGTGCATACTGAACGAGAAATCAGCAGACTAGCATGACGGAGGGAGCGGAGTGGATGTCCTTCTCCTCTCCTCCCGTTCCACCCTCCGCGCCACACGGACGATTGTGTGTTGGTTCGTTCCGTGCATTGGTTAAAACCCAATGAAGGAACCAGTCTTCAAAAACCAATAAGCCCTGTGCCTCTGTTTCATTACCGTCTCACCTGCTTCACCAATGCAGGCCCCTCGACAGGGCAGCCAACCGGGTAACCAAAGTCTTTGGGTTCAGGGGGGAGTATGGTTACAAAGCTGAAACTTAAAGGAATTGACGGAAGGGCACCACCAGGTGTGAAGCCTTTCGCTTCATTTGACTCAACAAATGAAACCTCACCCGACCCGGACACGGAGACGATTGACAGATTGATAGCTCTTTCTCGATTCTGTGGGTGGTGGTGCATGGCAGTTCTAAGTTGGTGGAGCGATTTGGCTGGTTATTTCCGAAAACGAATTAGACTCCCGCCTGCCAAATAGTTACACGACCCAACAGAGGTCAGCGTCCAAATTCTTAGAGGGACAAGTGGCTTTCAGCCACGTGAGATTGAGCATTAACAGGTCTGTGATGCACTTGTATGTCCGGTACTGCACGCGCGCTACACTGAATGGATCAACATGTGTCTACCCGGCGCGGTGAGGCGTGAGTAAGCCGTTGAACCCCATTTGTGATGAAGACCGTGGCTTGCAATTGTTCCCCACGAACGAGAATTTCCCAGTACGTGCGAGTCATACGCTCGCACTGATTTCCTCCCTACCCTTTGTAAAACCCCAACCCCGGTCTGGTGACTTGGTGGATTATATATAAAAAAGCAAAGCCGGAACCGCAAAGAACAATGAAAAATCAACGTGGAAACCGACTGAGGCGGTGTTTGGAAAATTAACAGTCAACGTGACTCACAGGTGCGTGTGGACTGTACACGGACGAAAGCGACTCAGGTAGTTGGGGGCGGGCACATAAGCGGGCAGTGTGTACTGAACGAGCGCCGTTCAACCCCGTCCTTCGCTTTGGAAGGAGAAGGCGCTACGGTGCTCCTCCAGTTTTCAGTCACGGACAATTGTATGTTGGTTCATAGCATGCATTGTTGCAATGTTACCTTTCTTTGTGGTTTTTTATAATTACGGATTTTTCAAATGTTTATTTTTTCCTCTGTGCTTAAAAATCATTTAAAAAGTGGCCTGATTATGCGGCGTATGCTACGCCGCGGGTTGGCTAGTAAATTAAAATTCATCACTGCAACTCCAGGCTTCAAATGCATTGCTAATGGCTGATTTAATTCAAGTATAAACATCTCTCAGATGGACAAACAATAAAATCTGAATTCCTCAAATCTATAACATGAATGATTGTGCTTTTCATATTTGCTCCTGGTGTGCTGAAAATTAAAATTGAATTGAATTGAAATAGTTGGTTTCTCATTGGAAAAAACTCTGCCATTGTGCATTGATTGGATGATGATATTGTAGTCTTTACATACATTGGCAAGGATACCATAAACAAGAAACAAGGGGTAAATGTGTAAAGATAACCAATAAAATTTTATTTCATTGAAATGTTTGATCATATTAGTCTAATCAGTTTATTTCTGGGACCTAAATTTAATTTATTTGTTAATGGGACTATACTTTAAGTCTATAATTCTGCTGTAACTATCACAGTAAGATCTAGTGGTTAGACTGGTGTTTTAAATTAAATATTTCCTTTTAAAAAATTAATTTTAATGCCATTCTATGGGGTTCATGTGACACACAATAGAAGTTTTATTTGATAAATATAAAATGCAAAAAAAAAAAAAAAGAAAAAAGCTTGCTACAGTACTGTAGAGCAATAGTTACATGATTTCAGATATGTCACGCATTCAATGCATATTTTTCCAAGTCTTGAGGACATATGTTCTGAACTTGTAACACCTCTAATTTGCTAATTGTTTCAAGCAGCCCTGGCTCTTCTCTAGTTTCCATAGATGTTTACGTACATTTCTGAGAATGATGATTTTACTCAAAGTGTCTATGAATACCTTCGTGAGTTGACACATTTGCAATTATCCCACATTGTAAGCAATCTGAAGTCAGCATGTAAGCAGTTAGCATGTAGTTGGCATTAATGGTTGTCTACTGAGTAGCATCTATCTGTTGATTTAAATTATTATTTTTGCAAATTCAACATAGATATTTGAACAGTGATATTGGATTTTAATTACTTGCAAAATTGATTTGAACACCTAAAACAATGGGAAATGAGTCAAAAATCAGAAATTTGAGTCACTTTTAACTGTAGTCTGAAGATAAACTTTTTAGCCAGAAATAACTTTTAGACTTACATACACTTTTAACCACATTTTTTACAATGGCTATGAGCCTATTCACACCTAAGCATTTTTCTAGTGTTTTAACACTTGACCAGAATGCTCCCAAAACACGTGTAAAGATATTTGCCATTATTTTCAATGACACTATTCACATTGAAGCATTTAGCAATGAGTGGTTTGTTGTTTTCAGCCAAAATGCTTGTTCCATTGAACTGAAAGGTAACAAATTTTTTCAACCTGCATGAGTTATAGCAGCTCACTGAAATTTAAAACAATAAACACTGGTGTCATCATGTACTGTATGTGCATGCTTCAATCATCCAGTGTCAGATATTGAGGTTAAGTATAAATTTAGCCTGCAATTAAGTGACACAAATAGACATTATAGGTAAATATTTAGTTTAAATCATGTTAAAGTTTAGTAAGTTTGGAGCAGATGTTTTTACATAGCCAGAGTAGTAGTTCAGGGCTGTCATTCCTGCCTCACTCCCACCACCAATGTCTGTATGAGATATGTATGATCTGCCAGTGCATTTCTGGATTAATTGGTGTTAGTGAGTGTGTTTAACTGAGTATGATTACCTGTTTTAGCAAGAGGTACTAAAAACGTGTCAGTAATACTTCTCAGTTAACAAAATATATTTAGTCCTACATACACTGTAAAATAGATGAAATCCATGCCCTTTACCCATCTCAATCCTGAGCCCCCAAAGATTTGTGGTATGAACTTTGGCCACTTGCCACCAGATCCCACTGTTTCATATTCTTTCTAGCAAATAATTGAATTAAAAATAAAATTAATACCTACATACTTAATCTATTTATAAGTTTCTGCTATTGGATATCTACTCAGGACACCCTTTTCTGATTGGCTGTGTGATTGAGCTCTGTCCACCACATTTGCTTCTTGCTTTACACTTGGTGAGGCTGCAATAATCGCTGGCTTCCTGAGAGTCTAAACTGGGTAGATTAAATGTTCTCCTCAACACATGCAGGATTAAGTATAGCAATACCATGTGTTCCATTCCTGCCCCATGATTGTACACTATGCACATGCTTAACCTCTTCCTCACAAGCTATCAGTAGATGACTGGAGGTTGCACTGACAGCAGCAGGCAATATCTATGCAAAATAATGTACTAATTTTTTTGAGTGGATAGAATAAGCTTCACATATAACTGTATTACATATTCGTTGACGTCCATATGTAATCTTTTCATACTGCAGCTTGAGTTCTTTAGTACCATGTTCTTCAACCGGTGGTCTGCTACATGATTTCAGGCAAGTGGGAAGCTGCACGTGAAACGAAGTATAGGCGAAATGTGTGGCTGCTGATTTCCAGTATTGTGTCAGCTCGCCTGTTGATAACATTTTGCAAAAAATCTTATTTAATCGTGCTCATGTGTGTTATTTTCTAGTATTGTGTTGTTGTATTTCAGAAAACAAGTTATTTATTTTGTAAAATATGAAACCCTAAAAAATGAAGACCAAAAAGTCAAACAGCAAAACCTTTTAACCTTCTTTAGTAGAGGCAAGGACAATATTCAGGAGAAAAGTAGTGATGGAAGCGAAAGTATACCAAGTACTAGTGCTTCAAGTTTAGAAGAAACAAAGAAAAAGAAATATGCTGATACTTAGGAATGTGTAATACAAACCAAAAAGAGAAAAGGAAACTTTGTTTGGCATTATGATAAGGAGTATTTAAAGCTTGGTTTCATTGTAGCCCCTGGCAGTGAACTATCGCCATGGCCTCTGTGTGTAGCATGTTCTGAAATTCAGTCAAATGACGCTATGAAAACTTCCAAACTCACTTGTCATTTGCATTCAAAGCATAGAGATTTTACTGATAAGCCACTGGACATTTCTCTTCAGGGGTCTTGTACAAATATTTTTACTTTGACAAATAAAATAGATGCGATCAAAACGTAACTGACTCTTTGGGATAGTTGAATACAATTGAAACTTTTGGGAGAATTTTTGATTGCTGCTGATGTCAACTAGAAATTCGTATTCAACATAATAAGTCACCATTTAAGCTGAAAACTTTAATAATTGTTTCCCTGAAAATGAGGATCCTCTAGATTAATAATCCTTTCTTGGAAGGTATAAAATCATGCACACTTTATCTTCGTGAAAAAGAAAAGCTGATCAAGTTGTCTTCTGATGTCACTCTGGTGTCCAGGCCTAAAATGCAATCATTGTCTCAATTTTGGATATCACTCAAAAAAGAATATCTATTTTTGTGTTATAAAGCTATCAAATTGTTGGTCATTTTTTTGACATCCTATTTGTGTGAAATGACTTTTTCAGCCTTGTCAGTAATGAAAACCAAACAGAGAAATCAAATGGATTTTAATGTAGAGCTTCATCTCTCAGAAACAACGATGCAGCCACGTATGTAAACTTTTCTGATAAAGAAACAGCAGCAAATGTCACTCTAAGTAAATATTATAATTTTATAACATTAGATTTAATAAATAAAATACTATATACATTGGTTGTTATTTCTGTCTTAGCCGTGAAATATGTGAAATATTTCTCCTATTTTCACCAGTCCTCAGGTGTAAAAATGTTGAAGAACGCTGCTTTAGTATTTTGATTGCCAAGACAAAAAGCACTAAAATCATAAAAGACATTCTGGAGACACAACAATCTCACAGCATTAAAACACCTCACAACCCGGAAATCTCTAAAATATTTTCTCTGCAAAGCAATTTTTAAAAAAATACTTGAAAACTGTTGGAAATCATTACACTGAATCAATTGTATGTATTCAATGCCACATATAAAAACATTTGTTAATGCTACAATAACAAATCTAAAAAGTTATTCAAAATGTTTATTTCAACAGAAGTTGAATACAATTGCACTTTAGATAAATGAGAGGATGAACTGGACCAGAGCTTTGAACTACTGTTGAATGATCTACACAGACCTGGTCAGTATAAGAAATGAAAGTGAAAATGAGGAGATAAAGAATAAAGCACAAAACTCACCTTTCTGGATTGGCCTATTCAATAATTCCCGAAAGGGGTCCATAGGTAAAATAATTAAAGATGTGAACTTACATTACTATCATCATATTGTAAATATTAGATGAGTGCAGTATTTATTCAGACAATTTAGAATGTACACTCTAAGACAAAGTGAAAGCATTTCGGTGAAAGGGAGTAGAAACACATGTATTAGATCTCATCAGACCTTTCAATGCTTTGCTGTCCTACAGCCCAAGGGCATCCTAGATGAAAACAACAACAACAATAACATCATTTATTTATATAGCACATTTTTATAGAGATCAAAGTAGCTCAAAGTGCTTTACCAGAAATCAAAGAAAAGTTAAAGAAGGAAAAGAAAAAAAATTAAGATTAGGCAATAATATTAAAGAATAAGAGAGAAAAAAGATAAGGTCAGATACACGGTAGGAACGAAACAAAATCGCCAGTTAGGCTGGAGAAAAAGCAAAATCTGCAGGGGTTCTAAGGACAAAAGACCACCAAAACCCCCACTGGGCATTCTACCTAACAAAAATGTTTATAAATCAATCCTCTTTGTTTTCAGACTTCACAAAATAGGATTTATTTATTTATAGGATAATATTTCAGATTTTAGGTGCATAACAGCAAAAGGCCTCCTCACCACTTCTTTTAAGCTTGGCTCTTGGAATTTTAAGCAGATCTCCAATCGATGATCTAAGGTTTCCACTTGGAGTGTAGGGGGGACAGGCATTCCCAAATACAGGATGGAGAAGGTTTAAAGCTTTGTAAACCATTTATAATATTTGAAAGTCAATTCTGAATGACATTGGTAATAAATGTAACAACACTAAAACTGGTCCTGTTAGGAATGCATTACAGTAATCTAGTCGACTAAAAACAAAAATGTAAAGTAATTTTTCAGCGTCTTGTAAAGTTATAAATGGTCTAACTTTTGCTATATTCCTTAAATGAAAAAATGCAGTCCTAGTAATCTGGTAAATATACGATTGGGTCAGAGTCAATGATTACCCCTAAATTCTTTACTTTGACTTTTAAACCTAAGAGTTTATTTCTAATAACCTCTCTATTTCCATATTTGCCAATCAATAAGATTTCTGTTTTTTCCTTATTTAGTGTTAAAAACTTTGTACTCATACAATCAGAAATACTGCTAAGATGCATAGCAGTGGCAGCTCAGCTTGTGCTTTCAGATACTCTGACTTAATGGAAGCATAAAGAAAAGAGCAGCGGACCCGGAATAGTAGTGCATCATATACAATATCATAGGTCTCCGAATTACAAACACCACAACTCACAAAGAATTTCAATTAGTACTATTTTTAAGATTGGTCAGAATAGATTTGAATGCAGCTTATCTTTCTGTAAAATTAAAATAATTCATTTTCAAACCCAGGCTCACTGTATCAGTATCAGGGTGCAAGAGCATTGATTTTACTTAGGGACCAATTCAAAATGAAAGTCCAAATCCCTGAAAACCTGTTTACATTATACATTACAAATAGATAAATATGGATTAGATGGAATACAAACTGGGCGGCACGGTGGTGCAGTGGTAGCACTGCTGCCTCGCAGTTAGGAGACCCGGGTTTGCTTCCCTGGTCCTCCCTGCGTGGAGTTTGCATGTTCTCCCCGTGTCTGTGTGGGTTTCCTCCGGGTGCTCCGGTTTCCTCCCACAATCCAAAGACATGCAGGTTAGGTGGATTGGCGATTCTAAATTGGCCCTAGTGTGTGCTTGGTGTGTGGGTGTGTTTGTGTGTGTCCTGCGGTGGGTTGGCACCCTGCCCGGGATTGGCTCCAGCAGACCCTCGTGACCCTGTGTTTGGATTCAACAGGTTGGATAATGGATGGATGGGTGGAATACAAACTAAAATTAATTAAGTATATAAAAGTACATACAGTATATAAATGATTCTTAATTTAACAAAATAAACCAAACAATAACGAATACTATCTATAAACAAATCTTAAATCCAAAAATGTCTAAAGACTTGTAAAAACAAAGGTATTAAAAAAGAAGGGAAAAATACAAGTAACCCTAAGATGTTGATTGAAAAAATGGACCCAAATTCAAAAAAAATTAAACAGATAGACAAAAATAGAACAGAGCAAGACTATAAGGAGCTAAAGGAAACATTTGTGAGCTATTTCTTTTATATCACCAATAGCTGGACTGTAATTTAAAAAAGCAGAACTTAAAAAAAAATGGTCTTTTTTATCTAATGGCTGGATGTTCTGTTTTAGAGCTATAGTCTAATCCTGAAGTGCTACATTATGGGGTTCATTAATGGCTAAAGCAAGGTTTCTGACTAGATAGTGCACTAAAGTAAACATTAGGTTTAGAATTATAGGTGCTTCTAGTGATTAAAGGAGAATTTGTCCAAAATTATATATTTTTTATATTTTACTTACTCAATGTTGTTTGTAGTGATGGCCAAGAAATATTTTTAATCCCATGATTTCACAAGTGATAGAGCTCACAAAGTTTATGATACAGTTGGCTTTATTGGGGGCCAATACTGAACAACAGCAAATAATATTAAAAAATACATAAAAAATATCTTAAGTTATTTGTGCTGCATAATCCACATGTCTGTCATCTGGTCATATGCTCAGAACATTCAAAGCATATGCACTTGTAATGGGCTATAAACCAGTGTTTTAAAGAAAAGGCAGAATAGCTACAGGTTATTGCTGATGGCTATCTACAGGACATAAATATTTACCTGTCTTGCTAAAGAGTCACCTGCTTCGAATAGTCAGACTGCTTTGATTTAGTATCTCATCTACATACAATGTGGGGATACAGAACTGTCTGCTTCCTTGGAAAGTTGGTTTCTAATCAAGGGCTCAAAGAAAATGTGTTTACACTATTTGTTATGAGGATGAAATTGGCTTGCACCATTGTTTTCACTGATTGCCATGTTAATCTATGCAGAATTTGAAGTATATATATATATTTCTGGGAAAAGGAGAATAGAAAAAAAACAGAAGTATGGTCTGAGACTCGGGACTGCTGTCTGTTTCTTTTATGCTTTACACCATATTGCTGTGGCTACACCCTGTAGCAACAGTGGCTTATACCTGGCACAGGTTCCCCTAGGCCTGAGGTCGGTAACAATTGGGGGATCAGCACTCTGTCATGGAAACAATCATCACTACACCTGGTACTTCCTCTGTTGTAAAACTTCAGGGATGACTGCTGTAATTGTGTCATCCAGAGAGCCCAGCTTCAGGTACAGAAAGGAGATGGCAACATCCGGACCACGCAAGATGCTGCTGGGATATCCATAAGAAATTAATATTGCTGGATTACAATCAACTCAGCCTTCTGGCTGCAAGTATAAGAGATGAAGAAGGAGATGAAACTGTAAAACTCTCACAACTAGGTGAACAAGAACTTTATTATTTCCTTTTTGATCATGTTAAGAGTGATAAGTTGAGAAATTTGGAGGACGAAGGCATGTCACACCTACTTCACCTCCAGGATAAAATTTCACAACTCTTAACCAGAAAGGATTTCAACCCTGCTAGGAGTATGGATTGTACAGGTGTTACCACTGCAGGGCTGGATCAAGATATTCATTCAAGCCAAGCTAAACATTTTGGCAGAAACTTTGAAAATAGGAGGAACTCTGTGGACTCGGAGAAAGGATGTCTTCCTTACAGGACTTCAGATCAAGTGGTAAGACTCACTGATGTTGCTACTTTTCTGCCTCATAGAAATGTCATACAGTAATCTTTGAAAACAAATAGATGTATGGTTACATAAGGGATTTACTGAGTTTGAAGTTGTTAAGTATGTACTAAAAGTAGTTAAACCAGGTATCTTCAAAAAGTTTCTCATGAGTAGAGATGATCTCACATTAGATGAGCTCAAAAGATTTCTTAGGTTACACACTAGGGATAAAAGCAGCACAGAACTGTTTCAGGAACTGAGCAATACAAAGCAACAAGATAGGGAAACACCCGAAAATATTGTATATAGGGTAATGGATCTTCGACAACGCATGCTGCATGCATCAGAACAACATGGAGCTGAATTCAGTTATGACAGAAAATTAGTTCAGGGCATATTTCTTCATACCCTTTATCAAGGGTTCAATGAAAAAAATAACAACATCAGACAAGACATAAAACCATTTCTTACTGACTTGAAGGTGACTGATGATATAATTCTAGAGAAGATAACTAATTCTACCAGGGAGGAAGCAGAGAGAATAAAGCGTCTTCACACTCCGAGTGAACATAGGTCTGTCTGTAAATTCAGTACAACAAAAGGACAGTTCACAGGCTGATCAGACTGAACTGAGTCAAGCAAACGATAGAATGCAAGTTGACAGTGCAGCTATAAAGCAGTTAATTGCTCGAGTGTCCGAACTAGCAAAACAATTTGACAAGATTGTGAACCATAACAAAAATGATAATTTGAAAGTTCTCTGTGCACATCAAGCTCATAATACTACCATTGAGCAGCTGACAGCTCAATTGTCTATGCTAAAAAAAATTTTTGAAAAGATCACAAAGCATACTGGTAACAGTACTCGGACAGATGTCTGTGCACTGCCACAATTGAACACTCAGGTCTCAAGAGGTAGTCCTAAAAGTAGATATCAAGAATGTGCCCAGCAGAGAAAAGAACGGTGTACTCACTGCTTTCACTGTGGTTTGATGGGACACAGAACTGTTGGCTGTACTAAGAGATGGGAATCGGGAAACTGGGGAAGGTCACTGGAGAGGGAACAACCAGTGCCCAACAGGAGTAACAGGTCCCCCCAGACTGAGGCTCCCACAATGCAAAACACGTATCTACTGCCCCCTAAAGCAAAACGTACTGCCCAACTAATTGGGAGTTGCTGCATGGTCACATGTGTAATCAATGGAATTCAAACACAAATGCTGTTAGACACAGGAGCACAGGTTAGCATAGTGGGGAGAGAGTGGGTAAGGAAGACATTGCCTGATGTTAAGATTCAGTCACTTGAGAGTTTATTAACAGGAAGTGCACTCTGTATTACTGCAGCAAATGGCACTGAGATTCCATTTGAAGGGTGGATTGAGGTGTCACTTCAGATACTGAGCTCCAGGCATGGGCAGGTAGCCATTGATGTTCCTTTGTTAGTAAGTCAAAGTCATGTTAACTGTCCGCTGTTAGGCTTCAATGTTATAGAGGAACTGATCAGAGAGAACTGTGACCAGACCGATACCACCATTCTTAGCGTGCTGCTAAGTGAGGCATTAAACCTGAAAGGTGACATAGCAGATACAGTAATGTCATCTCTGCAGTAGGAGTAAAACCTGCGGAAGCAATATCACCAGGTATTACAGTAAGGATGGGGAAAAGGGGGCTTGTTAACCCAGCATGTCAGATATGTCAAGTGAAATGTAAAATTAGGGCTTTGCCTAGAGGAGGCACAATGACTTTTGAGCTACTAGAGAATCATTGCCCAGAGGGCATTGAACTACTCCCTGCGATTGTTGACAGCCCAACTGGTACTTCAAAACTAATTACCATACCTCTTCAAAATTACACCTTACATGATATCTACCTTCCTAGTGGAACAATATTAGGCACTCTAGAAGAAATTATTGATATCTGGCCAGTCCTTCCCCCACCATCTGACCCAGTAATACTCAGCCAGCCAATTGATGGCCAAGTCAATGCTGCACACACAGAGTACAGTAGAGTTAAACAGGAAAGCAACAAATACAAGGTTACTGCTAGAGAGAAATGGAACCCACCAGTAGATTTGTCCCACTTAATAGAGGAAGAACAAGAGGTAGTCAAGCGCATGTTATATGAAGAATCAGATGTATTTTCACGAGAAGATGATGAAATTGGTTGCATTCCAGATTTGAAGCTAAAAATCCACTTGAAGGATAATACTCCTGTGCAGAAAAGGTACAATGCTATTCCAAAGCTCTTACACCAAGAGGTGAAGGAATACATCCAGAACCTTTTGGACCATGGTTGGATAAAGAAGTCCACTTCAGCTTACTCTTCTCCAGTTGTCTGTGTCAGGAAAAAGGACTTAAGTTTGCGTCTTTGTGTGGACTTTAGAGAGCTAAACCATAAAACATCCCTGACAGACACCCCCTGCCATGCATTCAAGACCTACTGGATAATCTTGGGGGCTACTCATGGTTTTCAATCCTGGATCAAGGAAGTGCATATCATCAAGGTTTTATGGGTGAGGACTCAAGATCTGTCACTGCTTTCAGTACCCCTTGGGGACTATATGAGTGGGTATACATTCCTTTTGGCTTGAGCAATGCTCCTGCAGCATTTCAAAGATGCATGAAAGGGTTACTGGAACAATTGAGAGATGAATGTTGCACCCCATATTTGGATGATGTACTTTGCTTTTCAAAAACATTTCATGACCATGTGGAAGACTTGAGACGGGTACTGTCTCGAATGAGAGAGCACGGAATAAAATTACGACCAGAGAAATGTGAGTTATTCAGACAACAAATCCGGTACATAGGTCGTCTAGTGTCTGAAGAGGGGGTGCAGATTGACCCTAAGGATTTGGAAGCAGTCCGACAGTTAATGGAAAAGGAACCCACAACAGTTGGAGAAGTCAGATCCTTGCTGGGCTTCCTTAGTTATTACCGCTCCTTCATACAGGACTTTTCCAGGTTGGCAAAACCTTTGTTTGAACTTTTAAATGGTACTATTGGAAATACTGGAAAATCCAGCTTGGCGACTACAGCAAGAGGGAGGATAAAATCCAATGTACAGCTACCTTCAAGGACACCAGTTCAATGGACTAATGAACATCATACAGTCATTTCTAAATTTGTGGATATACTCACCAATCCACCCATGCTTGCTTTTCCAAATTTTGAATTGCCCTTTGTTTTGCACACTGATGCATCACACAAAGGACTAGGAGCAGTACTTTACCAACAACAGGAGGGTAAACCATGTGTAATTGGCTACGGATCGAGAACACTCACCCCAGCTGAGAGAAATTACCATCTCCACTCTGGCAAGTTAGAATTTTTGGCCCTGAAGTGGGCAATCTGTGAAAAATTTAGAGACTATCTATATTATGCACCCACCTTCACTGTATATACTGACAATAACCCTCTGACATATGTTCTGAGTACAGCAAAACTGAATGCAGTGAGTCATCGCTGGGTTGGAGAACTAGCAGACTTTAACTTTGACATCAAATACCGCCCTGGGAAAGCAAATACAGATGCAGATACGCTGTCCCGCTTCCCTGTGGACTTACAGGCCACTATCACTGAGTATAATGAAACAATATCTCCAGAAGTCGTCTCAGCTTTCTGGCAGGGGGACAAAGCAGCTAAAGATAAAGAAGTGCCATGGGTGGCTGCTCTACAGTTCACCTCAGTGGATGACGGTGTGTTGCCAGGAAGTGCTGATACAGTCACACTAAATGATATTAGGGTCGCACAACAAGAAGATGCTACCATCAGTGAAATCATTAACCTCAAAAGCAGAGGATGGGGTCCAAATAAGAAGGACAAGGAACAAATGGGAATTGAAACAAAGAGACTGATACATGAATGGAACAAACTCACCATTTACAAGGGAGTACTGTACAGGCAAGTAGGAAAAAGAAAGCAACTTGTTTTGCCACATAAGCTGAAACCAGTTGTCCTTAAAAGCCTCCATGATGATATGGGACATATCGGATCTGACAAGGTGATTCACCACACAGAGCACCTATGGGCTCTATTACTACAAGCGAACCTTTTGAATTGCTTTCTGTGGACTTTCTCCATCTTGAGCCAAGTAAAGGAGGTTATGACTATGTTCTGGTTCTGATGGATCACTTCACTCGCTTTGCACAAGCATATGCCACCAAAAACAAATCTGGAAAAACCGCAGCTGAGAAGATTTTCCAAGACTTTATCCCCCGTTTTGGCTACCCTGCAAAGCTGCACCATGACCAGGGGCGTGTGTTTGAAAATAACTTATTTCAGAGGCTCCAACAACTATCTGGAATAGCTCATTCCCGCACCACCCCCTATCATCCACAGGGGAATCCAGTTCGATTCAATCGAACTCTGCTTCAGATGCTCCGAACCTTGGAAGAAGAGAAAAAGTCAAAGTGGAAGGATTACCTACCACAAATTGTGCATGCATATAATTGTACAAGACATGAATCAACTGGCTATTCACCATTTTTCATCTTGTATGGCAGAGCTCCAAGATTACCTATCGATTTGTTGTTTAATCTTACAACTGACAATGAGGAAACAGACAGCCAGGACTTTGTGCAAAAATGGGCAACCAAGATGAAGGAAGCTTACCAGATTGCTGCAGATAACAGTTGCAAAGCATCGGCCAAGGGTAAGCAGTATTATGACCGTACAGTGAGGGGCGCTATTCTTCAACCAGGTGACAGAGTCTTAGTCAGAAACCTATCTGAGAGAGGAGGCTCAGGAAAACTCCGTGACTACTGGGAAAAAGAGGTATGTCGTATTGTGGAGAGAATTAAAGACAGCCCAGTGTATAAGGTACAGCCAGAAGTTGGTAGCAGAGCACCCCGGATACTACACCGCAACCTCCTGCTGCCTGTCAATGACTTACCTTTTGAAAAAGACACACAGTGAAAAGGAAAATGCAAAGACCGGCAAGAACAAAGAGTGAGACACCGGACTCAGCGTCTGATCACTCCGATGAGGAAGCAGAAACCTCATATGGTCCCCGTTGCTTGCCATGCTTTCCAGCACATGTCAGATCTGAGGTAATAGAATCTGACTCACGCTCCAGGCTCAGAGCCAAGGCCCGAGAGTTCTACCCTGAACCACGAGAACCACGACAACCTGACAGAAATCCTTTGCAAGGAACATCAAGGGAACAAGGACTGGAAATGGAGAGCAGTGTTGCTGAACCCCAGGTGGAGAACATTGATGAAGTAGTGGAACCCACAAATGGTCAAGAAGACCTAGCAACAGAACACCAGAGTGACAGAGAAGGGGACACTTTAAGAAGATTGGCTCGCACTGTCAGACCCAGAGAAGTATTCACATACAACAGATTGGGGCAGCCATCATACCAGCCTTGGAATCCTGGTGTCCATGCAGTTATACAGAATCCTATGTATCTGTTGCCAAGCCACACAATAATGTATCCAGCATACCCAGGATTTGATTATTATCTAAGACCACTAGTTGAGACACAATAGACACTGAACCAAAGGCTGAGCCTTTGGTGCAAGATGTCAGGAGACATCTCAAAAAAGTAGGGAGAGTGTAATGGGCTATAAACCAGTGTTTTAAAGAAAAGGCAGAATTTCTGGAAAATTCTGCTACAGGTTATTGCTGATGGCTATCTACAGGACATAAATATTTACCTGTCTTGCTAAAGAGTCACCTGCTTCGAATAGTCAGACTGCTTTGATTTAGTATCTCATCTACATACAATGTGGGGATACAGAACTGTCTGCTTCCTTGGAAAGTTTCTAATCAAGGACTCAAAGAAAATGTGTTTACACTATTTGTTATGCAGATGAAATTGGCTTGCACCATTGTTTTCACTGATTGCCATGTTAATCTATGCAGAATTTGAAGTATATATATATTTCTGGGAAAAGGAGAATAAAAAAAAAACAGAAGTATGGTCTGAGACTTGGGACTGCTGTCTGTTTCTTTTATGCTTTACACCATACTGCTGTGGCTACACCCTATAGCAACAGTGGCTTGTACCTGGCCCAGGTTCCCCTAGGCCTGAGGTCGGTAACACACTTTTTGGATAAAATATTGTTAAAAAATACTTTGCTAAAATCAGAATAACACATAAGCATAAAGTACATACATTCACACGGAAGCGAGCTTTTGAATTAAAGACTGAGTCCCAGCATGTGAAATGGCCCCTATCTTAAAAACATTAAGACAGTAGCAGGAAAATAATTAGTTCAATCTTACAATAATAGGCAATTTGCAAAATTATTTGCATTTAACAGAAATAAAGTTATAAAAATGGCAAAATATAGATTACTAGAAATTCATGAACATAATTCTGGAAGACAGTTACTTATCTCCCTTTTGTACATTCAAACTTATCCTTTGTATACCCAATGAAACACCTAAAACATAAGATATAAGGTCAAAAAACAAAGCTCATCAAGCAGAGCAAATTGTGGGCTTATGGACTTCAAATAAGTTATCGCCAGTTCGGAATTAAAGGTATAAAAGAAAGCAGATTCACAATCTCTTGGCTATACCCGTCAGAAAACATACCTGGAGTCTGCTTCTTCAGAATGTACATTTTTCAGAAATACTTTTGGAGTATTTTATAACAGAAGTGTACCATTATGAACATAACATTAGAATTTATTTAATATCAATTATGCCTATGAAAATATCATAAATACATAATTCCAAGTTTGTTTGATTGCTTAAGTGGGGCAACTGTGTTCTTACCTGATTAAAGCACCTTCTGTGAGTAATTAACAGTTTATTGCTGATGCAAATTTAATTTCCTTATATTACTCGCTCCAGTTACTTACAGTACAACTCAACGATCTCTGAGGCAATCATTTTGGTTATCTAGTTTTGCCTTGCTTATGTTAAAACTGAGCCTCCATATCCTTTGATCTAACATGGAGTCATTGCAGAAGACCTTACACAAGAAGACAGGTTGGTGAGAGGGGCTTGCTTGGCCACACTCATCACGCAAGCCTGGAAACCGGGTCTCAAAGACTACTTATATGGCCACCACTCCTTTATAAATGGCAGATATATTAGTGTAAATTGCTAAGACAGAATAATACACACTAATATATAAAATAGAATGGAACAGAATATAGAATGCCTTTTTCTGTCACTATACACATGTACAATGAGATTAAAAGCAGCTCCTTCAGTGCAGACATATATGTAGAACACAACAAGTAAATAAACAAATGGTGCAAAAAGGTACTAAGAATTTGCAAAAAAGTTTTGCGACATTATATACATATGGAAAGAATAAATAACTATTGCACTATTGGGTTATTGCACATAATTTAAATATTGCACAATAATGATGATCATGTGCAGTGAGTAGTGGATGTTGGACCCTGAGAGTAATGATATTGTACAGTATACAGATATTGCACAGTTATTATCAGTACCATTTAGATATTGGATATTGCACAGTTGATGGATAGAAGGAAGTCCAGGGGTTGGGGGTTAGACTGTGTAGTCATTGCATGTGTGAGTTTAGAATGGTTATGGCTTTTGGGAAAAAACAGTTCTTGAGTCTGTTTGTCCTTGTTGTGATGCACCTGTAGCGCCTCCCTGAAGGCAACAGGCCAAACAGATCAGAGCCAGGGTGGGAGCTGTCCTTGATGATGTTTTTTGCTCTGCTGAGACAGCGGGAGGTGTAAATGTCCATCAGGGAGGGGAGAGGGTAGCCAATGATCTTCTGTTCTGCCTTTACTACTCTCTGAAGCCTCTCCCTGTCTGCCGTGGTGCAGCTGCCATACTATACTGTGATACAGTACGTCAGCAGGCTCTCGATGGACGAGCGGTAGAAGGTCAGTAACAGGTTAGACTCCAGGTTGTGCTTTCTGAGGACCCTCAGGAAGTGTAACCGCTGCTGAGCCTTCTTGATGACTGCTGTGATGTTGTCTGTCTAGGAGATGTCAGCGGAGATAAGGACGCTGAGAAACTGGAAGGTATGGACCCTCTCCACACACTCACAGTTGATCTAAAGGGGTGCTAAGTCGGTGCTGTGCCTCCTGAAGTTGACAATGATCTCCTTGGTTTTCCTGGTGTTCAGAGCCAGATTGTTCTTTGAACACCAGGCTGCCAACTTCAGGACCTCCTCTTTGTAAACTACCTCGTCTCCCTTTGAGATCAGTCCGACCACTGTGGTGTCGTCAGCAAACTTGACGATTAGGTTGTTGTTGTGGGCTGGTCTGCAGTCGTCGGTGTAGAGACAGTACAGAAGGGGGCACAGCACACAGCCTTGTGGGGTACCGGTGTTCAGTGTGTGAATGGAGGAGTGGTGGGGGCCGAGTCTCACCGTCTGGAGCCGGTTGGTAAAAAAAGTCTTTTATCCAGACACATGTGAGAGGGGTGAGGCCAAGAGTGACCAGTTTGGTGATGTGAATGTCAGGAATGATTGTATTAAAAGCTGAGCTGTAATCCACAAAGAGCATCCAGACTTAGCTCTGCTGCTGCTCTAGATGGCTCAACATAGAGTGGAGAGATATGGCGATGGTGTCTTCTGTGGATCTGTTCACGCGATACGCGAATTGGTAGGGATCGAAGTCTTGGGGGAGATAGTCCTTGAAGTGCTGGAGAACCAGTCTCTCGAAGCACTTCATGATTACCAGAGTGAGGGCCACAGGGAGATAATCATTTAGGCTGGTAATGGGAGACTTTAGCACTGGAATGTTTGTAGCTGATTTTAGGCAGGACAGAATGACTGGCTGGACTATGGAGAGGTTGAAGATTTTGGTGAAGATAAAGGTGAGCTGGTGGGCACACGCTCTGAGCACCTAACAGGCACTCCATCTGGGCCAGCAGCCTTCTTGGGGTTCACTGCCAGGAGCACCCTTCTGACATTTTGCCCCTTTACAGTGAGTGGAGTAGTGCAGGAACCCGGTGAGGGTGGGAGCAGGTGAGTGCTGCTGTTGTGATGATTCAAAGCGAGCAAAGAAGCAGTTTAGCTCCTCTGATAGCTGCGCATTCAGATCTCCTGTTGTTGCATCACAGCCTCTGTAGTTTGTGATGTTTTGCATTCTCTGCCACACCTCCCATGTATTGTGGCTGGACAAGTGGGACTCTATGCTCCTCTTATGGTCCGTCTTGGCTTTTTTAATTCCACTTTTCAGAGCGGCCCGGGCAGCCCTGTACAGAGCTAAGTCACCCGACCTGAAGGCAGTGTCGCAGGCTCTGAGGAGTGTATGGACCTGGCTGGTCATCCAGGGTTTGTGGTTTGGGAAAACCCAAATGTTTTTTACATTGGCGTCGGGTGGAATGTACACAGCCATGACAATCATTATTGTTCTCTCGGTAGAAAAAAAGGCCAGCGTCTTACAGACATGTACTCGAGGTCAGGGGGAACAGTGTTTGTCTATAATTGTCCCGTTGTTGCATATGTTCTCATGTACGTAAATACAGAGCCCCCCTCCCCTGCTCTTACCAGATTCCTTTGTCCTGTCCCAGCGAAGCAGAGTGCGACCTGCTAGCTGCATGCTAGCATCGGGTATCCCCGGGTGAAGTCAGGTTTCAGTGATAATCAAAATACAGCAATCACAAACATAGCGATTTCCAGCAAATTGTAATTCCAAGTTATCCATTTTATGCACCAGGGATCTGGCATTGGTGAGATACAGGCTCGGTAGAGGTGGCTTTTGTGGTTGTTTCTTTAGCCTTAGTATAACGCTGGATCTGTGGCCCAGCTTCTGCTTCCTTTCCCTCCTCCATCTGCACCGTCTCCTAGACCCAACAACAATCCACGGAGAGCGCGCTGGTCTTGCTATGTTGTCTGGTATGTTGTGTGTGTGACGAAAAACACTCAAAACAGATGTCTGGCATTAGACACCAGTGTCTATAAGGTTCTGATGGGTGTAGCGGATGTTCAAAGAACCGATGGTGCACAAACAAGCAAGAAAAATGTACAAAAACAACAAAAGAGACATTTTTATATAGTTCTGGTTATAACTGTTGTGGGAAACAGCCCGGACACAGACAGGTATACATTGTTTGAGCACCCAACACATGTTTATTTACAATATTTACACAGATGACGCACACACAACCCAGTGCCGCAGCACCAATCACCCCAAAATCCAATTCTCTTCAAAATGCCTTTGCCTCTTCAGGTCTGCCTCCTCTCCTCTAACTCCTTCAAGGCTCTGTCCACTTCCACCCGACTCCAGCCATCGAATGGAGGGAGGTGGCCCCTTTTATGCTCACCCGGATGAGCTCCAGGTGCTCCAGGTCCTCCCAGGTGTGGCGGAAGTGTCGGCTGTGCACCCGGAAGTACTCCGTGTGCTCCTGGTCTTCTTCCCCCCAGCACTTCCGGGTGTGGCGGAAGTGCTGAGGGCCAGGGCTCTTCAGGCATCCGGACACCCCTGGCGGTGACCACGAGCCTCTATAGGGTTGAGCTTCCAAGCTCTGTTCCCGTGGTCCCCATACCATTCCAGGGTGGCTGCCATCTCGTGGTCCGGAGGTGGCGTATCCCCTCTTCTGGTACTTCTGGGTGTCCCGGCTGAGTACCACCCCCAGCTGCTTGCCACACCGTTTGTCATTTGTGTTGGTTGAAAACTATTGCTTCTTTAAATATTACGGGTCTAAAGAACAATTTGAAAAGAAAACACGTGCTTTTGTTTTGTAAAAGGTGCATGTAGAAATGTTTTATTTCACAAAGGAGTGATAACTGTGTCAAGGGTGCCATCTTCTGGTCAAAACAATAGTCTAATCAAATTACCAGGAAAGATTACTACCTTGAGAAACGATAATGGACACTGGAACGCAGTAGTACTTGATACTGAAGTTTTTTTTTTCTTTTTTTAGTGAATATTTATCATTGTTACATACAATATGTAAAGAGAATAAAACATTTTTCTGAGCTCAAAGCTGTTTACCCAATACATTATATGTTAGTTAAAGGAAATTTTAATTATCAATAGATGACTTAATGGATAGATATTTTTCTATATATGAAGCAGCTCATTTCAATGAAATTATTCCAATATTTAACAACTTTAACTCTTTGCTGGATACTTAGAGAGCATTTAAAAAACTGATATAACACAGTACTCCTGGTTTAAACTAAATGGTTTAAACTGATTATAGATAGAGAACAGTAATTTTTCCCCACATTGGTTAGGTAGGTAGTTCTGTTATTACTGAGATTTGTTAATAAAGCTTCCATTACTAATACACCAGGAAGAGATCATTGTGTGGTCACTTTCAAACTGGAACCAAAACCAGAAAATCATAAAAATAATAATAATAAAGTCTATTAAAAATGTAATTCTGATCTATTAAATAATGAAGCACTTCTTCTACATCTTTTCCCACTTCCATGTGGGGTTGATGTGCTTGAACAAACAGCTCTGTTCTGCCCCACATCTTGTTAGCTGAGACTGTTATTTGTTGAACTGTGCTCCCCCTTCATCTTGTTATTTATTAACACACCTGTCAGTCATGTCCCACACTCACAGTGGTTCTATAAAAGTCTATGAAACTCGCATAATGCACGTAGGTCCCATAATAAACATTTGAATACAATACACCCCATGTCTCTCACATAGGCACCCCTTTATCTCTTGTTTCAGTCAAGTCCAAAACGTATCCTTAAGGTATATAAAACCCTGGGTCTGGTTAGTTGTGGTACGCAGCAATTTGAACCTCTGTCTACGCGCTTCTCTTTGTCTTGATCCATCCGTGGAAATCACTCACCTTGTAAGTGTCTTTTAAAGCTTTATTGTTTAATGTACACTGTCTGGTATGTATTGTTTTGTAAATCATTCTTTATTGTCTTTGATTGTACACATGTAAATGCCTGTATGTTTCTTTTGTATATATTTCAGTTTACAACGAAGTACTCCCAGTAAAAGCCTTCAAGATAGCTCACTCACCCCTTGTCGTTTTTTATGTGGATGTGCCGAGTTTTCTAAGCTCTCTGAGGCTGCATTGCACGGACAGTGCAGAGTGAAGTAGAAAAAGCTCAATACAGATGAAAAATACTGTATTAAAAATAAATGATTAATCAGTGAAGTAAAATATTCAAATTTTACAACTCATCGAGGTAAGTGGGAAAATTTAAGATTAGACAATTTTAAATAAATTCAGGAAAAATTTGTAAGCAAAAAAGGAATTTTAAATTAAAAAAATACAAGACATCACCAAGTTGACATTAAACAAACCTAGAGGAGCTAAGAGGGCATCTTATAAGATCCAGAGCCAAATCATATGATGTATACAACTTCAGTAATCTTGAAAACAGAAGACAAGAAAGGAACGTTAATTACTGTTTAATTATTAACCAAGCTAATGATATAGACTTGGGTCAACAGTTTCTAAACCCAAACTACTCCACAAAAAAAGTTTTTTTCTTTTTCCAAAAAATAAAGCACCATATTAGACTGATTGATGTAAACTTTATAGAATAATGCAAGTCTAAAATAGGCATGGAAGAAGTGATCTTCACGAAATTTAGCAAGTGGCTTCCCTGTGCTAAATAAAATTGATGTATGTACTTATTTCAGTGGTATGATGCCAACTTCCCGTGTAGGTAGAAGGCTGAAATTTGGCAGGCTCATTCCTTAAAGCTTACTTACAAAAGTTAAGCAGGTTTCATTTCGAAATTCTACGCGTAACGGTCATGTTGAACTTTCTTATTTATGGCCCCATCTTCACGAAATTTGGTAGGCGGCTTCCCTGCGCTAACCAAAACCAATGTATGTACTTATTTCGGTGGTATGACACCACTTTTAGCCACCATATTGAACTTTCCACCGTCACTAATTCTCAACTTCCTGTGTAGGTAGAAGGCTGAAATTTGGTACTTATTTCGGTGGTATGATGCCACTTTCGGCCGCCATATTGAACTTTTCAACAGTCTTTGTTACTTATGGGCCCATCTTCAAGAAATTTGATACGCGGGTTCCCAACGCTAACTGAATCCTACTTACGTACATATATACGTCCATAGCCTGCAGCTCGGTCACCGTGTGAGAGGGTGTTGGGTCCCCCATCCAAACGCCTCCCACGTTGTTGGCTGCCTGCCTATATAAGGCCGTCATTCGCTCCAGTCTCTACATTCCCTTCCTTGCTTCGCCACGGGATTCACGTCTCCCGGCTGATAACTACAGCTTTTTTATTTAATCCACGGCTTCTCCTCTGTTTTATTGTTCATTTATTACAATTATAGTTATTGTGTAGGTATTTTAGACTTACTTTACATTGTTCAGGTACCCATTTCCTTTATCATTCCAGCCGTACCCGCATTAACATGTCTATCGAGGTAATCACCATCGATCAAAGAACTGTCACTTACCGAGTGGTTTCCATGCCCGGAGATGAAACCTACCTTTTCCATTCTCTTTGTTATATATTGCACGGCCATATCAGGCTCACTCTTGATATCCGGAGGAACTTTGTGTCTTATGTATTGAATGACTGGGACAGGTTCAAGGTGTGGACTGATGACGGTAGAGGAGATAATTATACTACACAGGAGCACTATAAGAATGAAATGCTTAAGCCCTTCACCTATGCATCTGCATGTGAGTTGATGGCTGCCACTGAATTGTTTGGTTGTCGCTTTCAAGTGTACCGAAATGGCCAAATATTTTACACCTTTGGACAACCGCCAATGCCTCTTAAACATCTTAGATTCACAGGTCACAATTTCAGTAGTGGACACTTTGATGTTTATGAATGTTTAAACTCTCAAAAGCTGGATGTGAAGTTATCGACGAAACTGGTTGTATACTTACAGCGCTTGACAGATGCCGAATGTCTCTTCAACACAAGTCCTACAAATACTGTCGTAATTGAAACAAACCATGAAACTCAAACCGATTATGACAGCAGCAATCCAAGCTGTGAAATATGAAACAAGATTACTGTTCAAATGGCCAACTGTACGTTGCATGCTTAAGAGTAGGCTCAGTGCACAGCTTGGTCATATTACAACCGGAGGGCCGAACTCACAATGTGGTATACAAAGAGATCCTTAACAAATAATTATTCGTATATTTTCCCTCAGTTTAAAAAGATTTAAATTTCTTCTTAATAAAACTTTTAAGGCAGTACTTTGCCGCTGCGAAGCGCGGGTATTTTGCTAGTATATATATATATATATATATTGTGGACTATGGCCGGCGATTCATCCTGGCCAATACCCCCAGGCCGCCAGAGGGAGTCCTCCCTGCGACATGGAGATGCCCCGAATTCCAGCAGGGCATCATGGACTATGTAGTTTTAGTACACAGCCCTGCTGGATAATGTCAGGGCCGCCAGGGGCCGCTGTAGGGAGGCTCAGAGATGTTTATTTTCCATATAGCCCGGAAGTACTTTCATGTCACGAGGACGGAAAAAATGAAGTGCTTCCGGGCTGACGAAGAAGAGGAGTTTCTACCTGACCCGGAAGTGCTGGATAATCACATGGACTGAGGACTCAGAAGCACTTCCGGGTCAAGGACTATAAAGGACTCTTGGAAATCCCAGAGGGGCGAGCTGAGCTGGGTGGAAGGGTGGCAATGCATCTGGGGGAGTGGAGGATTGTTTATTGATTATTGATTCTATTTGTTTATGAGTAAGTCAATTATTGGACTTTTATCTGGGGTCTGGCGTCTAATCCGAGGGTTCAAGGGGACGACAGCGCCCCCTATCTGCTGGACACCAGCAGTCGGAAATCACATCTTTATCAAAGTCACACGTTTATTAATCACCATTAAATAACAAGAGTAAAGTCCCGAACACCACATAATGCACTCAGCAATTCAATCACCCCAATAAACCTTCTTTCTCAGATCTTAGCCGCCTCTTTTCTCCTCCTGGGAGCTTCGTCCGGCTCCCATCCCCGACTGTTAGGAGGCAGCGCCTTTTACTTCCCGCCCGGATGTGCTCCAGGTGGCTGATGACGAATTTTCGGCAGCACTTCCTTGTCTGGGAAGTGCTGCTCTTTGCACCGGAAGCACTCCAGGTGTCCCTGGCAGGTTCCTCCACCATCTTGCCGAGTGTGGCGGAAGTATCTAATTCCGGGTCCCACGAGGTTTAAGGTGCCCTTTGGCGGTGGCCACGGGTCCCAACAAGTTATAATCTTCTCTCTCTTTTCCTGTGGTCCTTTCCTGCTACAGGGCGGTTGTCCCCTCGTGGCCTGGAAGCTATTCATGCCACCTTCCGGTCCTTTTAGGTGTCCCAGCTGGGTCAAAACCCCAGCCGTCTGTGACAATATATATATATCTATATATATACAGTATATATATATATATTGTGGAGGCTGGCCCAGACACAGACAGGCGGAAACGTTCATGTCACCAACAACACGTTTATTTAAGTGCTCCATATGTACAAGTCAATCAGTGCTCACAAACCCCAAAGTCCTGGCCGCAACACCAATGCCTTGCTTCTCTTCAGGCCGCCTACTTTCTCCACCAAGATCTCGTCTTTCTCCTCGCGACTCCAGCCTCCTCTCAGGGAGGAGGAAGGCTCCACTTTGGTTTGTTTTGGATCACAGCTGCAACACATGCCTAATTATGTATGAGTGGTATAATGTAAAACTCTAATCAGAAAACTGCAAGTTTGTTTTTTTTTAAAGCAACAAAGTACTGATTGGGCTGCTACAGCTCTGTGATGTCACATGGGCCTCGTGAAGCATCACAGGGCGCTGGGAAAAAAAAATTGACTATGGTGGCTGCAAGACAAATCTTCAGGAAAATATTCGACAAACAAGGCCATCATCAAACACAACAATAAACACATTGGCGAATTTTGCTGATTAACATTATTCACTAATCACTTTGTCAACTACATATGAGGTTGGATTGTATTAAAACTGATTAAAATCAGTTAAAAAATCAATGAACAGCAATCATTTGTGTTGTTTTTTGTGTTTTGGTCCTTCAAAGTGTTCATACAGTAAACTGAGAAGTGTCACTGTGGCACTCTCCTCTCCTCCCTTTTCTATGTCTCCAAATTGTTTAGGGTCCAGATAGGCATTTGGCTTTCTTTAGTAGATTTCTCTTAAAACAAATTCTCAATGAAGTTCATGATATGTAACGTTAACACCACCAATCTAAAGTATTTTTATACTTTTGGTATGTACTTTTTCATATCGAAATAATATTTGACTGTTTCCAGAATATGGAAACCAGCTGTAAATCCGGAAACATCTCAGACAAAAAGTGTAATATTGCAAACAGATGGCCTGCACAAGATTGAAACAGACATCTAATTATTCTCCCTTGAGTTTTTTTATTATTTTAATTTGTTGAATGACCTTTCTTAAATCATTCTGAACAGAGAAGAGCTGACTGACAATTCCAGTCCTGAGTCTGATCTTTTGGTGAATAATTTCTGAAGGTGAAATCCTGTGTCTCAAGCCTCAAATGGAATTCAGAAAGCAGATTTATTCTGTACAGTTTATGAGAATTTAGTTATAGCCTAACCTTATATTTAAAATGAGTGAACTGATATTATAGTAATGGTTCCAGGAGGGAATTGTAGTATCTTTGAATATGATGTTCCATAGAGATAGAATGGAAAAGCTCACAAGACCTTAGATTGACCAAAGTAGCTGGTTTCTAGGTGGAAAGAAGGCATTTACAAAAGAGAAGGCTGAGTGAATGAGTAAAGATATGGAGACCTTTTAGGTGTTCAGTGAAGAATTATATTTCTGTTAGAATAAAAATAAATGGTGAAGCATGACTGGATATTTTGGAAAATAAATAGGTAACCAAGCTATATCCTATGTCCTGGAAAGACTACCAGTTAGTAGGGAATTATTTAGTAAAGGGTAATGTAACCACCTTTTGGATGAAGCACCTAGTTGTTTTTGTCACATACCAGATATGAATGGTTTTAACCATAGCTGGTCCTCATGCCTGGGATAGAGTAATCGTGGTCTGTATTTATTTTTCATGTTCTCTTCATGGTTGCACAGGTTTTTGTCTGAGTACTCAAGTTTTATCTTTCACAACATTAAAAATATATCGTACCTGCTAATTTGAAATGGTGTGCATAGGTAAATAATATGTGTGCAAGGCTTCTAGGATAGACAGACGCCCAATTTGCAGTTGGTTCCTGTTAGGATATGCTCTGTCCTACCCCTGATGCTGTATTGGACTGAGCAGTTTAAAGAATGTTAGACTATGTTAATGTATTATATAGGGTCAGGGAAATGAATGGATGGATGGTAGATGAATCTTATAACTTCCTATAATTATGTTTTTAAATGTTTTCATCCTGATTGCCATGGCATCCTGATCAGATTACAAACTACTCAAATAGTTATCAATGTTACATACTATACATAAGGTAAAGAGAGAAATGTGAAAAGGTATTTTTGGAATCTGGATTTCCCCCTCTTTTGCATTAACTTGTTGGGTGATGCACTGGCTCTCAAGTTGTGTTCCTGCTGACTTCCTTTATGCTGTAACAGACTCCCGATCTCTGAAAGTGTGACTAGGAAAATCCAGTACAAATACAGTATAATTTACAAAAATAGGTCCAGGTATTGACTTTATAATGTAACTTGGAGACTCTAATAAACCTGACGGCTTGAGGGTTTCTTGGTTATGATGGGCTTAATATGCAAATAAATAAAAGCACTGTTAAATGTAGAAATAAATAACAACAAAATACATGAATACAAATAATTAAATGTGAAACAAAATATATATATTGTTGTCCTGTTTTGTGTTGTTTTTATCTATTATTGCATTTTACGGTACTTTTATTTATTTGCACATTTAGTTAATTAGTTATTACATTTTTTTCAAAGTAGTCCTTTATACTTTCTGTGCCATTTCATTGCTTAATGGGTTTTTTATTTGTTTGGGGATTTTTTTGTTCTTGCTGTGTGTTGACTTTCATAAACTTTTCCCATGTTGTAATTGGCACTGACAATCAAATTCTTTCAGCAGCAGGTTCCAACTTGTAAGACTGGGTTCAATGCATTGTATACTTTCTGGTATACCAGTTTTGGGACTGATTTTGTATTTGATGCTGTTTAGGTTCATGATTCTGTTTGAGATCATCAAGTTAATCTTGGGCTTCTGGTTCACATGTACTAGTTACTGAACTTTTTTTTCCTTCACAATAATATCTCTCAACATTAGTGATGAGCTAACCCCACAGAGTTTGCTCACCATGAGATCACAAAAATTTTCGGGAACTTCATTGAACTCTGTCAAATGCATTGAAGTAAAATGGAGAAGGCGGATCGAAACTACTGGTAGTTTTGAGTGGAATATCATGGTGCAGTGGTCTTTTACATATCCCAGACGGCTAGTGAATTGTCTACACAGTATGCCGGATGGAATATTGTGGGCAAAAACTAGCAATAAGTAACAAATATATATATACACAGTGCCAATTTTTGGGCACATATTAGGCATGCAATAAAGCAACAGTGTGTGACTGGCTTTGCACTTTTTTCTTCTATCAAGAATAAAGAAACACCTAAATAAATATTAAAATATTATATACTATACAATTAATATATAACAAATCTTTTGTTACTGTTATTTCACAGGACTTCTTTGATTTCTGAGGAGGGGAGGGGGCTCTTTTAAGACTTGTTTTAACTCACTTGTTTTGCCAACAAACATGTTTTAGTGCCGTATATCCAGTGGCAGTACTCATAATATTCTCATTATGGTCAACTAATGTACTCCTTAGATCTTTTGAAATTAATGAAAATATTATAAGTTTTTTGTTTTTCATGGAGAATATTGCTGGGGTTGTGACTTGCATGCATACCCAAAGCAGATTGGTAACAATCTTGTAGTAAACATGCATGAAAATTCTTTGTGTGGCTGATGTAACTCTGTAATGTCACTGTGGCCTAGTAAAGCACCATTGGGGACTGGGAGAAGATGCTCATCTAAGCCTAGCAAATTTTCATGAAAATATTCTGCAAACAAAGTCACTAGTAAAAACAGCATATTCGCTATGAAAAACAATTTTGCCAATTTAGATAATTAACTCATCACTTATGTTAAATTTACTAGGTCAAACTTACCCTTAAATTGGTATGGCTTTCACACTTGCTCCTTTAGGCACCACATTAATTTCTGACAAATAAAATGCTTTCCTCTCAAAGGGCAGTCTGATGTAGTGTCAGAAAAAATAAACAAATACAATAATGAGTAGAGAGGAACGTACTGTAAGTTAAAATATTACGGAGATGTAATATACTAGCAGTTAAATCAGGAGTGGTGCCTTGCTTCTTACTAGAGATGTTAAAATAGGATTGCTAACAGAGCTTTAACAGTGATCCATCCCTCGAGTTCAGATCCTTCGTTCCACACAGGACCCCTGACCGTGCTGACCTCTTGTAGTGGGGCCACATAGTGTTAAATGTCAGTTCTGAGTGCGTCTCGTTTCATTGTCCCATTTGCTGTTTGTATGTGTAGCAGTTAATGCCGTCCCCGTAAAGGAGGACGGATGATGGAAGAAGACCACAGCCGCAAACCTGGAAAACACCTCTTCTTAATTAATCAATCACAGTCGTCACAGACTATTTAAGTAATCAGGAGAGAGAGAGAAGGAGAAACGAAGGAGAGAAGAAGAAGAAAGGAGACCATATTGTTTCAACCACTTTTCAACTTGCATGCTGTTTTTTTCACATCGCGTCTTTTCACCAGTTTGCTTTTCATTTTGCCGGACTGTCTTTCAACCTCCATCTACTGAGACCCCAGGGTCGAGTCACCATCCATCACATGCCGAGGAATCACGGTGAGGTTGCTCCAATCGCCGGGAAAATCAAACACCGCATTTACCGCTAGTTCAGTCATCCGTTTTCAGGACAGTTTTATAATCTGACTCAAGTTCACAATCATTCAGTTTATCAGTCATTTTGTTATTCGTGTTGTGTGTTATATGTTACAGGGGCAAGGGAGGGTTTTTGTTGTATTTATATTTGGTGGTGTTTTGTTGTTGCTGGGGTGGAGGGATATTTATATTTATATGTTTTCTGTTTTTTGCATGTCTTGTTTCATTTAATACATTTAATCCGTTTAATTTTACATCCTGCTTTTGTGTACTTACATTTACACCGTCGATTGTGGGGAAAAGTGTAATTGGTTAGAAGTACGGCTTGATAGTTAGATTATTTCTCAGAAAATTATCCAGGCCACAGGTCTTGGCGGTGTAGCTGTCGGCTGGGTAAAGGGGTCGGCCATTACACTCTCTCTTTCACTCGGCTGGCTCGTTCTTTCTCTTTCAATTCCCCAATACCAACCCTAATTTCTTTTCCGTCTTTTTTCCTCTGTCTCTGTGTCGGCCTGTATTTATACAGTTCCATGGGCGCAGCAGCTTAATCTTGTACCTCAGGAAGCTGATTAAGCAATTCAGAACTATTGCACCCTCTAATGCGAGTGTGTCTCACCCCAAGTACCTCACCAACTTCCTGCGGCTGCACGAGCATGCCCACGGAGACTGGCACGGCCAAATGGATTATTTGAACAATTACTATTTTTTCAGAGCTGCTGCACATCCACTATACCACAAGCACCAGCTACCCTTCCCTTTTCCTTAACCTTCTATAAAGCATTAGCGTACAGGGCAACGTCCATGGTTATACAGCAATTATATAATGGTCTGACAATGGTTGACTCTTCCACTGCTGAAGAGATTTTTCTCTATTTTGTTCTGTAACCTGTTTGGGGTGTTTAGAAAGATATTATGATTAAAGCATCAGTGTCATAGAAGTATAGTAAGAAGAGAAAAAGAACACAGAAATGGGATAGAAAGGGAAGTCAATCCTTCCAGACCTTTGACATACAGTAATGGATTCTGAAAAAGTGAATTCAATGGTAAATATCATTTATAAAGGGACAAATGCCATTAGCAAAATGAAGAACAGGACTAGCTAATTTAACTGTAACTGGAAACAAGGCAAGAATACTGTTATGTATATGTGGGATTAAAGAAATCAACATTTGCTGCCAACAACATATTGACTGCTGCTTCTTCAAAATTCCATGGTTCAATGTGTTTTTTCTCCTTTATGTGTTTCTTTTTATTTCTATATATATCTGGTTTTCTTTCAAATCTAAGAGATTTTCACATCTGATAAACTCGTGTTTCTAAGTAAAATGTGTGTGCTTCTGTATGTCTGTGTGGACTTTCATTACGTCCAGAGCTGAATTTTTTGTTGTGCCCAATGTTTATGTAAAATGTAAAGCATGTTAAGAAAATACTGGAATGAGTATCAAAGGTTACAGTAATTTTATTAACCCCAGCATGAGAAATTCAGTTGGCCATACATGTTACAACCGGGTAACAAAACTTTTGAGACAAAAACAAAAAAAGAAAGGAAGAGTATGTGGTAAGATTAAAAAATGCATAATTGTAGTTTATATTTGAAAGATTATGCAGGGTCATTAACACTAGAATTACCAGAGCCTACGAAAAAACTCGTAATTCCGTCCCACCTTAAATTGCTTCTTAAATCCCTTCACACCTCTCCGCCAGCGTCCTTTGTCTTCTAAACGTGCTGATAAAGAGAAGCTAGGAGCAGCCGGCTATTCCATCCCCCCACCAATTTAGAACGTGCACAAACTTCTCCCAGCTCATGCCTTGATTGAGTATCTGGGAGTGAAGTGGAGTTTTAGAGTGGAAATAATAGATTGTTATTTGGAACACACGCATTTCATGTCTGTTCCGTTTCTACAGTAATCTGTGTCAACACATTGTTAAAACAGAAACGTTTTTTATATTCTAGTAGTAGATGACAAAATGTAGGCATAAACTATATAATGTATGAAGCCTGAAGTCCAAATAGCAAAGAAACATTTTCATAAAAGGTTCAAATATAACACAACAATTGCGCTTTTATTCAAAAATATAACTGCAAAAACAAAAAGCCGCCTTAACATGCGACATTGACAGCAGGTTATTACAACTTCTTCCGTGGTGTAATAGAATCAGTTCTCGCCTTGGAATCAAAAGGGCGTGAGTTTGATTCTGCACTACTCTGTTTTGAGAAGTAAACTGCTCTTAGTCTTACTATTTTAGAATAAAAGCATACATTTGATTTCAGTCTGTAACAGCCGGTGCAATTTATGATCCTTGTGAAGGTTAGCTTTTTTTTTTAATTCACTTTTCATTCTCTCAGTCACGTTCAGAATCAATCCATACAACCCCATCTGACACGGCTGTTTTCACTAAAGATGCAGAGGAAAGAATGGTAAAGAGCAGTAACTTCAGCGCTATATGCAATAATCAGACACTCCCCATCTGCCCGTGTCGTTCAAACACAGGAACATATATTGGTGTTAAAGTATAACAAAAGTGCACTTTTATTCAAGTGCACTTTTTCCATCGCCTTTTCCTGTAAGAAGCAATGTACACACTTCTCTCTATGCTGTGGTTTCTATTACACACCTGAAAGAAAGAGACAATACATGTGAAAATATCATCGCACTAATCCAATATTATTTGAAAAAGAACAGCGTCAGATCGGGTGTGAATTTATGCAGGAACTGGAAATTCTCTGATGCGGGACCTTCCCCCAGGGAAGAAAGTACAGTGTTAGGTGCTCATTCCGTGTAATAGGAACCATAACACAGAGAGATGTGTACACTGCAACAAGTACACGTGTCGTAAATGTAGGAAGGACGGTCCTTGGGTGTGTGGGAACTGTTAATATTTGAATGTGATGATTTTATATAGCATGGAATGAAAATCAGCACTTCTTAGCATTGCACCATGCAAGCTGTCATATCAATCGCCTACTGTAACTTGCTTTCTTTTTCTTCGGTTATACAGGTAGTCTTGAATAAAAGTGCACTTGTTTTGTTTGCGAAATGGAGTGTCTGCGTGCACTTTTCCTGGCATTACACGTGTATTTTTTGAGCATGCCCGTTTGAGCAGTATAAAAAGTATTGAAAAGTATAACAAAACAACGGGCAGATGGAGAGTGTCTGATGATTGCACATAGCGCCGAAGTTACTGCTCTTTACCATTCTCTCCTCTGCATGTCCTGGAGTACAAAAGAAACAGCATACAGCAACATGTGGGGACTGGCAGGAACACTCAATAAAACTGAATAAAAAGAAAATCAAGTGACGGTGAGATACGAAGAAGGCAGCTTCGCCAGCGTTTGTGTGTCAGAACCCGGTTGGGGCGTTAGTATGCATTGTGGTACAACGCAGAGCTATAGCGCGTCTGTATTCTGTAATGCCAGGAAAAGTGCACACAGACACTTCATTTCGCAAACAAAACAAGTGCACTTTTATTCAAAACTACCTGTATAACCGAAGAAAAAAGAAAGCAAGTTACAGTAGGCGATTGATACGACAGCTTGCATGGTGCAATGCTAAGAAGTGCTGATTTTCATTCCGTGCTATATAAAATCATCACATTCAAATATTAACAGTTCCCACACACCCAAGGACCGTCCTTCTTACATTTACGACACGTGTACTTGTTGCAGTGCACACAACTCTCTGTGCTATGGTTCCTATTACACTGAATGAGCACCTGACACTGTACTTTCTTCCCTGGGGGAAGGTCCCGCATCAGAGAATTTCCAGTTCCTGCATAAATTCACACCCGATCTGACGCTGTTCGTTTTCAAATAATATTGCATTAGTGCGATGATATTTTCACATATATTGTCTCTTTCTTTCAGGTGTGTATTAGAAACCACAGCATAGAGAGAAGTGTGTACATTGCTTCTTACAGGAAAAGGCGATGGAAAAAGTGCACTTGAATAAAAGTGCACTTTTGTTATACTTTACCCAATATATGTTCCTGTGTTTGAACAACACGGGCAGATGGGGAGTGTCTGATTATTGCATATAGCGCCGAAGTTACTGCTCTTTACCATTCTTTCCTCTGCATGTCCTGGAGTACAAAAGAAACAGCATACAGCAACATGCGGGGACTGGCAGGAACACTCAATAAAACTGAATAAAAAGAAAATCAAGTGACGGTGAGATACGAAGAAGGCAGCTTTGCCAGCGTTTGTGTGTCAGAACCCGGTTGGGGAGGGGGCGTTAGTATGCATCGTGGTACACTGCAGAGCTATAGCGTGTCTTTAGTGAAAACAGCTGTGTCAGATGGGGTTGTATGGATTGATTCTGAACGCGACTGAAAGAATGAAAAGTGAATTTATAAAAAAAAAGCTAACCTTTACAAGGATCATAAATTGCACCGGCTGTTACAGACTGAAATCAAATGTATGCTTTTATTCTAAAATAGTAAGACTAAGAGCAGTTTACTTCTCAAAACGGAGTAGTGCAGAATCGAACTCATGACCTTTTGTTTCCAAGGCGAGAACTGATTCTATTACACCACGGAGGAAGTTATAATAACCTGCTGTCAATGTCGCATGTTAAGGCGGCTTTTTGTTTTTGCAGTTATATTTTTGAATAAAAGCGCAATTGTTGTGTTATATTTGAACCTTTTATGAAAATGTTTCTTTGCTATTTGGACTTCAGGCTTCATACATTATATAGTTTATGCCTACAATTTGTCATCTACTACTAGAATATAAAAAACGTTTCTGTTTTAACAATGTGTTTACACAGATTACTGTAGAAACGGAACAGACATGAAATGCGTGTGTTCCAAATAACGATCTATTATTTCCACTCTAAAACTCCACTTCACTCCCAGATACCCAATCAAGGCATGGGCTTGGAGAAGTTCGTGCACGTTCTAAATTGGTGGGGGGATGGAATAGCCGGCTGCTCCTAGTTTCTCTTTATCAGCACATTTAGAAGACAAAGGGCGCTGGCGGAGAGGTGTGAAGGGATTTAACAAGCAATTTAAGGTGGGACGGAATTACGAGTTTTTTCGTAGGCTCTGGTAATTCTAGTGTTAAGGACTCAATTAAACTTTATTAGAACAATATCTGCAAGTACTGCATCTGTTTCATCAACATTTCGTAGCAACAGTCAGGCACAATTAGAAAATTGAAGTTGGTCATCAATCCAGATCAGCGATGCCCAATGCGTCGATCGCGATCGACCGGTAGATCGCAAAGGTAGTGCAGGTAGATTACGTTGCATTAAAAAAAATTTAACTTTTAGTCTATCATATATCCTCCCTATGGCATTTGCCACTTGATTAACATATAGGATGGACAGTCTGAAATCTCCTTTCTTCTAACACACTGGTCATTCCGCACGCACAATCAAACATCCGAGCTACTGCAAAACTCCGGCTGTGATCTAGTTAGCCTTCCAATTTATATTGACTAAGGAAGGGATTTTAAAAAAAAATTGTTTGGGAAGGGTATGGACTGAATATGGAATTGCAACAGGATTTTTTTTCTCACAATATCACAATTGAAGTGCGTTTGTCTGACGTCCGAGGTTCGATCCCCGATGAGGGGTGCAGTGAGTGTGTACGCCTGATGAGCCCAAATAAGAGCGAAACACATGTCGCGCACTTTGTGCGTTATTTGAAAGTTAACTATGTAACATTCTATGAGCTGCTTCTCGCAACTGAGAGAGCACCTGTGGCTGATGTTTGCCGACTTCCAGACCAACCACGACGCGTTACCTGGTAGGTAACCACCCATACAATCAGATTTTGATTCAGACTTCGAATGCTATGTATATATATATATATATATATATATATATATATATATATATATATATACTAGCAAAATACCAGCAGCGAAGTACTGCCTTAAAAGTTTTATTAAGAAGAAAATTAAACCTTTTTAAACTGAGGGAAAATATACCAATAATTATTTGTTAAGGATCTCTTTGTATACCATAGTGTGAGTTCGGCCCTCCGGTTGTAATATGACCAAGCTGTACGCTGAGCTTATTCTTAAGCATGCAACGTACAGTTGGCCATGTGAACAGTAATCTTCTCTCAAATCTCACAGCTTGGATTGCTGCTGTCATAATCGGTTTGAGTTTCATGGTTTGTTTCAATTACGACAGTATTTGCAAGACTTGTGTTGAAGTGACATTCGGCATCTGTCAAGCGTTGTAAGCATACAACTGGTTTCATCGATAACTTTACATCCAGCTTTTGAGAGTTTAAACATTCATAAACATCAAAGTGTCCACTACTGAAATCGTCACCTGTGAATCTAAGATGTTTAAGAGGCATTGGTGGTTGTCCAAAGGTGTAAAATATTTGGGCATTTCGGTGACGTTGGAAAGTTCAATATGGTGGCCGACAGTTGTGTCATACCGAAATAAGTACGGACATCGGTTTCCGTTAAAAGTTCAATATGGTGGCCGACAGTGGCATCATACCACCGAAATAAGTACCAAATTTCAGCCTTCTACCTACACGGGAAGTTTGAAAATTGGTGACGTTGGAAAGTTCAATATGGCGGCCGACAGTGGCGTCATACCATCGAAATAATTAAGTATATATATATATATATATATATATATATTTTCACACACGTGCGCATGACCTCACTTCCTGTCTTCCCCTTTAAAAGCCTGCCCTTTTTCCCTTTTCCCTCAGTCTTGTTTTGGACTCGGTTGTATGCACTTCAGTGCTCTGTATTACTACAAAACGATTTTGCAGCCAGGAAACCAGATTATACAGGTGGCTGCCCCAAACCTTTATCTGAGTATGTCTCATTCTTGTGACTATATATATATATATATATATATATATATATATATATATATATATAATTTTTAATTCGACCTGGTCATTTTAAAAGTAGCTTGCATGCCGAAAAAGCGAGGGCATCCCGATCTAGATTCCTAAATTTCTGTAGAACTAGACATTAAGCCCGTTACAATAACGGGCTCTAAAACAGCGGTGCATAAATATTAGTAGGAACAGTCTATATTAAATGGCAAGGGACCTTGTATGTGGCTGTAATATGCATCACTGTATTGTGTGCCTTTAATTTTCTCTCGCAGTAATACTGGTTTGTATTTCCGTAAAATGCCTGTAATTTTCTCTGACAGTAATACTGGCTTTGATGTCTGTAATATGCCTTTAATTTTGTGTCACAACAGTGGGCAATCAGCAGAGTCTCACTAGCAACTGATGCAATGTGTGGCACGCAGCTGATAATCGTGCCTGTGGCGTCTCCCCAGCAAGTAATTTAATGTGTGGCATGCAGCAGCTGATGTAGCCTGTGGCGTCTCCGCAGCAAGCAGTGTTCAGCTCCGCAGCAAGTATTTGGCGAGCAGCTGATTACTGTATGTGTTGTCTCCCCAGCAACGGATTTTATGTGTGTGGCTGCGACTACCGAATCAGCACTCTCCCCAGCAATGATGCCCTTTATTTGCGTATCATGCGAGGCCACGGCTAGGCCATTCACTGTGTGCCCAGCTTCCAGTTTGTGTACATCCATGGTGCCGTGTGCATGCGCGGGGCACAGTGCGATGCGCATTGCGGGCCCACGCATGCGCACTTCACCAGAAGACACATACACACAGACACCTGGACGCACACAGGGGTTTTATTAAAGAGAATGTAGCTTACTCAACTCATTTTCGGTTTATTTTAGCAGAATTACTATCCTTTTCCTTTACATTTTTTATAAAAATGTGTCAGTTTACCATTTAATAAAACTTGATGTCTTACTGTTAGAACATACCTGGGATTTAAAAAAATCCCATTAGTGCACTTTCAGTAGCATGTTTTTTAAAACATTTATGCTGGTGATAAAGATCAGCACTCATTTATGTAAGGATTTTGAAAAAAAGCACAGCAGTGTGCATACAAATGTTTTTAAGTTTACCAGAGCAAAAGGAAATCTTGCTTGCTAGAGACATTTTATATGGAAAAAAAGCAACTATATTAACCATCTTTTTAGCAAATATGGCTCAATGGTAGCAAACTTACTACTATAATCTATGAGCAAATTCTTTTTTAAGAATAGATCCAGTTATTCAAGATTGCTGTTTAGGATTACTGAAAGGATATCAGCTACTATTGCGGGTAGGAAGGAATTTTAAATCAGACTTCTCAAAATATATTATTAGACTGAAAAAACAGCAGATTTAACAGGGATGCAGACATCCATTTTCTCCAAACTCCCACTTATATTCTAAACTAAGTGGCTAACTGCAGTTTGTGTCGATCTCAGCCTGTACTGATCGGAAAAGTGTAAATCAGAATCGAACTAACATTTTGCATAAACCCAGAAATGCCAAAAAAGACACACAATTTAAAACAAAGAGCTATAATTCAACAAGTGATATCTGTGATGGACAAAATAACGTTAGCAGGCACTGATTTTATAACTGGAAGTTACTTTAATCCAATGACGTCAGTTTGCATCATAAGTAATTTTAAAAAATTATCTGCACTAGGGAAACATTCATCTGCACTCTTCAAAATGACCTATTGCACTCTCAAAAACAACCAATCTCTGAAACCTATGGACTGATGAGAATTACTTCAAGAAGGGAACTTCAGCATGTAAACTCTCGTGCCAGAAAGAGTTATGCCTTCCCCTATTAAGTTGCAGACGACACAGAAAAGGGCCTAACTAAGTAAAGCAAAGAACATCAAAAACAAAGGACCACACTGCAAAAAAAACAAAAACAGTACATTCAAATGCAAGAACAAACCTCCACTTGAACCTGGAGCAACAACACCAACAGCTCCACACAACATTGAACATCATCCTTAACACTAGAATTACCAGAGCCTATGAGAAATCTCGTAAATCTGGCCCACCTTAAATCCGTTCACACCTCTCCGTCGGCGTCTTTTGTCCTGTAAATGTGCCGATTAAGACAAGCAGCAAGTAGCTGTCTATTCCATCCCCACAGAATGTTCACAAAGTTCTCTCAGCTCATGCCTTGTTTTATTATCTAAGAGTTAGGTGCTGGAGTTTTAGAGTGGAAATAATAGATCATTATTTGGAAAAAATGCATTTCATGTTTGTTCTGTTTCTACAGTAATTTGTGTAAATACATTGTTAAAACAGAAACTTTTTCATATTTTAGTAATAAATGTTACAAAATATAGGCATAAACTATAGAATGTGTGAAGCCTGAAGTCCAAAGAACAAATAAACACTTTCAGAAAAGGTTTAAGGACAATATAACAGCTTCCGTGGCGTAGCAGTAAGATTTGATGACTTGTAATCAAGAGTCCCCAGTTCGATCTTCACTGCCTCTTATATTTGCCGTTTTCAATAGTAAATTGCTCTTATTGTTAATATTATACAGTACACACTTACATTTGGTTTGCAACTGTAACAGACCGTGTACATTTATAGTACTGTACTTGTAAAAGTTACCTTTTTTTTTTCACTTTTATTCTCTCATTTACGATAACAATACATACTACCGCCCTATGGATCTGACGCTGTTAGTTTTTATTTGAAACTGGGAATAACTGTAGATGTGAATGGTTCTTTGAGGCAATGGAACTGGACATTCTTTGATCTGAAGGGATAAAAGCTGACACACAAACGCTGGTGAATCTGCCTTATTCGTATCTCACTGTCACTTTATTTTTTTTTTATTTAGTTTCATTGAGTGTCTTTCCTACATTTACGACATGTGTACCTGTTGCAATGCGCACACTTCTCTCTATGCTGTGGTTTCTATTACACACCTGAAAGAAAGAGACAATATATGTGACATTTTGAGGAAATCATTTTATGACCTGAATAGTACCAATCAGAAAACATCATCGCACTAATGCAATATTATTTGAAAACGAACAGCGTCAGATCGGGTGTGAATTTATGCTGGCGCTCTTACTTAGAGTCAGATCAGGAGAGGCGTGCATGGCCCCTGTGCATATCTTGCACAGTACATGTGCGTTGATCCTGCTGCACTGAATATGTTCACGCCTTCTGGTGCACGAAGTCAACGCAGCACGGAGACAAAAAAGAAAGAGACAAATATATGGGACATTGGGTATAAATTTATGGTACTTGTAAAAGTTAGCTTATTCCAGTTTTATTCTCTTTCTCACGATCACACTCTAACACCCGCGCCTCTTCTAGGCTCTGGTAATTCTGTTAAAGACTTGTTATAGTTTATCTGTACCTAGATAAATTACAACTCTAAATAGCTAGCAAACAGCCAGCCTCTTCTGTGTTACATGTTCATCTGTCTTGTCTTCCTTCCTTCCTTCAACACCATACAACCTCTGCTCCTTAGAGACAAGCTGACAGAGATGGGAGTAGATTCATACCTGGTGGCATAGATCGTGGACTATCTTAAAGACAGACCTCAGTATGTGCGTCTTGGGAACTGCAGGTCTGGCATGGTGGTCAGCAACATAGGAGTGCTGTAGGGGAGTGTACTTTCTCCGGTCCTGTTCAGCCTATATACATCGGACTTTCAATACAACTCGGAGTACTGCCACGTGCAAAAGTTTGCAGATGGCACTGCTATCGTGGGCTGCATCAGGAGTTGGCAGGAGGAGGAGTATAGGAAACTAATCAATGACTTTGTTAAATGGTGCGACTCAAACCACCTACAACTAAATACCAGCAAAACCAAGGAGCTGGTGGTGGATTTTAGGAGGCCCAGGCCCCTCGTGGACCCCGTGATCATCAGAGGTGACTGTGTGCAGAGGGTGCAGACCTATAAATACCTGGGAGTGCAACTGGATGATAAATGGACTGGACTGCCAATACTAATGCTCTGTGTAAGAAAAGACAGAGCCGACTATACTTCCTTAGAAGGCTGGCGTCCTTCAACATCTGCAATAAAATGATGCAGATGTTCTATCAAGCGGTTGTGGCGAGTACCGTCTTCTATGCGGTGGTGTGCTGGGGAGGCAGCATAAAGAAGAGGGATGCCTCACATCTGGACAAACTGGCGAGGAAGGCAGGCTCTATTGTAGGCACAGTGCTGGACAGTATGACATCCATGGTAGAGTGACGGGCACTGAGCAGGCTCCTGTCAATAATGGAAAATCCACTGCATCCACTGAACAGTATCATCTCCAGATAGAGGAGCAGCTTCAGCGACAGACTGTTGTCACTGTCCTCCTCCACTGACAGACTGAGACTCACCCAAACTATGCGACTCTTCAGTTCCACGCAGGGGGGTAAACATTAATATTATACAAAATTATTGTCTATCTGTTATACTTTCATAGTTATCACTCTTTAATTTAATATTGTTTATTATCTTTATTATCAGTATGTTGCTGCTGGAGTATGTAAATTTCCCCTTGGGATTAATAAAGTATCTATCTATCTATCTATCTATCTATCTATCTATCTATCTATCTATCTATCTATCTATCTATCTATCTATCTATCTATCTAGCTGTCTATATTGTAGAGACTTCTTTGTGGACAAAGTAAATGAAGACACATGAGTCAGAATGTGGATAACCAAGAAAAGAGCACTTTATTAGAGTAGAAGGTTCAAAACAGGAGAGAAGGAAGGATGGTGCAAGAAGGAAATAACATATGGAACTGTGTACAGTCTCATCCATTGTTCTAGTTCTGGGGGACACATTAACTAAACTGTGCTACTGTTGTCAGTTCTCCTTAACAAGACTGTTTGTCACACAGAATCTCTGTCTTGGCAATTCTCAAACAATGCCAGTCCCAGGTTTTTTTAATAAAACTTGGTTTTCTCCCCTGCTTCTCTCTCTTTCAACACCCTAACAAAGCAACACATACGCCAAAGCTTTTGTTCTTTGTTGCTCCCCACTGCCCTCCTTCCAATCCACAGCTCACTTCTCCTCCACAAAGAATGGCTCCTCTGTTTTCCTGTTCAGGAGGCCACTTCCTCTTATTTGTTTATCAATCCCATTGGTATGTGCCATCATTGCACCCCACCACCCATCCATTCTGCCTGCAAACTCCCATTTTCATGGGTGGCAAGCTCCAAGCAGTCAGCTACCATAATCTCTCTCATGTTTCCATGAGGCCTGCACTAATCATCAGGGCTGGGTATGGGGAATGGATATTGGTGAATAAGAGAGATTTGACAGCGCTGCAGTAGCTTGATTTTTAGTTGTTTGAGTATTTTGCTGCTATTTTATTCTTATTTTCAGTCACCAAATTTGTTAAGAACCTTTGGTTTAAAGGATGAGATCTGTATTTTTAGCATCATGGTTATTTTTTCACAATCAAGGTATACATCAGTTTGCCAAGAAAAGTTGTGCTCTAAAATGAAGATTTCTTTCATAGATTTTAAAAATACTGGTCCAAACATGAAAACAAAGCCTTTTAAACTTACAGATGCCTTTCCTAGCCATAAGGAAACAGGACTGTGGGTCAGAAGGTAAGGTTTTGGCAAGAACTCATCTGCGTAGAGGAAGAGACGACACAGTAGTGAAGAAAAGCAAGCAGTGGGGGGAAAAACAGACACAAAGAAGTAGGAAAGTGGACCAGCCACCTAGAAAAATAGAATGTAAACCCAGTGTAATGAAGCTCGGGAATGCTTCTTTGTTTATTTTTTGGTGTTCCCTCTAGTATTATACAGTACTTACTGTAAATGACCGCAAAATCATTCCACACGTAGGGAACGTAACATCGTAAAGTACCAAAAGTGTGGAAGAACAGTGAGGACTAACGCTATCTCTGAAACGGTGAACTTTAGATTTGTTGCACCCCTTGGTAAGCGTAGCGAGGTATGCAATTAATTGTATGGTGCTTCATTTGTTCATTTGTTCTGTTACTTTGTAGAATGTTAAAAAATGTACGTTTATATTTTTGTTTATAGTTTTCACGGTGCTCGTGAATATATAACAACTACAATAAAGAGCCACAGTTTGAGTCATAAATAAAGATAAACGCACCAGTCTGAGACTCTCTGCGTGTCGATTCTTTTGAAACCAAGGGCTGCTACACTTACTAAGGTTTGTACTTTAATAATTGACAAGTTTCCTTGTACTAAACCTTTTTTAAATAATTTGGCCTTGACTTGCAATTCACCCAAAGGCTGAGATAGTTATGTAAATTGTACAAAATTGCTTAACCATATAATATAATGAAGCTGTTTAGCCCATACAGTGGCTTCAGGATTTCTAGTAATATTAACAGTTGTAAACATAATAATATTGTCACATGTGGACAGTACAGACACATGTAAAAATATCATACACTTGGCTTATTTACTTCTCACCCTTATTGTTTGGAAGTTGGCTTTCTCCAGAGATTCTTTAATGACCTGTGTATTTATTGTAATTGTACAATTTTCAAGTTCAGATTTTATGCAGATGATACTAAAGATGTTCATTCTTCCCATATACCCAGTGATTCTCTTGTTTAGTGTTTATTAGTTTATGTGTTATTTACATAAATCTTTTATTATACGCATATAGTGTCTTTAATTTTTCAATAATATGGAGTAGAGCAACAAAGTAAAACATTGTAAGGCATAACATTTAAATGTATCATAAATTATAAAACTGGCAAAAAATTACTATAGAATAAGAAACAAATTCTGAGTTTAACCTAAGCAACAGCAAAGTATTGTAGAGTCATCTTGACTGAATCTCACAAAGTTATTAAGAAAAGAGCTTTTGCATGAATATATTAAGCCAATAAATGCTAGAATCAATATACAAGTTGAAGTTAGCTTATTCCACTAATTGCACACAGCATTGCTGTCAGCTACAGGGCGTACCCACAATTCACACAAGCAATATTCCATCCTGGTGCAGCCTATCAAACGTTAACAGCAATTGTCCTTATTAGAACAAGATGTGCCTTCTGAAAGAAATTCATGAAAGAAGAAAACAACTGTTTATTTCTAAACCTAAACAGCAGATGGCAGCTCAGCATTAAATGTTATGGACACTTTTATTCAGTGTAACTAAAAGTTCAGTATACAGTGCAACTACTTACATTCACTTTTACAATTGAGCTATGGGCATATGAAGTGGCTTTCTCAGGGTCACACAGTGAGTTAGCATTGGGTGTTTAACCAACAGCCTTGTTATCCATTTCTAATGCCACAGTCACACTACACCACACCATAGCAACTGCCTTAGTGGAAACTGTATGCAACTATAATAAAAACCGTGCCTACTTTAGCAATCATAAACTTTAATTAAAAGGCGCTTAAAAATACGCAACCCACACTGTTAAAAATAATGTTTCTTTAATGGCACTTATGGTTCTTTACTGGGTTGTGTGGTTCCTCATATAATCATTGCTTGACAAAGAATCATTTACCTCTTGGAAGGGTTCTTTGCATAGAAATTATTTTTTTGTGCTTCAAAAAACTTCCTAATACGTAGTGAAAAAATGAAATTTTTAATGTATGGTAGGCTGTAGGATACTCACAGATTAAGAAAACCATGACTTAGACTGTGTTACTGGATGTATACTGCAAGAGTGGTTTTAAAATCATGACCCATTGATATTTCACCAATCTATTACCATCTATTCATGGTTATTAACACTCTGGTGACTTTTACATATCTAAATAAATAAAAGTTTTTTTCTGGACCCTTCATGTGTGGATGGGTCTTTTTGGAACCAAAAATGGTTACCCTATGGCATCACTTTGAAGAACCACTCTGGCACCTTTATTTTTAAGAGTGCATGTGGAAGATCAAGCTAAGTAGTGAGAAAATTAGAATGGTGCAGGATTTGTCAAGTAGCTTAAGTGAATATTACTGGTCTCAATGTTTACAGCAGGTTTCTTAATAGCACCTCAATATCATTATTAGCCCTGTAATTTCACAAACCAAAAACTCACTAACTCACTGTGAAGTTTGTGGTAGTGACTAGCTGATTTTAATGTCCTAAATTATTATTATTATTATTATTATTATTATTATTATTATTATCTATACTAATAAAAGGCAAAGCCCTCACTCACTCGCTCACTCACTGACTGACTCACTGACTCATCACTAATTCTCCAACTTGCCGTGTAGGTAGAAGGCTGAAATTTGGCAGGCTCATTCCTTACAGCTTCCTTACAAAAGTTGGGCAGGTTTCATTTCGAAATTCTACGCATAATGGTCATAACTAGAAGCTATTTTTCTCCATTTACTGTAATGGAGTTGAGCTCGAAAGCCGTGGGGGCAGAGAATCGTGTGACATCATCACGCCTCCCACGTAATCACGTGAACTGACTGTCAACGCAGTGCGTAGAAAACCAAGAAGACCACCAAAAAGCTCTGAAGTAAACATGCATTATATAATTGACAATAAGAAAACAATAAGAAGCGAGCGAGTCACATATACTACCATATTCATGAGTGCTGCTACTTCGGAAAAAAAGCAAGGTGTAAACCTAAACTTTAAATTAAGTTCATAGACAGGCTGCCGCTGGCGTTTCTCATGCCCACAGGTAATGCGGGATACAAGTTTAATGAGAGGACACAGGATATAAACGAGAGTTTTGATCACTTTGTAACTAAGTTAAAATTGCAGGTGAAGGGGTGTGCTTATGCAAATTCCGAGACTGTGTTTGTGGGGGACTGACAGTTACGACGGGTGGGGGAGTCACATCATCATCTCCCCTCCCATTTACCTCATTTCTCTCTGAGCTGAGCTCATGCTAACGCCGTCTTCAAGCAACTTCGTCACACTGCCACCAAATACTCACAGAAAAATCCACAAGTTAATACACACGCTGTCTCTAGAGTTTCTCCACACTGAATCCTCCAGGCACTACTTACAAAAGGTTACATTGACAATCGTGTTACGTTATTTTTAAAATCTTTCGTTTTCTTAGCACAAGCACAGCTGAGAAGCTTCGATGCATGTGCTCCATAACACGTTAAAAAATAATGCTTTTAATCACAGTTTGCATTACAAGCAAAGGGGAACTTTTGTCAATGCATGATTTCCTGGTACACCGATTACTTTGATCAGCGCATCCCTATTCATTTTACCCTCGCACCACCTTGGTTTGAGAAGAAGTATGAAAAAATATGAGGTTAACACAGAAAAACAGACCACCAATTCAAGCTTTATGAATAATCGATTCGCCATAAATAATTGTTTTTGTAAAGCCATACTCAGTGTAATCCACCTTCCATTTTATGATTTTTCCGCCACTAGCCATGATTAAATGAACGGTAAAAAAGTAAGAGCGAAGTGAGGGTGACTTATTTAGGCAGGCATATATATGGCAGCAACACTCATCACAATGTCAATCATGTTACGTTATTATTAAAATGTTTCCTTTTCTTTTTCATTACTTCTTTAACAAACTACTTCTCCACTGCGAGGCGCGGGTATTTTGCTATATATATATATATATATATATATATATATATATATATATATATATATATATATATATATATATATATATATATATATATATATATGAATGACCTCCAAAGACCGCTGAGACTTTTCATATCGTGAACGTGTGTACAAAAACTCAGCAAAAGTCGAGCAGCCGGCGCGCGCGCATAGCTGTGCCGGGATTTGAGACGCTGACTGCGCTTCTGCCTTAAGTCAAAGTGAGCACTTTTAATTTTTTCATCCTCCCCCTGAGCTATAGCCCAGGCAAGTGCAAACACGGGACCCCTTTTCTACACTGCGGCAAATTAATATTAAGGCGATTCACACTTTCTTTTGCACGTATATGATTATGAGGTCCTCAGCTCGGATTATGAAGACACGCACACAAGTAGAGGACTTACAGTGCCATCACAGCCGATTAATGGCAGTGACTTCTCACCAGTCTACACAAGACCCACCGCGACTGTCCCCAAAAGGCGATCATAACGTCAGCGAACACATCTCTCTATACTATATAAAAGAAAAAGGAAACTTTCCTTTCCTTACACCTTTTTTCATTTTATCCCAAACCAAAGGCTTTGTCTCTTAACACTAAAGAGGACACAAAACTATTTTTCTTTAATTGCTGGTAATGCCAGTAACGCACATTACCAGAGGTAGAAATTTGAACGTTCACATAGAAAATGTAATTTCTATACCACAGCCGTCGTGGAGCGCCTTTCAAAAGAGATCTATTACCGAGAGATGATCCATATACATTTTAGCTGCTGTTAGTTCTACTTACCTGTTGTGTTACACCGTCTTTTAAAATGTAGTTTACCCGCAACCACTCCAGTAGTGCTCAATGTACCTGTACTTCTTAAAACGTTAATGTTTTACTGTTTAATAACTTATAGACTATATTTTATTATTTTTCCCTTGCACTCAGTGACCAAAGCTATACACACACATATAGACACATACATATATATACCTGTGTGTATGTTTGTATGTATGTGTATATATATATATATACACACACACACCTATCTACATTATATATATATATATATATATACACACACACATACACACACACATACATACATACATACATACACACACACACACGTATGTAATTTGTGTGTGTGTATGTATGTATGTGTGTGTATATATGATGCAGATAGGTATGTATATATATATATGTGTATATGTAGATATGTACTGTATATAGATATGTATATATGTATATAGATATGAAGATATGTATGTGTATATATATATGTATATATATATATATATATATATATATATATATATATATATATATATATATATATATATATATGTAGACTCAAACCCATTATGACAGCAGCAATCCAAGCTGTGAGAAAACAGTGAAAAGCAGGCATGTCAGACGTCGTGGTACATTTTCTGATGCAGTTAGACGAAAACAACTTTGCGACGCTGCCGCCAAATACACAAAACAATTACTTTGACAATCATGTTACATTATTTTAAAAATGTTTCCTTTTCTTTTTCATAACTTCTTTAACACACGACATCGCTGCGAAGCACAGGTATTTTGCTATATATATATATATATCACAGCGACACTCATAACAATGACAAAACAATTACATTAACAATCATGTTACGTTATTTTTAAAATTTTTCCTTTTCTTTTTCATACCTTCTTTAACACACTACTTCTCCGCTGCGAAGCGCGGGTATTCTGCTAGTTATTATTATATACAGTAGTCTAGCTGAGTTTGCTCAAAATTTCCAAAATTCTGCAGCTTCATCTTACCTCATAGAACAATTCACACAAAAGGGACGCATCTTCAAATAATTCAATAGTTCAAGTATCTTTTTAGTAAAATCCATCCATTATCCAACCCGCTGAATCCGAACACAGGGTCACGGGGGTCTGCTGGAGCCAATCCCAGCCAACACAGGGCACAAGGCAGGAACTAATCCTGGGCAGGGTGCCAACCCACTGCAGGACACACACAAACACACGCTAGGGCCAATTTAGAGTCGCCAATCCACCTAACCTGCATGTCTTTGGACTGTGGGAGGAAACCGGAGTACCGGAGGAAACCCACGCAGACACGGGGAGAACATGCAAACTCCACGCAGGGAGGACCCGGGAAGCAAACCTGGGTCTCCTAACTGCGAGGCATTTTAGTAAAATTCAAAGCAAAATCATTTCATACAAGTAAAGAGAAAACTTGACATTACTAAAAAAGGATCAGCTATAAGATCATTAATGTTTTGGTACCATGTTACAATTTTTAAGTTTTCTACACTTGCAAGATATAGGACAGTGCATACATTTATACAGTCAGAAAACTGTATGCCATTGTTCTGTTTGTAAGCTGATCTACAGTTGATATTTCTAGCAGGTAGTTTAGGTTCCTAACTGGCTAATTAACATTCTGTTATTACAGAAATAGCTGAAATACACCTATTATATCTTAGCTTAAAAAGGGAGTAAAAGATTCCACCATTATCTAAGTAACTATGTGAAATGTATATTCTATTCAAAGTAAGCAAACTTATATGTGAATTATAACATTAACATTAACTTTCTAAGATTAGCTGCTACAAGTAGCATAACCTGGCTTTGTATTAGACTGACATGATCAAAAAAAAATTACTTCATTTAATAGTATATAAATCTGGGAGCAACAGCTAATTATCATTTATTTAATTTAATATTTGTAAGTGTAAAACAAAACTGTAAATGAGCAAAACTCTGACATCACTCCAGTAGATTATAGACAAGACTAAACAGATTCCACCTTATAAATTATCATTACTGTTGTGGAGGACTGCCGGCTTTTCATGCCGGTCCTCAACCCCAGGCCGCCAGGAGGAGCTCTCCCGACAGCAGGATAGTGCCCCGAGGTCCAGCAGGGCCTCATGGACTTTGTAGTATTTATAAACAGCCCTGCTGGATACCTTGGGGGCCACCAGGAGTCGCTGTGGGGGGGCTTATGGGCTCTTTTGTGCCTTATGACCCGGGAGTACGTCACGGTTACGTGACGGGAAGGAACGACGTGAAAAGGACTGATTACCCTTACCCGGAAGGAATAAGGAACTGTGGACTGATTGGGCAGAAACACCTCCGGGTCAGGGGCTATAAAAGGACTAGAAGCCAGTCCAGAAACTGAGCTGTGCTGGGAGGGAGAGGAGCAAAGTGTCTGGGTGAGGAGGAGTGATTAGTGTGCTGTATTTGTTTATGAGTAGTGTGGAAGGTGCTTGGTGCACATTGGTGTTAAAAAATAAAGAGTCTTGGACTTTCACCTGGTGTCTGGAGTTGTACCTGAGGGTTCAAGGGAGCACTAGCGCCCCCTACTGCCACACTGTGTAACTGGAAAAGTTAAACATGCCATGCTTGCACATTATCGAAGTCTTTTAACACATAATTTACATAGATCACAACATGGCCTCTCTAAACACTATTTGATGTTGTTATGACAAGTAATGCAATATTCAAAATTACAGCTAAAGATGTAAATTAATCAGAACGTTTAAGTTGTGCTACTGACCTCTTAAATTGATAACATCAATTTCGCTTTCCACTTTCTCTCTGTTTCAAGATTCTTCAGTTAGTTTCTTTCTCTCTCTCTCCATCTTTTCAGCTATTTTACATATTTGTGTAACATATCAGGAAAAATGGAACACTGTAACCAGGATTGTTGCATGTGGCAGGAACTTTACAGCCCAATCACACTCACAATCCCACCCAATCCTACAAAATAAAGCCCAACATTAGTTAATACATTTCAAGCAAGGAAATAACCACTCCCATAACTGTATATAACATAGTAACTAAATATTATTATACCCTTTTAAAAATGCCCACTGTTAATTTGAAAAGACAAACAGAAAGATTCAGACTCACGTTGTAAGACAGGCATTAAAGCAATGATGGACAACAAGAAAAGTATAGTGGATAAGGAATTATATAGAACACCAGGGGCCTCAAGTATAAACGGTGTGTACGCACAAAAATGTTGCATAAGAATGTTTCCACCTAAACTTGGTGTAGAACCACGCACATTTCCACGGTAGCTCATACCCTGTCGTACGCAAGTTCTGCGGTCAGTTTTGCAGACTGGTGGCACCCAGCGTCAAAGCAGTGCTACTGTTCCTGTGTGGTTACCCTTTCTTTTTTAGATCCACATCCCTGACGCGGCTTTATAAATACACTGAAATTAACCGCATACTGTTTATTAGTTTAATGCATCTGGATTGTAATTAACCTGTAACAATATAATGGTCCACAGAATGCTCAAACTATTCCAAATACCATAAATGCTTTAGTGTTTCTACTCTCACTGCACCTTCTTCTTCTTTCAGCTGCTCCCATTAGGGGTTGCCACAACGGATCAGCTTTTTCCATATGACACTCACAGGACCATTCAGAGTATTTATATCACTGTATCTGAGTGGGGAATCAAAGATCTACAGAAGCTGAGAAAGAGAATTATCGGTATACAGCATCAAGCACACGTTGCCTCAGCCATGCTGTCTATTGAACTGCTCTCATAAGGCAAACACTTTAGAGCCTTTCCTCGCAGTTCAGAAACAGTTTCATTCCAAGAACTCTAAACGCACTCAATGAGACCATCAAGTGCTCCTTCTAGAACTGCTTGTACTTATAAGTACAATTACCTCACTGTAAACTTGCGATACAGTTATAATATTGCACAACCCGAGCCACTTTATAAAGCGTGTATTTACATATGATGACGATATCATTTTTAAGATGAATTGTAGCAAAATATGTTTATTATAGTATACATATAAAACTTTAACTTCATTTAAATAATCTATATTGTTAATAATTAAACATGTGAGGACACGGTGCTGCAACGTTAGCGAGGAGCTTGCGCTCTGTTCATGGATTGTTCCTACCTCGCACTGTATTCTTACTGATGCTGACGCGACACTGGAAGGATAGATGGATAGAATAATTAAACACATACTATGAAGATATTTCAATGTTCCTTAAAAGTTTTGAAGAATCTGTGTTCTAAGCTTACAGATGGCATAACGTCTATTACAGAGCTGATTATATGACGATTGGGTATTTGGAGAAAGAAAAGTAAGGACAGGAATTGGAGGCTAGTACATTTGAAAGAGATAGTACTGCTACAATAAAGTATTTCATCGAAGGTTGCAAATGGCACAGCAAGCATCTTGTGTGAGACATGAACAATCACTGCGCCACCGTGTTCCCATGTTTAATAACACTCTTTAACTCCTATCATCATGAAAATTATATCACATATACATCTCGGTATTTTAATTATTGAGAGAGCTGTAATATCACAAATGTAGTGGATTCTGTGTCCTGTCAGAGGAAGAGAAAGACTGGAAGCACGTACTGATTCACACACATAGAGCACATAGAAGATCAAATACAAAACAAAGCATTTAATGTGCTACTTTAGTTACGATGGGATTTGAGAAACTAGTAAATGAAACAAGTTTAAGATGAAGTTTATGATGTTCTACTTTAATGACAAAATAAACAGAAAAGTGGAAATTTCGAGATTAAAGTTGACATTTCATGCTTTTTTCCCACTGTGTGCCTTTTTTTCTTCTCTGTACCCTAATAAGCTTTCATATGACACTCTGATGGTGGATTATGACTCGTCTTTTTACGACAACTTTGATATCTGACAACTTCTTTTTTATTTCGGGCACTGTGCAACTTTGTGAACCTGAGCTTTTGAGTTTCTCCGACATGCTATGTCACTCGATCAACTTCCTTTTGTTGTTTATACCACTGTTTAAACTAACAAATAGTAAGTTTTTCCTTGCCTCCACTTGGTATTTGCTGAAATTCTATTTTCCCTCATGCTTTTGCTGTTGCCTTTTCACAGAACGCTGAGCTTAAGAGCTATTTATATTGATTTGCATATTCAAAGAGGCGTAATTCTGGGAGGAGTTGAGGTGGGGCAGCAGGTGTGTGCACGTGTGTTAATATTCATGCTGACCGGGATTTATGTAGCAGAAAAATGTGGAAGCTGGCGTTCGCACAGATTTATCCATCTGGATTTTTTTGTGCATAAGCACATTTCCGCTTCTGTGCTTACACCATGTTATAGTGCGAATTCTACGCACGGCGTTATGCATGAGGCCCCAGAATACTACAAGTTCATTCCCTATCATATACAGAATAAATAGAAGTATAGTATTATCAAATCACCTGCCTGAGTTTCAATGACATAAATATTTTAGCAAATTTATTCTACGTGTAGGTCTCTATCTAAACATTGTTAACATCTTTAAATATTTCCTATAAAAGTAACAGAAAAAAATCAATCATGTTTTCAGTACATATTTACAACAAATGCAACAAGTCAAGACCTTTCAGTTAATAAATAAATAAATGCTTTACTAAGTAGGGAATCAAAATGTGACTCCAGTTCTTCTTGAACAATTTCCTAGGGATGAACTGGGTAAAATCAGAAAATAAGCAAGTAAAATAATTAAAAACTGTTTACAGATGTGTTTGAGTTGTTGGTGAATATCTCTGAATCTTTATTTTTCCAATTTAGTTAAAGATGAAGCACTAAATATTTTAATGTTTAACAGCAAAGTATTTCTGTCTGCATTTAAAGCGTACAAAAGAAGTTCAGAATCTTTAAGTATAGATACAACTAAAGTTTTACAAGAAAAGCTTAGAGAAGATGCATTTTTTCTTTTTTTGCAATTTATTCTAAGTGTGTAACAACTATTTTCTTTATTCTTGTGTGGATTGTTTGCTTTTAATTTTCACAAAATATTTAAAAAGAACTTTTGGACTGACAGATTTCTTTCGGCACACATTTTTCCCATGCTTGATCCCACCCTACACTCCTGCAGCTACAATAAAGTTTAAAACCTGCCTAAAACAGAAAGTTTGAAAACTGCCTTAGGTTAAAAGAAAGAAACCTGTGTGTTTTAAGCCTGACGTCGGTCTGCCACAGAAGAAAACAATGACAACCTGAAAGGACTCGACAGGTACTTTTAATCTTTGTCTTTGATCGGAGTTGAACATTTGAGAGAATTGCTAGCGCTCCTCTTGAGACTATATAAATTAGATAAAGGAGCTTAATTACCTTAAAAAGAACCTGTCCTGGTGCAAGATCGTCATAACATCTGAATCTGGAAGCCAGAGGAAATATCAAACTCTGAATAAAAGTGGCATAAGTGGAAGCCGCGATGATTATGACGTCACAAAGGAGGACCATCTCCAAGACGACAGAAAGACGTTCAATTTACCAGAGACGGAAGAGCTCAACTTTGAAAGCTTGGTAACAACTTCAGTAACAAATGACCTTCAGTTGGAAATAGACGACAGATATGATCGATTATCTACTCTGATGAAGTACGTAAAAGATTTACGACAAAATGAATTTAACTGTGAAAATATAGAAACAATTATCAAGAATGAGTTCTTCAACTTGAGAATGGAATATAAAAGGTTAACTGATGAACTTTTACCCATCCAGAGCAACGAAGATAGGCAGAAAATGATACAAAAGGCTATTGATGCTAAAATAAAAACTATACGGATATGGATTGGGTTATGGAAGTATCCCAAAATAAAAGCCTCAACCAGCAGCAACCTGACTTTTCTGATAACCAATTCAGGGATTATAAAACAAAGATGATATTACCCCTGAAGACAGTGTTTCTCAAATCTCAAAAACTAAAAATCGAGCAAGTACAGCAGCTACTTCAGTTAACGTCTCCCAAATCTCTGCAAAAACTAAAAGTCGTGCAAGTTCAGAGGCTGCTTCAGTTAGTCATTCAGATCTCAAGAGGCAGCACATGCTGTGCTGTTGGCTAAAGCAGAGAACCAAAAAAGGCAACAGGCCCTAGTTATGGAAGAAGCACAGTTGAAAGTCAAAAGGGAATTTGAAGAAGCACAGTTTAAGGCTAAAAGAGATCAATTGGTGTTGGAAGCAGCTTTCGCAGAATCCAATGCAAAATTGAGAGCTCTTAGAGGACGCAATCACAGTCCAGGTAAACCAAATCTCTATAATGTTCCTTAGAAACCAGATGTGAAAAATGTAAAGCCACATGATACAAGCATTTGTAACTTTTTGTTAAAAAATGCAAGTAAAAAAAATCCTCAGCAACCACTTTATGTTCAGCAAAGTATGGCACCAGTACCTCCTGAACAAACACATTAAGTACAGTGTTATGATATACAGAAAGAACAGCAGAATAAGACACAAGTGTCTAATGTACCCCATAGAAAGGTTCCCATATTTCATGGTGACCCATTGGCTTATATGAACTTTCTCAGGGCATTTGATCGAGCTGTTGATGAGGTGGTAAGTGATCTTCGACATAAACTAGAATACTTAGTACAATTTAGCAAAGGCATGCCTAACGATTAATCAGACAACAACTGTCAGAAAATTTCATGTACTCTGCAAACATTTAGAGAGTGGTGGGGGGCTTTACCAGGAAATGGTTTAATTATGATATTATGACATTTACAACAAATAGTATGAGGAGTTCATTCATTTTTAAATTATGTAATTGTTTATTTGGATAAGGTAGCAAGGGGCTCTTGTATCGTGCTGGCACATTGATTACAGTAAATGCTGTCCTCTGCATACCCAGCTTTGCTAGTGAGCAATTCAATCTGTCTAATTTGTCTTTACCTACATCTATGATTTTAGCGTGTCTCCTTTCCCTTACCAGAATTGGTAACATTTCTTGTTGGACACTGATGAAATGTCAGTGACATGATTGTATCAGTTTTCATAGTGGTTGATATTATCCTGTGTTTAATTAATTACTTGATTTATGACAACAACTATAAATTATAAATAGTTAAAGTAAAGTCAGAATGTGCTCAAGCTAGAACTCTGCAATGCGGTGACTGAAAGGTTAGCCATGAAGATGAAATGTGGAAAGTGAGAAGAGGTACATTAAGAGAGAAATTAAAAAGAAGAGTGGTCAAGAACAGGGCTCTTTGGGTCCTTTCTTAATACAAAATGAAAGGTTGATGTCCGAATTTGTCGTAAGCAACCAAAGTTCATTTTGTTCATAACCTGCACTAGAAATGATACACATTAAGCAATCATGTTTTTTTAGCATCAAGCAAGATCATCACTGTGAACATGATAAAGAGAGGGCTACATCTATGAGATGCATGAGCCTGAATATGTTATCAAAGGATAATAAAAATGAGATGAATCTGAATGGATCTAGCTAAACCAGGTTTGTGAATCAATCTGAACTACCTAGATCTTTAGGTCAAAATTCAAGTCAGAGTTAAACAGTAACAGTAATCTGAAAGTCTAATATTGAGTAGAAAGTAAAAACAAGAAGGTAATTTGCCAATGACGTGTTTGGAAAGCCGCAAGAGATTTTATCTTGCAAAATAATAATGTGAATTTAGATGGGAAGCGGTCAAGACAATGGACTTTCCCTTATTAATGCAGGACTTCCTTCACTTCTACACTTTACCTAGGATTTCAAAATGCGAATCCTTCCTCAACCATCTCTAGGGGATGAACTGGGTAACATCAGAAAATAAACATATAAAATAATCAAAACCTGTTTATTGATATTTTGAGTTGTTGGTGAATAACTCTGAATCTGTCTTAAAGGGATACATGGAAGCAAATATTTATAGTGACGGAGGCTGGAAGCAAAGAGTTTTCCAGAATTGCAGAATGAGGCTCAAATTAAACTGTTTATTTAATTACAGAGTGGTTGAAATGAGCAGCAAAAAAAAGAGAGAACTCACAAAGGCAATCCCTGGATCCTCTGCTGAACCACTGTAAACACTAACCAAAAAAGTGTGGATGGCAGGATTTAAGTTTACCTTTTGTATTGGAAAGGATGGGGGACTAGGAGAGAGGTATCTTAAACAAGTGAAAAAAATGAGAAGATTCTGTGTGGATGGATTAAACAGGAAACAAATATTTTATAATTGCACATACTCTGCAAAGAAACAGTGTGAATGTGGCAAGTACTTGCCTTCTGTTAAATTAATTTCTTGGATAACAACAGCTAGGCATTATAGATGGTTACTGTCAAGACAGAAAAAGCTTTATACCCAAACATACAGTGACGTGGCTGAAAGTTTAGTCAAGATGTTGATTAATAGAAAATAAGAAAAAGGGAGCAATAAGGAGAGTCTGCCCATAAGAAAGCCAAAACATGGCAATTAACATCAATGATATCACTGATGAAACACAGCATCCAAAACCCACACCACCCCTCTCCTTCAAATCCAGAATAAGAATTAGCCCAGAACTGAAATCTTCTTTTTTTCAATGGCAATGATTCCCATTGTCTCCTTTAGAAGACACTTGATGGTATGGAATGTATTTTCTTTTACACTCCAACCAGATACTGTCAATTTATGCCCTCAGATCAGTTATATGGGCTCATCATTTATGGAAATTCTTTGCAACATCCATTTCTTATAACTAGTGTCATCATCCTTTTTTAGCCTTGTCTGTATGTACTTTTTCCAAGTTTTCTTTTCCCATTACTATCAGTAACAGTGTTCTCTTAGTATTTTTTAAGCTATTCCCATTCACCACATACTGTTTTTTATCCTCTGCTTTGAGAATCTACACACATTCCTCTTTCTCTCTTCATTTATCAGCCAGGTTGCTGTCATATTTACTGTATCTTTTATATTTAATCTTTTCTATTATTTTTCTCTCCCTTTTTGTAAGTTGCCTTGTTACTTACTATTGTAAATTTATTTTTTACCTCCCTATAAACCACATTCACTTCCTCTACATTTCTGATTAAAATAAAATGTAAAACAATTCAAAAAATATAAAAAAGAAGATCATATTATAATGGATTTTAATAAAACCTTGTACTATGTATCTTCATAAGAAGTTGTGAAGATCATTGTAGCTACAAATATACTATACAGTATAATGTATGGTAAAGGACCAAAAAAGCTACTTGCACTGCAGATATACATGTATTTTATGCAAATGATTATGATGATGATGACGTTATTGTCATTGTACAGGTACAACAAAATGTTACTGCATACCCCTTTGGGTCAGAGTGCAGGATCAGCTATTGTACAGCACCTTTGGAGCAATTGCAAGTTAAGGGCCTTGCTCAAGGGTCCAACAGAGTAGAATCCCTTCTTGTAGAAATGGGATTCGAATCAGCAAATTTCCAGATACTAGAGTAGATCCTTAGTCTTAATTTACACTAATGTCAAGAAACAAAACTATATCACCATTACTTTTAATAAAAGAAAATGCAAACAAATCCAAAAAAATTGTCAAAAATAATTCAAATCAAGAAAAAATGTTACTTAAGTACCTGAAATAACAGTTTAAAAGAAATATCATTCTCTATAATTTCAAGATCCCCTAATAATACCACCTAATATTACTGCAGTGATGCACCAACATTGATGGACTGAAAGCCAGAAGTCTACGTGACCATCATCATCAGGTCCTTCCATGAAAACCCTAAATACAAAGAGGACTGTTTGACTTATGTTAGGTAGATTGCCCAGAGGGGACTGGGCGGTCTCTTGGTCTGGAACCCCTACAGATTTTATTTTTTCTCCAGCCTTTGGAGTTTTTTGTTTTTCTGTCCACCCTGGCCATCGGACCTTACTCTTATTCTATGTTAATTAATGTTGACTTATGTTTATCTTTTATTGTGTCTTCTATTTCTCTATTCATTTTGTAAAGCACTTTGAGCTACATTTTTTTGTATGAATATGTGCTATATAAATAAATGTTGATTCATTGATTGATTGCAGTGGTTTGCAATCCTTAATGTCACCTGCCAGCCCAAGATGGATTGCCAGCTATTTTAAAAATAAAAATCTTATTCGGTGACTGAGCACCTGCTGTAAATGCAGGTTGCAGGACACCCACAATGAGTTGTTGGTATGTCACTCACTGCACTAAACCTCTTGAACTTCATAACAGCAACATTAGGTCTGTGTACAATTTAGGTTTATCCTCAGCTAGGTCTTTCTAAAGACATTGTTCCACTTTAACACAAGTCTAATTTATTCCAAAATGATGCAAAGGCCAGTTGATCACTTGACACATACATGAACTGATGTTGATGAGAACTGCTGAATTTGCTTCCCCTTGAGTTTGGTGAAATTACGGAAGTATTTGTGAACTTTGCAGAACTCCACAAAACGCAAAGTCAGAGGATGAAGAAGGAACTGACCTACTTTTGAGAGGATTACAATAGTCTTTTAAGTGTCCTTGAGGGCTAGATAAAAGTCTGCCATTATTCTGCACTGATTATTAAGGCCAAGTATGTGCTCTGAGCTGCAAGGAGGCAGTACTAACCACTGCACTTGTGCCTCAAACAAAAAGACACAAATGGAATGACAATCACAGACAAAATACAAGAAACAGCCACAAACTAGCAAAAAGTAAATTAAAACATATATCACTACCTTGGGAGAGTGTCAGTCTTGGGGCACACATTAGCACATGCCCTGAAGCGGTGGCATGGGACTGGCTTATTCCTATGCTTGAAGTCATGCAGCTCCGTGCACCTCAGGAACATGTTTTGTTGTTTCCCACGTATCTGTGTGTATGCACATACATTTTGAAAGAGGTTAACTCTAAGTATATTATGCATTGTAGGTTTTGTAAATATTGAACAACTTATTTTGTATGAAATATCACATCCTAAAAAAAGTATGCAACAATTACTGAAATTTAATGTAAACCTCAAGTCACCATCCCACTGATTAAGCTAATCACAAAAATCTAATAAATGTTTATTAGCTGTGGCATGCGGCTGGGGGTGGTACCCACCCGGGACACCCAAGAGGACCGGAGGAGGGCTTGCGCCTCCTCTAGACCATGAGGGGGCAACCGCCCTGGTTGCGTTGGGGACCATGGGTGCAGGGCATGGAAGATCAACCGGTAGGGACCTGTGGTCACCTCCAGGGGGCACCCCGATGCCTGGAAAGCCCTGGACCTCAGCACTTCCGCCACACCCGGAAGTGATGGGGGAAAGAGGACTGGGGGACACCCGGAGTGCTTCCGGGTACGCATCCAGCACTTCTGCCACACTCGGGAGTGCTGGTGGAAGATTGCTGGGAGGCACCTGGTGCACATCCGGGGTTGTATAAAAGGGGCCACCTCCCTTCATGTGATGACTGGAGTCGGGTGAGGAGAAGGACTGAGCTTGGTGGAGGAGGCAAGGAGGTGGCCTGAAGGCATTGTTGTGGCCAGGACTTTAGGGGTTTGTGAAGCACTTTTATCATTTGTAAATATGTATAATAAACATGTGTGGGGTGATTCAAACGTGTCTGCCTGTCTGTGTCCGGGCCGGCTACCACATAGCAGTTTTCCATACAAAGAAAACATCATCAATTAATCTCATGCAAAATTTGATAATAACAAGAAAAATTAATGATCAGTAAAAATATATTTACCCTCAAAATTTGCTACATACAAATTTGCAATCACAGGACTAAATACTTCCCCCACTGCTATTTACTTTTTCTGAAAATAAAATGTGCTATCAGACATAAAAAAATTGAGATAAAATCAGCTGAATCCTTAATAATAGCTTTATCAATAAATTTGAATATGATAATCACTATTGGTCACTACTGATACTGATTACTTATGCACAAATATTCCCCAACAAGAGGCAATAATTTCTTTAGAAATACAGGTGCTGGTCATAAAATTAGAATATTATGACAAAGTTGATTTATTTCAGTAATTCCATTCAAAAAGTGAAATGTGTATATTAGATTCATTCATTACACACAGACTGATGTATTTCAAATGTTTATTTCTTTTAATTTTGATGATTATAACTGACAACCAATGAAAGTCCCAAATTCAGTATCTCGGAAAATTAGAATATTGTGAAAAGGTTAAATATTGAAGACACTTGGTGCCACACTCTAATCAGCTAATTAACTCAAAACACCTGCAAAAGCCTTTAAATGTTCTCTCAGTCTAGTTCTGTAGGCTACACAATCATGGGGAAGACTGCTGACTTGACAGTTGTCCAAAAGATGACCATTGACACCTTGCACAAGGAGGGCAAGACACAAAAGGTCATTGCTAAAGAGGCTGGCTGTTCACAGAGCTCTGTGTCCAAGCACATTAATCGGGAGGCGAAGGAAGGACAAAATGTGGTAGGAAAAAGTGTACAAGCAATAGGGATAACCACACCCTGGAGAGGATTATGAAACAAAACCCATTCAAAACTGTGGGGGAGATTCACAAAGAGTGGACTGCAGCTGGAGTCAGTGCTTCAAGAACCACATGCACAGACGTATGAAAGACATGGGTTTCAGCTGTCGCATTCCTTGTGTCAAGCCACTCTTGAACAAGAGACAGCGTCAGAAGCATCTCGCCCGGGCTAAAGACAAAAAGGACTGGACTGCTGCTGACTGGTCCAAAGTTATGTTCTCTGATGTAAGTAAATTTTGCATTTCCTTTGGAAATCAAGGTCCCAGAGTCTGGAGGAAGAGAGGAGAGGCACAGAATCCATGTTGCTTGAGGTCCAGTGTAAAGTTTCCACAGTCAGTGATGGTTTGGGGTGCCATGTCATCTGCTGGTGTTGGTCCATTGTGTTTTCTGAGGTCCAAGGTCAACGCAGCCGTCTACCAGGAAGTTTTAGAGCACTTCATGCATCCCGCTGCTGACGAACTTTATGGAGATGCAGATTTCATTTTCCAACAGGACCTGGCACCTGCACACAGTGCCAAAGCTACCAGTACCTGGTTTAAGGACCATGGTATCCCTGTTCTTGATTGGTCAGCAAACTTGCCTGACCTTAACCCCATAGAAAATTTATGGGGTATTGTGAAGAGGAAGATGCAATACGCCAGACCCAACAATTCAGAAGAGCTGAAGGCCACTATCAGAGCAACATGGGCTCTCATAACACCTGAGCAGTGCCACAGACTGATCGACTCCATGCCACGCTGCATTGCTGCAGTAATCCAGGCCAAAGGAGCCCCAACTAAATAGTGAGTGCTGTACATGCTCATACTTTTCATGTTCATACCTTTCAGTTGGCCAACATTTCTAAAAATCCTTCTTTTGCATTGGTCTTAATTGATATTCTAATTTTCCGAGATACTGAATTTGGGACTTTCATTAGTTGTCAGTTATAATCGTCAAAATTAACCGAAATGAACATTTGAAATACATCAGTCTGTGTGTAATGAATGAATCTAATATACAAGTTTCACTTTTTGAATGGAATTACTGAAATAAATCAACTTTGTCATGATATTCTAATTTTATGACCAGCACCTGTACTATATTGCAATGGCCTCCTGGTTTTGCAATACATTATATTGACATTTTGATTGAGCTTACTGAGTTAGCTATGTAATGTATTTTTAATGTTCACTAACAAGTCTTATCTAAAACTCCTGGGTCTTTACTAGTAAATTAAACTATCAGTATCAACTAGGAAGACTCGGGTACCAATACTTTTTAAAGCAAGTCTCATTGTCTTTCAAAACATGCTGATTCTTGACTTGCCTTATAATGGTTGCCCAGTACTTAGAGTAAATGCAAAAGAAAATATTTCAAGCAACAGTTTACAACAGTGTAGACTCATTTGTTTTAGAAGGCAGCAAGAGAAAAAGATATATTTCCATTTGCATATTTCACCCTGTGTGCCATGAGAGTTTTGCACCACTTTGCACTGAATTAGGTACAATGGAAGATAAACATCATGTGAGATGTAAATGCTGGATCAAAGATACACAGTAAGTTTCAATGAAAACTATAACAAAATACTGTATTTAAGTGTTTTCATTAGAATGTAAATTGTGAGAACTGCTTCTCAAGTTCAAGCGTGCTTACATTATATTTTGTGTCATATTTACTATTATGGGGTAATGTACTAAATAAGACACTGCGCATGGAAGTGCTCAGTTATTACCGATAAACAAGGTAAGACATACCCAGAAGCAACACCAGCTTGCTGAGGCGAGTTGTTCATGGCATTCATGCTTCTGTTTGATTATAGATGGCTTCACATTTTGTGCATATGTTTATTTACTTATTCTCCACAACCCTAAACATTTCCAGAAAAAAAAATTAACTTACAATGAAATGTTACTTGATGAAAGCACACATCTGAATTGAGAAAGAGAAAGGTATATGAGGAATTATTTGGTGTGATATATGGCCAGCAGCTTATCGCAGCCAATACCCCCGAGCCGCCAGGTGGAGCCCTTCCTGCAACATGCAGCAGGGCATCATGGACCTTGGAGTTTTTCTTCACAGCCATGCTGGATACCATGAGAACCATCAGAGGACGCTGCAGGGAGCCTCAACGATTTATACTCTCCGTATATCCCAGAAGTACTTCCATGTCACGAGGACGGAAGAAATAAAGTACTTCTGGAATGAGGAATAAAAGGAGTTTTCATCTGATCTGGAAGTGCTGGATAATCACATGGACTGAGGGATCAGAAGCACTTCCCGGTCAAGGACTATAAAGGACTATGGGAGATCCCAGACAGGCGAGCTGAGTTGGGAGGAAAGGAACAACGCGTCTGGGAGTGGAGGATTGTATTATTGATTAATGTGGATTAATTGTTTCTGAGTATTGTGGAGTAGAGGGTGCTTTGTACACATTATTGTAATAATAAAACCAATTATTGGACTTTTATCTGGTGTCTGCCGTCTGGTCTGAGGGTTCAAGGGGTCGACAGCATCCCCTATCTGTTGCAGTGGCATAGTCCGCAGATTCTCTGGCCGTCGGTTTGGCAGAGGACCTGAATATAAATTTCTGTGGACAAAGAACCCCAAGAAGACAGTGTCAGGGCACACAGAAAAAATTCGGCAGAACCCACGTTCAACAAGTCCGTTATGGGGAAGAAGAAAGGCAAAGCAGAGCAACAGCGCCAGCGGAGGAGCCCCACTCATTATGGCTGACGCTCGGGATGAGCTTCGAAGTGGCTACACGGGTCAGGAGAAGCCTCCGGAGAAAGAAGACTACAACAAGGTATGTGCCGGGGATATAATAGATAACATCTTTAAAATAACTCATTTTGTACCATGCACATACCTCAGAGAAAGTCATCCAGAGGCTCTGCGGGAGGCAGGAGAAACGTGTGCTCTTGTTCGAGCCGATGAGAAAAACAAAGGACTTCTGAATGTCGGGTGCCGGAGAGGGACACGTGACTCAATCCGGTGAATTGTGGGAAGGAGAAAGTCCGCATCCTGCTGCTGTCGACTTCTCCCTCAAGAAGACGGACTTGGACTTTCCGAAGGGGAAGGGGGAGGCGAGCGAAGCACCGCTCACCCCATGAGAAGGTAAGGAAAGCCAGGAAATGACTGGTCGGTCTGCCGACAAATTAATATAGGCAGATCGCAGTCAGCCAAAGATGGTAACCCGGCCCTCAGTAAAAGAGAACTCCAAATTCGAAAAACCCTTGCAAAGCCTGTCAGAGCACATGCCATGAATGGACGTGCTCATTGGCTCCCGGCCGGTAGGTAGGAATAATGAGGAACTGAGCCTGCCTCCGGCCGAATTAAATAATATTGTGGACGTGTGGAAATTCGAGAAGCTAATCGAGTTTCTTGCAGATGCTGACAGTGATCAAGAAGATCGTAAAGGAACTGGGAGAGGCCGAAGTGCCTCTGAAAAGAGTGAAGGAACACCTCCGGCAATTTGGTCAGGAGTCTCCCGTCATGATTGATTCAGTGGTACAGGTAAGCGATACCCGTGCCGTACATCATAGAGGGATGCAGTGGTTCAAGGGGTCGACAGCATCCCCCCCTATCTGTCACATTGGGTATCCATGAGAGGACTGAAAAAGGGTCACTTAGTAGATCAGTTAGCATGAGGTGCATACAGAAGCATTCTTCACATATGGAAACCCATATTTTCCCTATTTTGCCCTGTTATCTACAATGTAAATGCAGACAGTAGTAGATTAACTGGCTCTTAAGGTTGGTAGTCCAAGCATATAAATATGTTATGATTTTAGGGCTTTTGCCTCAAACATTTTAAGTAAGCATAATTTTTGAGTATCATTTAACTATTTTGAGGGTTTTCTTATGTCTTTTGATTACAACTTAGATTTTCTGTTTGCGTGTGTGCTCCTGTAACATAATTTTGTTTTCTTTACCAGACACTACTTGAGTGCTTTGTTTGATGGTTGCTATGCAGTTCCGAATGGCAACAACAGAGAATTAAGTAAACTTGGGGTGCCAAAGAATTACTATGCGACAAACTGCAGTACCGTCTTTAGCCACAATATCTGACCAAAGCAAAGAAGGATGAGAACATTGGAATAAAGACAGAAAAAGCACACCGAGTATCCTTCCGCATGTGATGGAGAAAACCAACCTTGAAATAATAATGACAATGCATCGAAACCTGTAAACAAGAGCCAAAGTAAAAGTACACCTACTTTGATTCTAAGAACTATTGTCTTCAACTGGGGAGTTAGGATAAAGCCACAAGATATATTCTGTTTATTGGCCCTGGATGGTATTACTGTAAGTAAAAGTAATAATTTGTTTAAAAGATCACTTCAGAGCAGTATCTCACATGTACACACACACAATTTGTAATTCGAAAGGATGGTGGCATAGGAGAGAATGTTTAAAACAAGTGAAAAATAAAGAGGACTTACATGCAAACACATTTTGAACAAATCAAAACCACCAGTGCAGATGCTACTAAGTCAGTAACAAGTTTTGAACGTATTCATCCTGGGACCTAATGCATAACGCTGTGCGTAGAATTCACAGTAAAACATGGCGTACGGACAAAAGCTGAAATGTGCGTATGCCTACTTATTCTTCCGCTACATAAATGCCGGTCAACGTGAAAAGTAACGCACGTGCACGTGCCTGCCGCCCCACCCCATCTCCTCCCAGAATTATGCCTCTTTGAATATGCAAATCAATATAAATAGCCCTTAAGTTCAGTATTCTGTGAAAAGACAAATCTAAATCAACTTAGATGCCAGTCGTCATCATCTGTAAATATGTAATCTCTTGTATTGAACTGAATTGAATTCCTTTATTGTTACTGTATGGTACAATGCGATTCTTTATGCAAATCCTCCATAAACTTATTTTCCTATAAAATGATAAAACAACAACAAAATAATAATAATAACAAAAATATGATAAAAATACAATGAAAAATATACAATATGTAAGCATATGTGGATCAGATTGTGCAATATTACAACCACAGTGGATGTTTAAAGTGAGGTAATTGAACTTAAGTACAAAGAGTTCTACCAGGAGCACTTGATGGACTAATTAAGTGCGTTTAGAGCTCTTGGACTGAAACTGTTTCTGAACTGCCAGGTCCTTATATGCTCTGAGGCATTTGCTGTATAGGAAAAGTTCAAATAGACATTGAACATGGCTGAGGAAGCGTGTGGTAGATTATGTATCTCTATAATCCTCTTTCCGATCAGCTGCTGTAGAGCTATGATTCCACATTCAGATACAGCGGGTTAAAATACTCTGAGTGGTGCACCAAGATTAACAACACTAAAGCAGCTATGGTATTTGGAATAGTTTGGCAATTCTGTGGACCATTATATTGTTACAGGTTGATTACAATCAGATGCATTAAACAAATAAACGATATGGGGTTAATTTCAGAATATTTGATAAAGCTCGTCAGGGATGTGAATCTAAAAAATAAAGGCAAACCACACAGGAATAGTAGCACTGCTTTAATGCTGGGTGCCGCCAGTTTGCAAAAACTTTTGTACACAATGCATTAAGCTGGCATGAGAATGTGCGTGACTTTAGTTGTATAAAAAAAGTTTAGTTTTTATACATCGCAATGTGAGTGTGGAAATGGGTGTATGCAACATTTTTGTGCATATGTACCGTTTATACATGAGGCAACTGGTCAGTATAAGAAATAAGAGTGAAAATCAAGAGATAATGAAGAAAGCACCAAACACACCTTTCTGGACTGGCCTGTTGAATAATTCATGGATGTAGTCTGATGGTGACATATCAGTATTTGCAAGTACCAACAACTACTCAACATTACCAGGCAAGTATCAGAATCAAGAAAGTTGCATCAAGATTGAAATGGATGCAAATTACCATGAAACTGCTCAAAACAGTACAGAGAAATGTTCATTTTTCTCCAAAGGTAGAAATCTCTGCATGATTTTTAAAATAATTTGTTTTAGTTCAATTATCTTCAAAAAAAGACGGAAAAACTTAATTAGAATAACTAAAGTTGTAAACTTTAAGGACGTTACCATAATGTTTTTATAGTGTGTATTAGAAGTATTATATTGTAAGACATAGTGAGAGCTTTCAAGTAACAAGGAGCAGAAACAAATTAATTAGATTTCAACAGACTGTTCAAGGTTTGGTTGTTTCACAACTTAAAGGGAACCCTAGACAGAAATTACCATTGCATATAATAAACACATAGAAAACAAATGTTCTGCCATAACATAAACTCACAGCAAACAAAGTGGGGGATGGTATAGCTTGCTGCTTAGGCTTATCGACACATTTAGAAGACAAAAGACACTGACAGAGAAGTGTGAAGGGATTTAAGGGGGGCCAGATTTATGAGTTTTTTCATTGTCTCTGGTTATTCTAGTGTTAATGATGCATCATTGCAATCACTAAAACTTTGTATGAAAATGGGAGCATAAAGACAAACAACTCCTGAATGCACGGCTGACCTTTAAGTGAGAGAAAAAAAAAATCAGTCCACCCATTATCAGTTGAGATATTAAAAAATATTTGATTATTCGTCAATTGAACCCTTTTTTCTCTATCATAATCGGACACAAAGCAGTAAACAGATCTGGACCGAGTTACCATCCAGGGCCTCTCACATACACATCCATATTTAAACTCACATTGAGTAAATATGAAATCACCAATCAACCAATTATGTCTTTGGGAATGGAGTATGAAAACCCACACAGACATAAAAACAACTTGCAGACTCTGCAAAGATAATGACCAGGTGCATATCTGAACCAGGATTCTACAGCCATGAGGCAGGAGTTTTAACCACTGACCACAATGCCACCAGTACATTTTCACACCCAGAAGCCAGAGAGACCTCACAGGAAAATGTGTCATCTCCATGCATTCATTAACAATAATAATAATTATAATAATACATTTTACTACGATTTGAGGCAGGAGTGCTCACCATTTCACCACCATGCCAGCCAATACTTAATTATGTTTTTGACATTTTCTTCTCTAAGGAATGTGTAAATTGTAATAAAAAAGGGATTGGATTATGATATGTTAATGTAATTTTTAATCTTGCAGTATTTGAAAACTTTTAAATGATCTGGATTCCTTTGCAAGGATCAGCATATGCTGCACTAAGTTACCTAGAATGTGATAAAAGTAAAAAAAAAAAAAAAAGATTCATTAGTTAATGATTACAACATTTGAAACAGTTTTTGCAAATTGAAACATATAATAAAGTTCACATGCCAGTCTGCATTTAAATTTTTTATTTTTTTTTAGTTTTGGTAATTTATGCACTGTCTTGCATTTTTTCTAGTAGTTGGCTTAAAAGTGACCATGGTCAACAAAGACTTAGCTTGGAAAGAGGCTATGGACTACTGTAGACATGAGAACTCCAATCTCATCAGCATTTCATCAGAGATGGAGCAGGATATCATAGTGAATACCACCAATTCATCCAGTGTTTGGCTGTGGCTTGACAAAGCCATCTTCTTAAATACTGATTCTATTTTGATGAAACCCTGGAGTTACTGGAACTGGGCCAATGGTCCTCTCACACAGCTCTTGCCCTCCAACCAATGTGCTGCCATCTTTAAAGATAACAGTTTCCTTTTGATTGCTATTGCTCAGTACATGGTGACGTACAGTACAGCATACAGAGAATGAAAAAGTACTATCAAAAGATTTTCCGACACCTTCTTGACTTATGTGTTTTCAACTCTTATGTAATCTATAGGAAGCATGGAGGAAAAATGAATCATCTATAGTTCCGTTAAGATCTAATTTACTGATAGTTCAATAAATATGGAGGAACAACTTTCCAGGCATCTGGAAGCCTCTCAAAACTTGATTCCCCTCTCCCCGGTTATCAGGAAGGCATTTCCTGAAACTAAATTCACCAAGTGCCACTAAAAACATGCTCATAAGAGATGTGTAGTGTTTTTGTCACACAAACAGAAGATGGGAACAATATACTGCTGCAGAGACTACAATGTTCCACTCTGCACTGCTCCATGCTTCTGTGTGTATTGCATGTAATTGGAGTACTAAGTGAAAAATGGAAAATTTGCACATAGTGTAAATAAATCTACAAAAATCTAGTATCAATGGTGCAGAATAATGAAGGAATAGCCTTATTTTTCCTAAATAAAATAGCATGAAATTAGCTTATTGTTGCTAACAAAATAATTGTTTAAATAATTTCATTTGTAGTTTAAAATTTTATTTCTTCCAACAATTTAAATCGCATGCCAATTAGATAATATTCTAGCAATATTCAACCATTTCTATCAACAGATAAAAAAATCCCCACCAGGAAAATGACTACTAATAAAGGATTTAATTACAAGAAAACATCCACATCACAGACTTTTGTGTCCTTTTTTATTTTTTTGCTCCTTAATGTTTGCACAATCATGGGTGCCTGTTAATAGTATCAATGGCAGCCCCACATGCTGCACACAAGCAATATAGCTGTAACATTAATAGTATACATGAAGCTATACCACCGGCCTACCAGCAAATGTACTACTTGTGGTGGAAGGTGTTGGCTGTAGTGGGCACTGGCACATCAGTTTCTCTAATTACGCATCTCACACATCTTTCAAACAACAACCTTTAAAACCATCTTTTGTGCTAGCTTATGCTATTTATTGACTAGGTTTTTACATTTTTAGTTATTCATATTGGAAAAGAACTTTTGCAGCATGAATTTCATGTACTATGAAGTACCCACCAGACACTTATTGTGAGTTGAGATTTCCTGCACAGGCACCACATTGTTGTGGACATTGCATAGGGTAACTTGTCACTATGGGACTGAAAATAGCAATTCATTCTACCCCAACATAAAACTTAAATGAAATTATTCACAAACAGAAATCAGCTTTCTGGACACTACCATTCGCATAAAGGATGGTACCCTTATGACCTCTATTTTTCACAAACGAACAGACAGACGGACATATCTAAGAAATGACAGTTTCCACCCAAAGCATTTACGAAACTCCATCATCAACAGCCAGGCAATATGTTACAATCGTATTTGCTCAGACCCAATGGATTTGGGACACACAACCGCAGAAACTCAGGACAGATTTCATCAAACAAGGATACACTCCCAAAGCAACAGACCTACAAATCAGGAGATCTACGGCTATACCCAGAGAAAACCTTCTGGAGTACAAAGGTGCAGAAACCAAGAACCGGGTCCCGCTAGTTGTAACTTATCCACATCTGGAAACACTTTGCAAAATTATGAAAGAGCTTCAACCCATGATACAGAAAGACAATAAACTGAAGGATATATTCCCAGAACCTCCCCTCCTTGCTACAGACAACCACCAAACCTCAAACAACTGGTTGTCTGAAACTCTATGTGTGGCTCAGCAGCAAGTGGCACATCTCCCTGCCTACAGAACAGGTGTGGCACCTGTGCACATACAATATCTACACGACAGATCAGGTAGTTATACCACATTGCCAGCAGGAGCATAAAATAAAGGGTTCGTTCACATGCATATCTGCTAATGTGGTGTACCTAATCATGTCCATAAGGTGCCCCAACACTGGACTGTATGTAGGGAAAACTGGTCAGACACTGTGTCAGCGAATGAACTCACACAGATTTCATATCAATCAGAACAGTGTTGATCTTCTGGCAGCAGCACACTTTAACAGTAATTGGGCACAGAATAAAGGATCTGAGGGTCACTGTGCTTATGGGTAATTTCAAGACAAAACAGGAGTGGAGAGAATGGAAATACAAACTTATGCTTAAATTCAATACTCTACAAAATGGTCTGAATAGAAACAAAGAGCTTTATGACCAGATATGTGCACTAACAGACTAATTGACCAGCTAACTACGTCAGAGGCCTATCTTACAGATAATACACTTCAAAAAAACCTTACAGGACTTTCTCTAGGGATGGTTATCTTATTTATACATTTTATTAGTTCATTGTTGTCTTCTTTCAGGGTTAATTCATGTAAAGTTTATTAATTTTGCTAACATTTGAACAAAAAGGTTGTTAAGATGAAACAAAGAAAAAGAAAAAAAATCACTTTGCTGTCCCAATATAAGCTAGAATATTTTTCAGTTTATCCTCCACCTGCGTCCTTGACCCAATACCAACAAGGTTTTTCAAAGAAGTATCAGGCATGCTAATTGATAATGTTCTGGACATAGTAAATTCATCATTAGATACGGGGGTCTTCCCAGACTGCCTTAAGACTGCTGTAGTTAAACCCTTTTTTAAGAAACATAATCTTGAACCCTCGGCTCTTGAAAATTCTAGACCCATCTCTAACCTGCCTTTCTTAAGTAAAGTTCTGGAGAAGGCAGTCATTATGCAGTTAAATGACCACCTAAATAAACATGCTATTCTTGATAAATTTCAGTTGGGTTTTAGAACAAATCACAGCACAGAAACTGCACTCGTTAAAGTAGTAAATGATTTGCGAGTGAACGCAGACAGAAACTGCACTCGTTAAAGTAGTAAATGATTTGCGAGTGAATGCAGACAGAGGCCATTTATCTGTTCTCATCCTCTTAGATCTGAGTGCTGCATTTGATACCATTGATCACAACATTCTTAGAAATCGCCTTAGTCAATGGGTGGGCCTCTCTGGCAGTGTCTTAAATTGGTTTGAATCCTACCTAACAGGGAGAAAATATTTTGTTAGTTGTGGTAATTACAACTCGAAGACACATGCTATCCGATATGGTGTTCCACAAGGCTCTATCCTGGGTCCGCTGCTCTTCTCAATCTACATGCTTCCGTTAGGTCAGATTATCTCAGGGCACAATGTGAGCTACCACAGCTATGCTGATGACACACAGCTGTACTTATCAATAGCACCTGATGACCCCGATTCTCTTGATTCACTAACACAGTGTCTGATTGGTATCTCAGAATGGATGAATAGTAACTTTCTTAAGTTAAATAAAGAGAAAACTGAAATCTTAGTGATTAGCAATAATGGATACAATGAGGCTATTAGAAATAAACTGGACACATTAGGATTAAAAGTCAAGACGGAGGTAAAAAGTTTAGGGGTAATTGTTGACTGTAATCTGAATTTTAAATCTATATTATATATTAATCAGATCACTAGGACAGCATTTTTTCACTTAAGAAACATAGCTAAAGTTAGACCTCTTATATCACTGAAAGATGCTGAGAAATTAGTTCACACGTTTGTTTTCAGTCGACTAGATTACTGTAACACAATCCTCTCAGGACTACCTAAAAAAGAAATAAATCATTTGCAACTAGTGCAGAATGCAGCTGCTAGAATCCTAACTAGGAAAAGAAAATCCGAGCACATTTCTCCAATTTTGATGTCACTACACTGGTTACCTGTGTCATTCAGAATTGACTTTAAAATTTCTGATATGGTTTATAAAGCCTTAAATAATCTCGCCCCATCTTATATATCGGAATGTCTGACATCTTATATTCCAAATCGTTACCTCAGATCCTCAAATGAGTGTCTCCTTAGAATTCCAAGAGCAAAACTTAAAAGAAGTGGTGAGGCGGCCTTCTGTTGTTATGCACCTAAAATCTGGAATAGACTGCCTATAGGAATTCACCAGGCTAATACAGTGGAGCATTTCAAAAAACTGCTGAAAACACATTATTTTAACATGGCCTTCTCATAACTTCACTTTATCTTAACCCTGATACTCTGTATATCCAATTCATTATAATAACTATTCATGGTGGCTCTAAAATCTGTACTAACCCCTACTCACTCTTCTGTTTCTTTTTCTGGTGTCTTTTTGGTGGTGGTGTAATGTTCCAACAGTGATTGATTAAAAGCCCGAAGTCTGCTTGACCATCATCATCCAGAGCGTCCATGAGAACCCTAAATACAAAGAGGACTATTTCATTTATGTTAGGTAGAATGCCCAGAGTGGACTGGGCGGTCTCATGGCCTGGAACCCCTGCAGATTTTATTTTTATCTCCAGCCGTCTGAGTTTTTTTTTTGTTTTTTCTGTCCTCCCTGGCCATTGGACCTTACTCTTTTTCTATGTTAACTAATGTTGTCTAATTTTAATTTCTTATTTTGTCTTTTATTTTTCTTCATTAAGCACTTTGAGCTACTTTTTTGTATGAAAATGTGCTATATAAATAAATGTTGTTGTTTAAAAAAAATGGATATACTGTACAAACAGGCACCGATTTGCATCTGTGAAGCTTTATAATGTAACAAACCTCTTCCCAATAAACATTCCTTTCTTTACTGTTGAGCCCTTTTCCAACCAAATGATCTCTGTATGTTACTGAGCGCTTGCTGTCTATTAAAAGAACATAAAATGGCTTGTATCTTTTACAGCACATCCAAAGGTAGTCAGCCCATGCTTGAAATTACTTCAGGTTATCAAGTAACAAGTACGTTAAGTCTCACTTTGTTAATCTCTGTTGGGGCATCTTTCTCAGCTAGCTAACCCTATGGGAAAGGAAGTGACAATTGTCCCAAACCAGGGGCCTCATGTTCAAACAGTGCATAAGCACAAAAATGTTGAGTGCAATTGTTTCCACCCTCACTTCGAGATGTATAAAAAGTAAACCTGGCGTAAAGCAACTTCACACCATGCATACACACGTTTCTGCTTGGTTTTGCAAACAGGTGGCACCCAGTGTTGAAGCAGTGGAACTGCTTCTGTGTCATTTCCCTTTCTATTTTAGATTTGCATCCATGATGCAGGTTTTATGAAGTACACCAAAATTAAATGCATATCATTTACAAATTTAAGGCATTTGATTGTAATCATTCTGTAACAATATAATGGTGCAAGAAATGGCGAAAGTATTACAACTACCATAGCTCCTTTAGCATTGTAAGAAGAATTGGTGTTCTAAGCCTACAGCTGATTTTATATTTTTTTATAGATGCTTATTGTGTGGTGATTGGTTATGTGAAGAAAGAAATAGAAGGACAGGAATTGGGGGATGGAACGTTTGACAGAAATTGCTCTCATATATATATATATATACTGTATATATATATATATCAAAATATACGCGCTTTGCAGCGGAGAAGTCGTGTTTTAAAGAAGTTATGAAAAAGAAAAGGAAACATTTTAAAAATAACGTAACATGATTGTCAAAGTAATTGTTTTGTGTATTTGGCGGCAGCATCACAAAGTTGTTTTCATCTAGCATCAGATAATGTAACACGACTTCTGACACGCCTCATTTTTAGTGTTTTCTCACAGCTTGGATTGCTGCTGTCATAAGCAGTTTGAGTCTACATATATATATGTATACTAGCAAAATACTCGCACTTCGCAGCGGAGAAATAGTGTGTTAAAGAAATAATGAAAAAGAAAAGGAAACATTTTAATAATAACGTACCATGATTGACAATGTAATTGTGTTGTCATTGTCATGAGTGTTGCTGGCATATACATATACATACATATATATATATATATTTGTGACAGGCGCCTGGCGTCCATGCCCAGTCGGGACGCCTCTGCACACTGTATTCAAGGAGAGCAGCCCTGGACAGTGCAATACCTCCCCCTGGGCGCTAGATGGCCGCCCCCCTGGCCTGGTGAAGTGCCTCAGTTTCCCACAGGGCTCCCTGGGAATTGGAGTTGGGGGCAGCCCTGTTGGGCCCGCACGTACCGCCAGGGAGTGCTGTGTTTGGGACTCCTGAGCCCAGATGGGCAGCAGCTTCCACACCTGGAAGTGCCGCCAGATATTGGTGATCAAACACCTGGAGCACTTCCAGCTGACCTATAAAAGGAGCCAGTGACCACCACTCATCGGCCAGAGTCGGGTGGAGGAAGACAAGGTTGTGAGGGAGGAGTGTTTGTAATTGTGCTACACTGGTGGTTACTGGTTCTTGGGACTGTGTTGTGGCTGGGGGGATTACGGGGACGACGTGCCCTCCAGCTGAAGACTAAAAAAGCATTTTATTTTACACGTGCCTCCAGTGTCCAATCTGTGTCGGGTCAGGCGCTATATAGTGCCGTTTACAATATATACACATATATATATATATATACACACACACACATATATATACATATATATACATATACATATCTACATATATATTGTATATACACATATATATATATATACAAATCTACATATATATATATCTACATATATATATTAGGGGTGGGACTCGATTAAAAAAATTAATCTAATTAATTAGAGGCTGTGTAATAATTAATTTTGATTAATCGTATGTAATCACACATGAAAATTTGCCCCAAATCGGAAATGTTTTTTTTTTAATTTAAAAGGGTTTTAGTGGGCGACAGAATCAAATAATAGACATTGACATGAATATTGTAAACTCAAGCTCTTTTAATTTCTGAAAAAAAAATGCTTTTAAACTGCATTTCAATTCAAAACAGAAACAAAAATATCATCCCTGGCTAAAATTGGGCAGACTTAAAAATAAAGTGGTATTTTAAGTACTTTAAGTACATTTTCAGAATGGCATTGTCTTTAAATAATAATAACAAAAATTTCAACATCTGCAGTTTTTCTTCTTAAAAAAATAAGGCAGAAACATAAAAGTTAATTTGACCTGCTTCACCTTTAAACTCTGAGTAACCTTAGCCAAAATTATTTTGTACATTAGGCTAAAACAGTGTGATCATTGAACATTTTGTAATTAGATGTAATTAGAATTACTAACGGTCACGGAAGTCCAATGATCCCCAGTAAGAGCCACAAAGTCCACTTTCTGTAATGCATCTAATTTTGCTTGCTTTTCAGTGTGCACAAAACCATGCTTTTATCAAGGCTTCTGTCGGGTAGTCTTTTGAAATGAAATTTTCCTCCGATCAGTCGTAGGAACGAGCTTTATTCCGACTCTAACATTTTTGTAGCTCTGATGTGTGCATCAATGTAATCGATGTACCAGGAAATCATGCATTGACAAAAGTTCCCCTTTGCTTGGAATTGAAAGCGTGATTAAATGCGTTATTTTTTTTAACGCTTTATGCAGTACATGCATCGAAACTTCTCAGCTGTGCTTGTGCTAACAAAAGGAAACATTTTAAAAAATAACGTAACATGATTGTGAATGTAATAATTTTGTGACCGTTATGAGTGTTGCTGTCATCAAGGATTTGACTATAATTTCTTTAAATCAGGTTCGGATTTGGACAGTTTGCACAAAACCACGCTTTTATCAAGGCTTCCGTCGGGTAGTCTTTTGTATCCATTATTCATAAAGCTTCAATTGGTGATCTGTCTTTCTGCGTTAACCACATATTTTTTCAAACCAAGGGGATGCAAGGGTAAAATTAATCGCGTACATACTCAGTGCACCCCCTCTCAGGAATCAAACCTCGGAAGTTGGCTCTAGAGGCGAAGCCTCTACCATTGCGCCATGGCATGTGGTTTGTCTATTTGAGAGTATGTAGATCAGGGTATATATATATATACCCGCGCTTTGCAGCGGAGAAGTAGTGTGTTAAAGAAGTTATGAAAAAGATAAAGGGAACATTTTAAAAATAACGTAACATGATTGTCAATATACAGTAATTGTTTTGTGAGTGTTATGAGTGTTGCTGTCATCAAGGATTTGATTATCATTATTTCTTTCAATCAGGTTCGTATTTGTAGGATGTGTTGTGTTCAAGTTACATTCCGTGTTTGTCAATCGTTGTAAAGATAACAGGTTTCATTCATCAATTCGTTTCTTACTGCATCAATAAACAGCTCGTCTTCCTCTTTATCTGAGATGTGACACACTGCATGCACAGGTTTTTTTTTACACTGTCTTCCTTTAGCGGGACATTGACTTTTTTCACCGTGTGCTTTGTTTCCGCGATAGCTGCACTTATGAATATGCTTGTATGTATCACACGCTTCATATTTTTTGCTGCCTTCTCAATTGTGTAATTCGGTTTTTGTTCAGCACTCTTTGGAACTGTTGCTTTTTGTCTGTGCACTGAGTTATTTCGTGTGAGCCGCTCGGTGTACATGCATCAAAGGTTTCCAGCTGTGCTGGTGCCATCTCGTGCGATGTCCACGTTGTATTTAATGTTAGCTGAGACCCGGCACTTAAAAGTTTCTCTCGCAGTTTCGCTGAGTTTGTGCCAAACACCACCCTGACCATCTCATCTTCCTCTGCATAAGCACAGTCCTTCACCCGTGAATATTTAGCGGCAGTGTTTCTATTGGATTGCCGCTGACGGATGGCCTTATATGGGCAGGCACTAAATTACATCGAGCATCGAGCAGAAGTCTATTATAATATATGGATGAAAAAATAGGTTCCAGTTATGACCATTACGCGTAGAATTTCGAAATGAAACCTGCCCAACTTTTGTAAGTAAGCTGTAAGGAATGAGCCTGCCAAATTTCAGCCTTCTACCTACACGGGAAGTTGTAGAATTAGTGATGAGTGAGTGAGTGAGTGAGGGCTTTGCCTTTTATTAGTATAGATATATATATATATATATATATATACATACATATATACATATATATACACATACATATCTTCATATATATATATACATATATACATATCTACATATCTATATACATATCTACATATACACATATATATATACAGTATATACATACCTATCTACATTATATATACACACACATACATGCATACACACACACAAATTATATATATGTGTGTGTGTGTATATATAATGTAGATAGGTGTGTGTGTGTGTATATATATATATATATATATATATATATATATATATATATATATACATATATACAGTGATCCTCGCTATATCACGCCGACTTTCGGCTTCACTCTATCGCGATTTTTTTCTCATACACGCTTACGTCACTATGCATGCGCTTTCTGAGAACTTTTATCTAAGCCCCACGATGGCTCCTAAACATGTTGCTTTTTCTAAGCCTTCTGACAATAAAACTAAGTGCCGGAGGAAGATGCTTACTATCCAGGAGAAGGTGAAACTCTTCTCATGCATATGAAAAGACAGCGCCAGCAACTGCCTATCAAGATGTTCTTGAGCCGCGCACCCAGACACCCACTGCCTACTCCTAGTACAGTACTCCTTCAGCAGAAGAAGTTAACAACGCACCTGCTGAAGATACTGCACCACCTGAAGACTCTCCTACTGAGGTCGTGCCTTCATAGGTTAGAGGTTGTGTGTAAGAAGTATGTGTGCGTGTAATTAAATGTACAGTACAATAATCTACTATGTAAAAGCGGTCGGAATTGTCCTTTCGTCCCGTGAGTGCAAAGCGTAGTGGTATTCCGCTTATCACAGACTTACTACTTGCGGCTTGCAGTACAAAGCGACGCGATGTGAGCAGAGTTCTGGTGCTCCCATCGTTCCCTTGCTTTTGTGCGCAATGCGCTGGAAAAATAGACAAAATTATGTCTCTAGAAATAATTAATATTGATATAGTACAAATGCCTCACCGCGTAGTAAATATCAGGGGAGATGGTGCTTGCTTATTTTCATCTATAGCTTATTTAGTGCATGAAGCTCCGTCTTTAGCAGTACAGATTCAGGCTGACATTGTATGACTTTGGACAGGCACTCGAGGGGATAAAAAAACTTAGGTTTTCGGGAGATGTTATGAATGGGCACTTTGATGTTCTCATTCCCTACACTTACACGCCTGATGTACACATGGAGCGCATACAAATTGAGGATAAAAGTCGGTTGCCTTAAAAGGCGGGTGAGCCTAGTAATAATATGATATTTGTAACGTCTAATATGTCTTATTTTCTCTTATTTTGTCTAATATATTGGATAATACGAGTGTAATGGTGACTAAAGGGTGTTATTTCATGTCTAGAGGGCTCTAATAATGTTAAAAAACGAAGGTCGTAAACAGGTTTTCTATACTCTAACTGCGAAAATATTCGATTTATAAATAAAGAATCCTACTTCGCGAAAATTTATTTATCACGGTAGAGTCTGGAACGTATTAAACGTGATAAACGAGGGTTCACTGTATATATATATATATATTTATATATATAAATACACACAGGTATATGTATGTGTCTATATGTGTGTGTAATAGCTTTGGTCACTGAGTGCAAGGGAAAAAAAATAAAATGTAGTCTATAAGTTATTAAACAGTAAAACATTAACGTTTTAAGAAGTAAAGCTACATTGACCATGGTTTCGGGTAAACTACATTTTAAAGACTGTGTAACACAACAGGTAAGTAGTACTAACAGCAGCTTGTATATGGATCATCTCTCTGTGATAGATCCCTTTTGAAAGGCGCTACACGACGGCTGTGGTACAGAAATGACATTTTCCTTGCTGAACGTCCAAATTTCTGCCTCTGGTTCTGTGCCTTACTGGCATTACCAGCAATTAAAGAAAATTAGTTTTGTTTCCTCTGCAGTGTTAAGAATGAAAGGCATTGGTTTGGGATAAAAGGAAAAAAGGTGTAAAGAAAGGAAACTTGCCTTTTTCTTTTATATGGTGTAGAGAGATGTCTTCGCTGATGATATGAGTGCCTTTTGGGGACCGTCGCGGTGGTTCTTGTGTAGACTGGTGAGACGTCCCTGCCATTAACCGGCTGGGATGGCACTGTTGGTCCTCCACTCCTGTGCGTGTCTTCCGCGACCTCATAATAGTATACGTGCAAAAGAAAGTGCGAAGCGCCTTAATATTAGTTTGTCGCGTTCTAGAAAATGGATCCCGTGTTTGCAGTTGTCTGGACTATAGCTCAGGGGAAGTGGAAAAAAATTGAAAGTGCTCACTTTGACTTAAGGCAGAAGCGCAGTCAGCGTCTCAAAGGCCGGCACAGCTATGCGCGCGCGCGCCGGCTGCTCGACTTGCCACTTTTTGCAGACACGTTCATGTGATCAAAAGTCTCCGTGCTCTTTGGAGGTCATTCATATATATATATATAACTGATCACCCATTAGCCTCGCTCACTGAGTGCAAGGAAAAAAAATAAAATTTAGTCTATAAGTTATTAAACAGTAATATATTAACGTTTTAAGAAGTAAAGATGCATTAAGCACCACTGGAGTGGTTTCGGGTAAGCTACATTTTAAAGCCGGTATAACATAACAGGTAAGTAGTACTAACAGCAGCTAAAATGTATATGGATCATCTCTTGGTAGTTGATCTCTTTTGAGAGGTGCTACACGACGGCTGTGGTATAGAAATTACATTTTCTATGTGAACGTCCAAATTTCTGTCTGTGGTAATGTGCCTTACCGTCATTACCAGCAATTAAAAGAAAATCATTTTTGTGTCCTCAGCAGTGTTAAAAGAGAAAGGCATTGGTTTGGGATAAAAGGAAAAAAGGTGTAAAGAAAGGAAACTTGCCTTTTTCTTTTATATGGTGTAGAGAGAGGTCTTCGCTGACGATATGAGCGTCGCGGTGGGTCTCGTGTAGACTGGAGAGATGGCCCTGCCATTAGCTGTCCAGGATGGCACTGTCAGTCTTCCACTCCTGTGCGTGTCTTCATAATCCGACCTGATGACCTTATAATCGTATAAGTGTAAAAGAAAGTGCGAAGCGCCTTAATATTAGTTTGCCGCGGTCTAGAAATGGGATCCCGTGTTTACAGTTGCATGGGATATAGCTCATGTGAAGGAGGAAAAAAATTAAAAGTGTTTACTTTCACTTAAGGCAGAAGTTCAGTCAGCGTCTCAAAGGCCGGCACAGCTACGCACGCGCGCGCTGGCTGCCCGACTTTTTTGAAGTGCAGGAAACGGCACTTTTTGCAGACACGTTCACGTGATCAAAAGTCTCCACGCTCTTTAGAGGTCTTGCTTTCTCTGCGTACTGCGTTCATAGTCAGTTCACGTGAGCTGCTCGGAGTACATGCATCGAAGCTTCTAAGCTGTGCCTGTGCTATCTTGTGCGATTTCGCGATGTCCACGGCTTTATTTAATGTTAGCTAAGACCCGGCACTTAAAAGTTTCTCGCTACAGCAATTTTAACTCTGTTACAATGTGATCCAAAGTCTCGTTTACAACTCGTGTCTTCTCATTAAACTTGTATCTCGCGAATAAAGTATTCAGCTTTTTTCTTCAGCGCTCTTTTGGAGCTCTTCCTTTTTTTCTATGTACTGCAGTCACAGTCAGTTCACGTGATTACGTGGGAGGCGTGATGATGTCATACGCAGCTCCGCCCCCCTCACGGCCATCGAGCTAACATCCATTACAGTATATGGAGAAAAATAGGTTCCAGTTATGACCATTACGCGTAGAATTTCGAAATGAAACCTGTCCAACTTTCGTAAGTAAGCTGTAATGAATAAGCCTGCCAAATTTCAGCCTTCTACCTACATGGGAAGTTGGAGAATTAATGATGAGTGAGTGAGTCAGTGAGTCAGTGAGTGACTTTTATTAGTATAGATGACAAAATAAACTATCAGGTTAAAGTGGAAATTTCAAGATTAATGTCAACATTTTAACTTTAATCTCAACCTTTTTTTCTTCACTATATGTCCCTATTTTTGTTCTTCTCTGTGATCCTAATATGCTTCTGTATGACACTCAAAAATTCACCTTTTCACAAGGCATAATGCATGAGGTCCCAGGCAATCTGTATTTATTTTATTACTTTAGTCACTCAAGGTATGTAGACCAAATAAAGAAATCTAAAAGTAAACCATTTTTTTATTAAGAATAGAACAACAGCAAGTGAAATAAATAATAGAAAACTGTAAATAATAGTAAAGTCTAGATGTAAAGCCCTAATACACTCTTGGTTTAAACTCAAAAAGCTTAAATATTACTTAACATAAAGATAAATTTAACATCTGTGTCAAAGGAGAAGTCATCTTGGGCAGCTTTTAGATTTAACAGTGTGGCAGATGCTTGGATGGCATCTTCATGATCCAGGTGAACAGAATGTCACTGGTGGAGAGAGTAAAAGTAGCCATTAAAACATCCACTACAAAAACTTTAAAATTTAAACTGTGATTTAACAGCAATATTATATGACTGGTTGGGATAAGCTGTTTAGTACTGGTACTGTTGTGCTAATCCAGTTCCTAATGGCGCTTTTCCACTGCATAGTACGGCACGACATGGTTCAGTTCAGCTCACTTTTGGGGGGTTTTCCACTGGGAACAGTACCTGGTACCTGGTCCTTTTTTAAGTACCACCTCAGCCGAGGTTCCAAGCACGTCGAACCGTTACCAAAACGTGACGTGTAAACTCTGCTGGTCACTGATTGGCTGGAGAAAATCGTCATTACTACGTCACTGGCTATTCTTTTCTTTAAAGGTACACACACGCAGAAGTTTGTGTCCCGTCTCTCCATCGCTGGACGCAGTTTGTTGCATAAGTGGATGAATGTTTCTTCAGACATTAAAGTTCTCCAGCCACTGAGTGTTTGTAAAACCGGGAACAATCACATCCCACCACTCTGAAGCACAGTTAAATGTCCAAACAGATGGTCTATTGCGGCGACTTTTTTGCAAAATGTGGAAGATCTGTAATATACAGAATCAGCATTTTAATGTTACACTGGCAGTTAAGTTCATTTTATGCTTTGCAACAGTGATAAAAGTTAGCTAGTGATGTGCTTTTTTTAGATGCTTACCCTTACGCGTCGTCGAGCTAAAGTGTTGTCGTTGTCTGCGTGTTGATGTAAAAGTTCCACGGTGTCACGGCAGTAGAGGCGGCGCAACTATAACGACACATGAATAATCCCGCCCACTCTAAAGCGGTACTAAACTGCAGTCGAAACGCAAACCGAGCCAAACTGAGCCGAACCAAGGTGAGCTGTACTGAACCGTGCTGTGCCATACTATGCAGTGGAAAAGCGCCTTAAGATTCCTAAAATAGGTTCCTAGATTCACAATTCAGCTATAATACTGTAGCTTATGGCTACCATTATCAAACTAATTAGGGAATAAAATTCCTTTTACATGCATTACAGTCATTTCATACATGATCAGTGTCCCAAGTTTTCTTCCTGACTGTTCCACCTTCGATACTAATAACATCAAGAATTTGACTGCTCTGTCCATCTAATGAATAAAAGAATATTGATTGAAGGGGTATGATTGTAATGCAGATGGGTTCTGTATTTATCAGAAATACATGAAATAAATAATACATTTCAATAAGCAGACAAGCAAGAAGAAAAGGAGGGAGAGAAAGAATGATGCATGTAGCCAATTAATGAGGTGGACTGGCAAGAAAGGAAATCACAAAGCAATCACTTCTATAGGATCATGGAAGACGTCAAACACAACAAAAAAAAAAACAAAAATGTGAACAAAATCGAAAAATTAATAGCCATCACTCTTGAATTCCATCCACCCTGGATTATTTTTACCCAGTCTCTTGTCTATGCATTTTTTCTCTAACAATTTTGTCATTGTTCCTTTTTTTTCACTTTCCTTCAAAAGCACCTAACACTCCATTTTAATTTGTTCTGTTGTTTCTCAAGGTTGAAAGGATTTCACCATGTTTAGGCTGGTGCAAAATGTTTGGGTAAATAGGCAACTCCTGAAGATTTGGACTTAAAGGAATTGACAGAAAACTCAGGGCTTTCAAGTCCCTTTAGCTGGTACAGAGGTTTCCTATGTTGGCCTTAAGTTTCGGAGTCCATCTTTAGCAACCATTTAAAGGTACAGGTTTCGCCAAGCAGGGATGTTTTTCGATCAGTGCTTTAAAACACCTCTTTAAGATAATTTTTATTTTTAATTATTATCTTATTTATAATTATAAACCTTTTTTCATGTGTGTGCATCTATGGCATTACATCCATTGCTATTTATATCTACGTATTGTCTGTACTTTTATTTAGGGCATGATGTTTCTTTGGGGGAATACGCCAATGGGGAATATTGTCTAGGGCTTCACCTGAGCTTTGACTGGCACTACTGACACTCAGTACACTTTGAAGTTGGCTGCTTACTTTGTATTCCAAATTGTGTAAAAACATTACACACCAGGTGGGACATTAAGAACAGAGCACACTGTGTAGAAAGCACACAATGGAACTGACAGTTAGTTATGTGGGTACTAACACTGCAATATGGTTCTATATTTACTGTGTCCTGGTACTACCATCTACCATGATCATTGTCGCTCTATAGCTTCCTTGATGCGATTTTCTTTACCGTTTTTTTATTTTGTTGTTGTTTTGCATCCACTCTGTAGTTTAGGCTTACATGAACAATACATCTACTATTACAAACCATCTATTGGAAGTAATGACTGTTTGAAAAAATATAATCACCTAATTCTTGTGTATGTTTACATATCATGTTTTGAGATCAAGGTTGCAAATTTTTTCTTTTGGGAAGGGAACATCCAAGTACAAAAATAGCACAAAATGTAAATGTTCCACTTTTACTAACAAAAAAACACTGAAGGAAATAACAATTGTAAACATTGTATCTAACTTTTTAGATGCTTTCTATTACCCAAACATAAAAATGAACAAGGCAATTTGCTGTTTTTATGATTAGAAACTTATTTTTAATATCCAAAGTCTTTGAGATGATCAAACACCAAACACTTATCCAATCAGAACTAACAGACACACAATTGAGCTCTAAGGTAATAGTATGATAAAATTTATACATTTATAAATTTAATATAATTTAAAATACTAAAAATAAGATAAATTGATACATTTTGAGGAGACCATTCATAGGTATCAAGGAAATATTTTGTTGCTTTGTTTTTGCTTGTTTGTTGCTTTCAATTACAAGACAACATAATGAGTACAATGGGGTGTTTAGTGGGAACTAAATGGGAAGCAGACAGATCAGCTTTAAAAGCAATATACACCAGATTAATTAGACCAATAATAGATTATAGTTGTACTAGACATTAAGCCTGTTACAATAACGGGCGCTACAACAGTAGTGCATAAACATTAGTAGGAACAGTCTATATTAAATGGCAATTTTTTTTTTTGTCAAAAATATTTTTGCAAGAAGCCTAAAGTAAAATAATAATAAAAATAAAATACAAACGTATATGACAATACACAAGTATAATTAATATTGCCTTAGTGCAAAACTTGTAACAATGTAACAATCTGTAAAACACAATATCTGAAGAAGATATTTAGGTAAAATTTTTTTTACCTCATGAAATTTTTCTATACAATTTCATTACAGACAACATTTCTTGTAAATATTCTGTCTGAGTTTGGGAACAGTTTGCTTTGTTCAGGACCATCTACAACATTTACAACAACATCTGGAAAACTTCTAACTCTTGATAATGCAACATATAACTGACCGTGGCTGAATACTGGTTCTGGCAAGTAAATGCCAACTTTTTCTAAGGTTTGCTCTTCTGAGTCTTTCTCTTTTAGTGTTTTTCTGACGGCCATTTTGTTTTTCTTTAATCGATCTATTTGCTCGTATTTTTCTTTGTCTTTCAGCCTTTCTTTTGTTGATGTTTACTTGTTGAGCTGACCGTTCTTCCAGGAGATGTTGCCTATATAGGATTTGATTGTCTGTGTCTTTTGTCCTACTTGACGTGTCTTTTTTTATGGGTGGCATGTTGTTAGTAGATACGTCCGTAATATTTTCTGTTACAGTAATACTGGCTTGTATGTGGCTGTAATATGCGTCAATGTATTGTGTGTCTTCAATTTTCTCTCGCAGTAATACTGGTTTGTATTTCTGTAATATGCCTGTAATTTTCTCTGACAGTAATACTGGCTTTGATGTCCGTAATATGACTTTTAATTTTCTGTCACAACAGTGGGCAATCAGCAGAGTTTCCCCAGCAACTGATGTAATGTGTGGTGTGTAGCTGATAATCGTGCCCGTGGCGTCTCCCCAGCAATTACTGTTTAGTTCCCCAGCAAGTATTTTAATTTGTGCTGGCGTGCAGCTGATTATTGTATATGTGGCGTCTCCCCAGTAACGGATTTTATGCGCGCGCCGCAACTACCCAATCAGCACTCTCCCGAGCAATGGTGTCCTTTATTTCTTATCATGCACGGCCGTGGCAAGGCCATTCACTGTGTGCCCAGCTTCCAGTGTGTGTGCGTCCACAGTGCCGTGCGCATGGGCGGGGCACGGTGTGATGCGCGGCCTACTCATGCGAACTTCACCAGAAGACACACACACACGGACACCTGGACGCACACAGGGGTTTTATTAAAGAGGATGGTATACAGCACAACTTCTAAAACAACATTAAAAACTAGACCATATTCAATATCAAATTTTGAGCAGTCATTGTTCCCAAATTACGTCTACAAATGAGTAAAAGGGTCACTGATGGGATATCAGTTTAAGCAGGAAAAATTATTGCATTACTGTTATGTGATTTAATGGATTGAAGACTTTGGTCCAATAAGATTCATGTTCATCTCTATATAGCCTAACGTATAGGTGCTCCAATAATAGGCCAGACATTTTGATTGAAATTCAATAAACAGAAATCAAATGATGGGTCTCACTGTAACATTTTTATGGATTCCAGCTCATATTGGTATTTAAGGTAATGAAACAGCAGATCAAACTGCAAAATAATTTAGAAAATATGAACAAATACAGTTAGTACAGTATTTGTATTTTGTAAATACAGTTACAGTGAGTAAATCTGAAGTGAGAAGTATTGTTAAACAAATGATGAAAGAATATATAATATTACAGTTTCAGAGGTATAACAAGGATAGGAAAATTTTAGCAGAAAACCTCAGGGAACTGAAAGTGAATCTTATTTTGGAAGATATTTTGTAGAAGAGGTTGGGGAATGCATGCTGTTGGTGTATATTACAATTTTTGAAGGATACCAAGTTGAATGAGAGAATATAGTAATGAGAACATTGTGATCCACACTCCATACCAGGTGGGAGCGGAAATGCACCAAACTGTTGTGTGCCAATCACTTGCAAAACTAGAACAAAAGAAGAGTATTTTGACCATTCTGTCAATGCTGCAGCAGACTGCTGTGATGAATGCTTCCACTTCATGAAGTGATATTAAAGATGAATAGGACAAATCTTATTTATTTTGATAATCTGAAGTGGAAGTATAGTCACATAACAACATTTGGTGTGTTACCTATGAAACTCCCTTTAACTGCTGGAAACCAGTTTATGTGTCCTCATAAAATCAAGTCTCTATTGCATGAATTTGATTTTAGAGGTGACATGCAGTATATTCTAAATTCTGACAGGCTGCTCCACAGGGTACTCAGGTCAGCTGCACCCCTTGTATGCTACGATTTTAAAGGATAATGTGTTACTCTTACCTACATGTCTGTTGGATACCTAGCAACATCTCTAAGGGTACATACGAGAAAATCACTCAATTATAAATAAAAGATAGGAGATGTCCTACATGAAGCAACATTGACACTATGTGTTCATCATCTATTATGTTTAGCCAGGGTTCTTTTTCTTTGTCTTTTCTTATTTTTATTTGTCAGGTTTTCAAATTTTTGTTAATATTGTTATGTGTATATTTTATTTTGTATCTATGTGTAGTATATTGTTAACATGTGACCCTAACTGTCTGTGTGTGGCACCCCATTCTCAGGTAATGGTGCACTGAGTGTGTTAGGAGACTATTGTATTGCTTTTTATCCATATTTATTGTTCTTTCTGATTATTTCTTTTCTGTCTCTGGATTTTGCTTACAAATTTTTTTTTTGTAATTTGTTTGCTTTGTATTCCGTTTCAAGCACAACCCCTTTGCTCTTTTTTTTTATTTTATCTTTTTCAACAAATATTTGATTTATAAAGATAAGACTTTAATTTGTGTAACGACAGAGTTTTTCACAGTTCACATGCCTGCAGCTACTAGTTGGGGGATAGTATGAGGTGTGGCTATTTTGCACAGGCCAGTGGCGATCAATGCCTGCTTTAGTTGCACTTTTTGGAAGCCTCAACCCTTTTCCTATATGATTCTGTCTCCTATTCATGACACTAAGCAATATGCAGAAGTGATTAAAAGGGTAAATTAAATGTTATGTTATATAATAAAAGCTGTTGAATATAAATTGAAAGATGTTATTCTTAGACTATATAATGCACTATTGCTCTGTTGTGCGTAGTTCTGCTCACCACGCTACAAACTAGACATAGCATAGAAGCAGAAGCATTTGAAACTGTGCAGAGTAGAACAACCAGGTACATTTCTAAGATTTAAGAACATGTTGTACTCTGAAAGACTCAGAGAATTAATCCTGTTTAGTCTTGAGCAGAGAATGTTGTATCAATCAACAATCAATCAACATTTATTTATATAGCACATATTCATACAAAAAAATGTAGCTCAAAGTGCTTTACAAAATGAATAGAAAATAGAAGACACAATAAAAATAAACATAAGTCAACATTAATTAACATAGAATAAAGTAAGGTCCGATGGCCAGGGTGGACAGAAAAACAAAAAACTCCAAAGGCTGGAGAAAAAATAAAATCTCTAGGGTTCCAGACCACGAGACCGCCCAGTCCCCTCTGGGCAATCTACCTAACATAAATCAAACAGTCCTCTTTGTATTTAGGGTTTTCATGGAAGGACCTGATGATGATGGTCACGTAGACTTCTGGCTTTCAGTCCATCAATGTTGGAGCATCATGATGCTTTGAGTAGGTGGTGGTGGCACAAGCCGCCACCACAAAGAAACCGGAAAAAGAAACAGAAGAGAGAGTAGGGGTCAGTACGGATTTTAGAGCCACCATGAATAGTTATTATGAAGAATTGAACATACAGAGTATCAGGATTAAGTTAAAGTGAAGTTATAAAAGGCCATGTTAAAGTAATATGTTTTCAGCAGTGTTTTAAAGTGCTCTACTGTATTTGCCTGGCGAATTCCTATTGGCAGGCTATTCCAGATTTTAGGTGCATAACAGCAGAAGGCCGCCTCACCACTTCTTTTAAGTTTAGCTTTTGGAATTATAAGGAGACACTCATTTGAAGATCTAAGGTTACGATTTGGAATATAACGTGTCAGGCATTCCGATATATAAGATGGAGCGAGATTATTTAAGGCTTTATAAACCATAAGCAGTATTTTAAAGTCAATCCTGAATGACACAGGCAACCAGTGTAGTGACATCAAAACTGGAGAAATGTGTTGGATTTTCTTTTCCCAGTTAGGATTCTAGCAGCTGCATTCTGCACTCGTTGCAAATGATTTATGTCTTTTTGGGTAGTCCTGAGAGGAGTGCGTTACAGTAATCTAGTCTACTGAAAACAAAAGCGAATTAATTTCTCAGCATCTTTCAATGATATAAGAGGTCTAACTTTAGCTATGTTTCTTAAGTGAAAAATGCTGTCCTAGTGGTCTGATGAATATGTGATTTAAAATTCAGATTACAGTCAACGGTTACCCCTAAATTTTTTACTTCCGTCTTAACTTTTAATCCTAGTGCATCAAGTTTATTTCTGATAACCTCATTGAATCCATTATTGCCAATTACTAAAATTTCAGTTTTCTCTTTATTTAGTTTGAGAAAATTACTATTCATCCATTCAGAAATACCAGTAAGACATTGTGTTAGTGAATCGAAGAGTCGGAGTCATCAGGTGCTATTGATAAGTACAGCTGTGTGTCATCAGCATAGCTGTGGTAGCTCACGTTGTAACCTGAGATAATCTGACCTAACGGAAGCATGTAGATTGAGAAAACAGCGGACCCAGGATAGAGCCTTGTGGAACACCATATCGGATATCATGTGTCTTTGAGATTTGATTACCACAACTCACAAAGAATTTTCTCCCTGCCAGGTAGGATTCAAACCAATTTAAGACACTGCCAGAGAGGCCCACCCATTGACTAAGGCGATTTCTAAGAATATTATGATCAATGGTGTCAAATGCAGCACTCAGATCTAAGAGGATGAGAACAGATAAATGGCCTCTGTCTGCATTTACCGCAAGTCATTTACTACTTTAACAAGTGCAGTTTCTGTGCTGTGATTTGTTCTGAAGCCTGACTGAAATTTATCAAGAATAGCATGTTTATTGAGGTGGTCATTTAACTGCATAATGACTGCCTTCTCTAGAATTTTACTTAAGAAGGGCAGGTTAGAAATGGGTCTAAAATTTTCAAAGGCAGAGGGGTCAAGATTATTTTCTTGAGCAGGGGTTTAACTACAGCAGTCTTAAGACAGTCTGGAAAGACCCCCGTATCTAATGATGAATTTACTATGTCCAGAATATTGTCAATTAGCACGCCTGATATTTCTTTGAAAAACCTGGTTGGTATTGGGTCAAGGACGCAGGTGGAGGGTTTCAGTTGAGAGATTATACTATGTAATTCAGGTAAATCTATCCTGGTGAAAGCATTTAATTTGTTTATAATGGAGTACCGGGGCTTTGGAGGTTCTGCAGTGTTGGGGAGATATACTATGTTATCTCTAATATCATTAATTTTTTGATTGAAAAATACAGCAATGTTCTCACAGGTTTCACTGGAAGTATTCTGGGGCATTCCTTTGTGTTACCTGGGTTTAACAGACGATCAATTGTTGAAAATAAGACTCTGGGATTACTAGCATTGTTATTTATAATATTAGAGAAATAGCAGCCTCTCAAGACGGACAGTGTTATTGTATTCTGTTATTTTAACTTCAATATCTTATAATGGATAGTTAGTTTAGTTTTCCTCCATTTACGCTCAGCTCTACGACATGTTCTTTTTAAATCAGACACTCTTTGGGTCTTCCATGGAATAACAGTACTAGAGGATTTTTTAACTGTCTTTTCAGGTGCAACTATGTCAACAGCAGTTCTTACTTTAGAATTAAAGTTTTCCACTTTACTATTTACATTATCCTCGCTATTATAGTTGGCATTATAAACGGACTGATTGCTTAGAATAGTTGTAAGCTTTAAAGCTGCTGATGAGTCAAAGAAGCGTTTTTTAACAAAATGCTTCTCATGAGCGTTTTCTATCTTTATTTCTATATTAAATAGTAGAAGGAAATGGTCTGATAGACCAATATCAGTGACCTGCTTTATATCAACTTTAAGTCCTTTAGTAATCACTAAGTCTAACGTATGACCTGCTTTATGTGTAGGCTGATTACGAGCTGCCTCAAATCAAAAGAGTCCAGGAGGTTCATGAATTCCTTTACTTTTGGTCACACTGATTGTCGACATGAAAGTTAAAGTCGCCGACTATTAAGAGTGTCATAGTTTGTAACTAAAATTGACATTAAGTCAGAGAATTCCTCAAGGAAAGACGTTATATTTAGGAGGTCTATACACGGATAATACGAGAACGTGAGAATCTCCATGAATAACAACGGCGAGATACTCAAAGGACTTAAATTTACCAAAACTAACATCTTTACATTTTAATCGCTCGAGTAAATGTTTGCCAATCCGCCCCTTTTCCCTGGCGGTCTGACGAGTAAAACTGTAATCCGGAGGCAGATTCGATTAAAACTGCGCCCCATTGAATTAAGCCATGTTTCATTTAGCGCAATAAAATCAATGTTTCTATCACTAATAAGATCGTTTATAAAAAATGTCTTGTTAGTTAAAGCTCTAACATTTAATAGTGCCATATTTAATGTTTCTGAAGGGCAGAGCTGAATTTTATGCGTGTTATTGGTAATCGGAACAAAAATTAAGTTATTTTTGTTAACGCCGCTCTGTGTGTACTTTTTATGTAATCTACAATCCGTTTTATAGTCTTAATGCAGTGTTGATCTGAAGTAGTAATTTCAATTAAATTATTGGTGTTTATGCCGCACTGCCTAGATTTTTTACGTGCATTAAGATTTGTTATTAGATTATTAATGATGTGCACTTTAACGGAAGACTCTGTTAAGCCATTATGTCCTATCAAAGCAGTAGCATTACGTAAGGGGTTAACAGTAGAAGTAGACAGTCAAGATAGACGAATTACCTTAGCGATGTTTTCGGAGAGGACCCGGGCGCCAAATCTATTCGGATGCAGTCCATCCCGCTTGAAGTGCGGCCTTTCCCAAAAAAGATCCCAGTTGTCTATAAACCCGATGTCTTGATTCTCGCAGAAGCCTCTCAGCCAGTTGTTTAAACCCAGCAGACGACTGTAGTATTCATTCAATCGTCTGACGAGAGGTAGTGGACCCGAGATGAAGATTTTTGCGGATGGGGTCCTCTCCTTCGTGTCTTCAACTAGTGCTGCGAAGTCAGCCTTGAGAACCTCCGACTCTCGGTGCCTTATGTCGTTTACGCCGGCATGTAGAATGATGGATCCAATTGCCCTCTTGTGCTTCTGGTAGAAGGTCAGCGCCCGCCTCATCACATCTCGAACTCGAGCACCGGGAAAACAAGAAACAAAGGATTTTCGATTAGGGCACGTGATATTCAGGTTTCGTACAATCGAATCACCTACCACGATTACATCACCCGGGGTTGAAGGCAGACTGGGGACGTGGAGAGGGTCGAATCGGTTCTGAATTTGAATGCTCGCCTGTGCCGATGGAGGTGTTCTAGCCTTGAACCCCCGCCTGCAAAGCTGAAACCCGTCGAGGTCTTCATCAGCGTTGTCGTTGTTCCTACGAGGCGCGGGGGTGAAGCTTACTTGCCCTTGGACTTGAGCGGCACGAGGTGGGGTTGATGTTACGCCGACTTCAGTTGTTTGGTGTGGTTTGTCCAGCAGCCGAGTCTTCAAGTCTCTGAGGTACCTTCGTCTGGACAGGAGTTTCTGAATCTGTTTGTCGAGTGCTTGGAGTTCCTCGACAAGCGGCAACGATTCATCTCACTGTCGGCCATTGTCTGCTTCTACTTCCGCTTCCGCTTCGTCACCTAGGAAAGAAAGAGAGAAAGTTAGTTAGAGTCCGTCTGCATGAGGACCTAATCCAGGTTTTTCAAAATTCTCAAATGAATCAGAAAAGTAGATCCAGCAGAATTCCTTCAACTAAAATGTGAATCACATATATGAGGACAACAGTGGAAATTAAGGGGAATTGCATTTAAGACTGAGGGATTCTTTACTTAAAGAGACGTGGGAATCTGAAACAAACTGCCGAGACAAGTAGTTGAAGCAGAAACCTTTGACATTCTTTAAGAAATATTTGAATGAGATATTGGGACAGCTTAGCTATTATCTAAACAAATAGGCTTGATGGGCTGAATGGTCTCCTCTCATTTATCAACTTTTTTATGTTTTAACTCAATTTACCTTTTGTAACACAGGCTAGAAATCTCTACTTTAGCTACAGCAACCCTGATTTTAAAGTGCTGGATTAACTGGCATCTCAAGCTGGTGCAGAAGTCCAGGAACATTACATGAATCCAAATACTAAGCACAGGTCATTCATTGAAATGGTCTTATGTTTAAAAATATTTTGAGGGGCATCTGTGTTTAATCTTTTAGAAAATTTTAATAAAGTTTAAAACAAATAAAAGAAAGCAGTGAATAGTATAATGTCACAGTGCTTAAATATTGCACACATCTTCCTTGTATCTCCAAGACAGATTGAAATCATGGCCATGTCATTGTCTTCCCACGTTTTTTCCAACTGCTCCAGCTTCTTCCCAAAGATTTATAGGATGGATTATTTTTGGTTCTATATGAGTGATTGTTGCTTATGACAGACTTGCATACAATCCAGAAATAATTTCTCCCTTGTACCTGTTACTACTTGGGTAGGCTCCACTTTCTCCTGAACCATGCAAGAAAGAATGAATAAAACAACATGATGTTTTATTGGCATAAATCTATTTAAAAATCGACACTCAGTTTAATGAGTTTTCAAAGGAGTTTATCAAGTGCAGACAAATCTCTTACATAATCTGCAGCTTTCTCGCTTGACAGCAATTTGAATTAACTTACTATAACATCAACTGCCATCACTTCTCCCTGTGCTGAACAAAGTAAGGGAGTTGTTTGTTATAAGCATCAACAGCATCATTTTCTCACATATTCACCTTGCTCCTAGGCAGATACTAATAACAGCTAAAAATATGAAATATTCTGTAAAAGTTAATGCATAGACACTTTGTGTAACGCCGAAAACAAAGTTTTAAAAACAACTTAAGATGAAATAAAGAAAGCTTGCAAAAAGCTCACAATCTCATTTTCATGTGATGCAGTGACAGTAATTTCACAGTAAAAAGTTGCTTAACCTTTGGGGATGCAATAATTAAAAAGCTTGAGTAAATATTTTCCTCAGCAGCGCAACATTTTTATTTTACACCCATAAAACTCATTCCATTACTGGTATAATAAGAAGTGTGGCATTATTTCCTCCTTAATGTCTAGTTGGAAAGTTTCTCACTGAACAAATTGTTCCTCTTATCCCGACACTATATAATATTTTATGTTTATGCCTTTTAAAGTCAGGGTCTCAGACTATGTGATAGACCACCAGTTACTCAAAGAGGGCCTCCAAATGTAGTATTTAGAATATAGATTTGTTGGCAAATAGTTGTATCTGTTAAAGAAATTTTAATTTTTACCAAGTTGCATTCAAGGCTTGCAATGAGTTCCTTGGACAGCAGAGGGTCCTAGACCTCAAAAGACAGGGGAAAGGCCAGTCAGGAGCCATACTGATGTAGTTAATGAAATAAATAGTCTACATGCACTAGAAAGGGAGAGACAAACCCCCAGGAAGCTAAAGAAGTAATAAGACAGATACAATTGCCTAGTTACGAAAGCAAGCAGAAGCAGAATTGCCAAGGGTGTAATGGGGTATATTGGATAAGGAAGTTGCATCTACAACAGATAGCTGCTGGTTCTGTAACTCTGTAAAATGTGATATATAAATAAATCTTGTTGTTGTTGTTGATGATGTTAAAAAACTATAGCTTACTGTCTGAAATTAGAAAGACCTATCTTAGCAGTGATTATGGCAAGTCCATTCCTCCATTAATTGTTGAATTTGCTTAATTCATTTCAGGGTTACAGGGCACATTCATCACATAACTGTTGTGGAAAATTCAGCCCCAGACACACACACGCACAGAGACACACATGCCAAAATATGTTTTTTTATTTTCCTGCCCTCAACTATGGCTCAATTTCTTCATTTTTTCTCTTTTTTCTTTCTCTTCTGCTACTACTATTTCCACCTTCACTCCTCCACACAAGCTGTGTCCTCCACCTCCAGACTCCGGCTCCTTGAATGGAGTAAGGCGGCGTCTTTCATACCGCACCTGGAAGTGCTCCAGGTGCTCCCTGATCATCATCCAGCAGCACAGGTGTAGTGGAGGTGCTGCATAGGAACCCAGATCCTGTTCTGGCAGTACTTACGGGTTGAGTTTCCAAGCTCATGGCCCTGATGCCATCCAAGGGGGCTGCCCTCTCATGTTTCGGCAAAGGTACTGCTGTTGATATGTCCTCTCCCCCGGTCCTCTCATCAGAAGGGCATCCCGACCTGGCAAGGCCCCTGGCTGTCTGACCCCCTGTTAAATATGTAAGATTTTTTTCATTTTTGGCGTATTTTACACCTACTAGATAGTCAGCTTTTTACAAATTCAGTATTTAATCATTACGTCGGTAATTTTCCCAGCATAAAAAAATATATTTTAACACAAACACAGTAATCCTAATTTTCTTAGTAGACTATTTGTGTCAAAATCAAGATAAAAAACTTTTAAATCTAAAACACATTGCCAGTTCCCAAATTAGGATTTAAATTTAGCAAAGAAAACAACTCTAGCAACCCAGTTTGCACAAGCATGCAAATTCAATGCAAATATACATCTTATTTCTTTGCCTGCTGGGGTTTGAGTCCTTTACTCCCTGACAAGTCAGTTAAACAATCAATAAAAACTAAATAATTTAAAACTGAAATTGTTTGACAGGCTGCATCACTGGACGGATATGAAGGTAAGAGATCATGTATTAAAAAATATTTCTAAGTATTTATATAAAAGTAACAATAATAATTTAGGTTTTTAAATGTAAAATGATTTTATTCAAAATAGATATTTGTTGGTTTAATTTATCATTTGTTTTGCATCTAGACTAGAATTTCTTTTAATCATTAAAGTCTTATCTTGTAATAAAGTAATATTCTTCTAGAACTGGACACAATACAATATAAAGTGGAAGGGCATTGTATTATGTGTGATTTGAAAAATTAAATGAATGTTATAATTTAGAGCATACAGAATAAATTGAAATGTTTAAACATTATTTACAAATTAAGTGGTATACAAGATATTTTTCAGTACATGGAATAAAGTTACCTCACTGTCATGCAAGTAAAGTAATTAATAATTATTATGCAGAAAACCTGAAAGAATTCCATACCTCAAGGTTACATTCTTCTCCCCTTAAGCTTATTTCTGACTAACTTATTTTTCCGATTTACTGATAAGACTACTCAGGCTAGGGCAGCACGGTGGCGCAGTGGTAGCACTGTTACCTCGCAGTAAGGAGACCTGGGTTTGCTTCCCGGGTCCTCCCTGGGTGGAGTTTGCATGTTCTCCCCATGTATGTGTGGGCTTTCTCCGGGTGCTCCGGTTTCCTCCCACAGTCCAAAGACATGCAGGTTAGGTGCATTGACAATCCTAAAATTGTCCCTAATGTGCGTGCTTGGTGTGTGTGTGAGTATGCCCTGTGGTGGGCTGGTGCCTTGCCCGGGATTTGTTCTTGCTTTGCACCCTGAGCTGCCTGGGATTGGCTCCAGCAGTCCCCTGTGACCCTGTGTTAGGATATAGCAGGTTGGACGATGACTGACTACTCAGGCTTTCAACATATGACACTGCATACTGAAATATCTAATTTTATTGAACAGTAATTTGATATCATTAAGAGACCAAAGTTAAAACACAAAAGAGTTGACCATTTAATTCAAAAGAAAAAAGAAAAACTTAGTAGAAGTGGTTGAGAGAGTCATATCAGTGTCCTTTGCTGTATGTACATTTTTTTACAGTGTGTTTAGTCTTATTTGCTAATATGTATTTTTAGAAACATTATTAACTATGATAAAATTTAACTGCAATGTAAGATTAAATGGGGTTGCTTAGATGTCTGTGAAAGAAATATATGCACACCATGGGTCAGTTTCTTAAAATGAATGGTTGCAAAGGGACTGGCCAAATGTTCCATTCTAGCTTTACAAAGAAAACTAGAGGTGTCGGAATTCTCATACTGTACATAGAACAGACTCATTTGTAGCATCAGATGTAGTATTGGATCCTGAAGGGAGATATATGATGGTAATGGGAGACTTGTCTAATGATTTTGATAAATGTTTATGCACCTAATGTTGATGATAAGGAATTTATGCAAAATGTATTTGCATCCATTCCCAATCTGAACACTCATAAAATTATAATGGCTGGGGACTTTAATTGTGTTTTAAATCCACTTTTAGATAGGACTTCTACCACAGGGGGAATGGCATCTAACACCGCAAAGATAATTACAAAGTTTATAACCCAAACTCAAGAATATATTCTTTCTACTCACCAGTACATCATTGCTACTCAAGGATTGATTATTTCTTTATAGATAATAACTTGTTGCCTATGATTAAATCTTACAAATATGATGCTATTGTTATTTCTGACCATACACTTCTGATCTTGGAGCTAAAGTTACTATGCCCCACACACTCACCTTGCAGATGGCGTCTCAACCCGCTTCTATTAGCAGACGAGAATTGTACAGAATTTATATCCAAACAAATCAGCTTCTTCCTAGAGACAAATACATCCTCAGAGATTTCTGCAGGAATACTCTGGGAAACTCTTAAGGCCTTCTTAAGAGGACAGATTATCTCATATCTTTCCCACAGAAATAAATTAGAAACCAAGAAAGTAGCAGAGATAAAAAGCGAAATTACTAGAATAGATGAAGAACATGCCAGACTACCAAGCGAGGCTCTACATAGGAAAAGGCAGGCTCTGCATTCAGAACTAAACCTCTTGACAACTAAAGAAACAGAACAACTAATTTATAAATCCAGACATCATTACTTACTATGAACATGGAGAGAAAGCTAATAAGCTTTTAGCTCAACAAATTCACAAGCAAGAAGTGCACAACGCAATCTCAGTAATCACCAACACAAACGGAGATAAAATCATCGACCACAAAAATATAATGCACACTTTCAGAGACTACTATAAATCCCTATATACTACTGAGTTTAAAGAAGACAATACACAATCTAATGCATTTCTGGATACATTACAGATACCACAAATAGACACTTTTAGTGTGGAGGAACTTGATAAACCTCTGGTGTTATCAGAATTACTAGATGCTATAAAGTCACTTCAAGGCGGGAAAGCAGCAGGCCCTGATGGCTACCCTGCAGAATTTTATAAGAAATTCTCTGCTCAGCTAGCTCCCCTCCTATTAGCAACATTTACAGAAGCCAGAGACAACCAAACTCTTTCTCAAACTTTTCGCCAAGCACTAATCACCGTTTTTCCAAAACAAAATAAGGACTTATTACAATGTGCATCATACAGACCAATTTCACTCCTGAATAATGACGTTAAAATACTCTCTAAAATCATAGCTAGAAGGATGGAGAAAGTGCTCCCCTTGGTAATATCACAAGATCAAACTGGATTTATCAGGGGCCGACACTTATCTTCAAATCTTTGACGCCTGTTTAATGTAATATACTCACCAACTAAATCAAACACCCCAGAAATATTATTATCATTGGATGCAGAAAAAGCATTTGACATGATTGAATGGAAATACCTTTTTACTACATTGGAGAAATTTGGGTTTGGCCCGAACATTTGTGCATGGATCAAATTACTGTATACCAATCCAGAAGCTTCAGTTTGTATCAACAACATTTGTTCAGACTACTTTAAACTAGAACGTGGTACTAGACAAGGATGCCCCTTGTCACCGCTACTGTTTGCAATTGCCATTGAACCACTGGCAGTACATTGTCGAAATACTGATCAGATAAAGGGGATTATCAGAGAAGGATTGGAACAGAAAATTTCAATATATGCAGATGATATGGTACTGTATATATCAGACCCACAAAATTCTGTGCCTGCAGTCTTAACAGCACTCACAGAATTTCAAAAGATCTCTGGTCTCAGAATTAATCTGAATAAAAGTGTACTTTTCCAGTGAATTCTCAAGCATATAATATTAGATTAGACATCCTACCTTTTATCATTGCAGAACAGTTTAAATACCTAGGGGTAAACATCACAAGTAAACATAAAGCTCTTTATCAACAAAATTTCGCCATCTGCATGGAAAAAATTAAGCAAGACTTGCATAGATGGTCAACCCTTCATCTCACTCTAGCCGGAAGAATCAACACTGTCAAGATGAATATTCTTCCTAAGCTCCTTTTTTTATTTCAAAACATTCCAATATACATCAATAAATCATTTTTTAAGCAATTAGATTCAACGATAACCTCATTTATTTGGAACTCAAAACATCCACGCATCCAAAGAGCGACCCTACAAAGACAAAAGGCAGAAGGCGGCATGGCTCTACCTAACTTCCAGTTTTATTACTGGGCAGCAAAAATACAAGCTATAAAAACCTGGACACAAATTGAAGAACATACACAGGTTTGGTCCGCAATTGAAGTAAATTCCTGCAGTACTTCTTTATATTCCCTGCTCTGTGCCCCAATGAACACAAGTTATTGGCAATATACTGATAACCCAATTGTGCTTCACTCACTTAGAATATGGAAACAATGTAGAAAGCATTTTAAGATGGAGAGGTTTTTGTCTGTGGCACCTCTGCAGGAGAACCACCTCTTTCAACCCTCGCGAACATATGCAGTTTTTAATATCTGGAAAAAAATTTGGGATTAACTTGCTTAGAGATCTTTATATAGACAACGTCTTTGCATCCTCTCGAGCTCCATATGCGCAAAGCATACAATTATACAACTCAAAATTATATATCGAGCACATTTGTCTTGACTAAAACTCTCCAAAATGTTTCCAGGGCATGATCCAACCTGCGAATGCTGCAATCAAGTCCCAGCCTCACTGGGTCACATGTTCTGGGCTTGCACCAAATTAACATCATTTGGACCAAGATTTTTAATTACCTTTCAGACAGCCTTGGTCTCACAATCCCTCCTAACCCATTAACAGCTGTGTTTGGGGTTCTCCCAGATGGGTTTAAAGTGGAGAAAGACAAACAAATTATGATTGCATTCACTACACTTTTGGCACGCAGACTTATTCTGATAAACTGGAAGAACCCAAACTCTCCTCTTTTAAGTCAGTGGGAAACCAATGTGTTATACTATTTGAAATTGGAAAAATCAAATACTCAGTAATATTTTAAAATAAGCTCTTAAAGCACAGAGGAAGCAACTATTTCCGTATATCTTTGTCTTCTGCATTCATCTCTATTGACTTATCAAACTTATTATTTTAGGTATGTTTACAAGCCTTAAATTTTACGCCGTTTGCCTTGCTCTCTCTCTCAGGGGTGGGGGTCGATTTGTTCTTAACTCAATTTTACTTTTTGTAAAAATTGATTGATTTGTATGGAATGATTGCAATAAAATAAAAAAATGTAGCTGATACTTGTTTGGCTTTTTGCAGTCTTTTCCTGCACGTCTCCTTATTGCTAATCCACCACCCAGTCTTTAGCATCGGCTTTCATTGAATTGAAAGGAGGAGAAGCATTACGCTAACCCTATCAGAACTGGCTGATGTTAAGAGTGGTGTTCCATAGGGATCAGTGCTAGGGTCACTGCTATTTTTAATATATATAAATGACTTGGATAGGAATATAAGTAACAAGGTGGTTAAGTTTGCAGATGATACCAAGCTAGGTGGATTGGCAGATAATTTAGAAACTGTTGACTTATTACAGAAGTTGTTAGACAGTATATAGGCTTGTGAAGATTTGTGGCAGGTGAAATTTAAAGGAAGTAAATGTAAAGTATTAGACCTAGGGAGTAAAAATGTTAAGGTTGAATATACAATGAGAGGTCTTAAATTGAAAGTATACCTTATGAGGAGGATTTAAGAGTTGTAGTGTGCTTGATGCTATCAACTGCCAAACAGTGTTCAGAAGCCATTAAGGAGGCTAACAGAATGTTAGGTTATATACAGAGGTGGGTAGTAACGAGTTACATTTACTCCGTTACATTTACTTGAGTAACTTTTAAAAAAATTGTACTTCTAAGAGTATTTTACTGCATCATACTTTTTACTTTTACTTGAGTACATTTGTGAAGAAGAAACGCTACTGTTACTCTGCTACATTGGGCAACACTTGACTCGTTACTTTTTTCCATTTACACATTACACTATATTTTTGCAGGAAAGAAGTCGCCAGTGGATTTACTGCATGACTGTTTCACCAATTAGACATAGCAACAATAATCACATGACTCCGTTTCACCAGTCAGACATTGCCATGCAGTCACATGACCACATATGAACTTCCTGTGTCTTGCAGCCTTTGAGTGACTTTTTAGTTATGCGGGGCTCCTGTTCACTGCTTAATGGTCACAGCTTCACTGAAAGAAGCAGATCGCCGTTCCCAAGCCTGCCTTTCATGTTTTTTAACCGCTTGTCTTTTCTCTTTTACTTTGATTCCCCCTCCCTTTTTTTGAGCTGACCCGTATATATACACCCCCGTCTCCATGGGCCTTAATTACACGCCGCAGGAAGCCAATGAAACAATAGAGAATGATCGCTAGTGCAGGTGTGACTCGCTCTAACTACCTCATTAACTCCCCGCGGTCGTGCAATTGCACCCATGGAGACTGAAACGGCTTTATGGATTTGAAACTTTTTTTTTCAAGCCGTGGACCCGCTACACCACAAAGTGAATATGCAGTATTATACTGTCAGTGTACAGGATATCTCGTCACTGTAAGTAGTTTGCACTGTTCAAACATACATGTTACCTACTGTAGGTATCGGCTTCAAAAGCTTTGTTGTGAAAAACTGAGATTTGGAACTTTGTGTTATTTGTGCATCTTTATTTTGTAAAGATGTTATTTATTTTTACTCATTTTTTTATTTTATTATTTGGAAATAACAGAATTTGCACATTATTTTATATTTTTGTCTGTCTTATTATAACATTTCTAAAAAATAAATCATTTATTATGTTCAAACAGTTACTCTGTACTTGAGTAGTGTTTTTTACTCTTACTTGAGTAATTTTTTGGATGACTACTTTTTACTTCTACTTGAGTAATGTTATTTTGAAGTAACGCTACTCTTACTTGAGTACAATTTTTGGCTACTCTACCCAACTCTGTTTATATAGCATGATGTGTGGAGTACAAGTCTAAGAAGGTTGTGCTGAAGCTTTATAATACACTGGTGAGGTCTCATGTCAACTACTGTATGCAGTTTTGGACTCCAGACTACAAAAGGTACATAATAGCACTAGCAAAAGTCCAGAAAAGAATGGCAAGGCTGATTCCAGTGCTACAGGAGATGAGTTATGAGGAAACATTAAAAGAGGTGACACGATTGAAGTGTTTAAAATTATTAACAAAATTAGTACAGTGGATCGAGACTGTTACGTTAAAATGAGTTCATCAAGAATATGGGGACACAGTTGGAAACCATTTTGGACAAACATTAGGAAGTTTTTCTTCACACAGAGAACCATAGACACATGGAATAAGTTATCAAGTAGTGTAATAGACAGCATGACTTTAGGGACCTTCAAAACCAGACTTAATATTATTTTGGAAAAGTGAAGTGGATAGGATTTGTGATACATGAGACCTTGCCTCCATGAGCACTGCACTGTTCACAGTCTCTCTTAACACCTCCAGCTATGCTACCCCCCTTTGGATTGGCTCCAGCATCTGTTCCTGTCATGCAATCTGCTTGCTTTTGTCATGCCAACAGTTAGATAATAATGCCTTTAAATTGTAGCACAAGATCCTGACTCAGAGTAAATGACTTTGATATAATCCTAATGGATACACATCAAGAATTTGGAAAATACATATGAGAAACACAATTTTAAGTCTCTTTTGCATTGCTATAAGGACCACATCTGATAAAAACATGAAACCTACAATCTTTCGATTTAACCTTGGGAAATAAAGTGTATATAATCAAAGTAATTTGAATCATAATGACACAAAAGCATTACTGGCAATTCTGGAACAAATAAATCTGGTCTTGAATTTTGTTCAAGCTCTGAAGACAAGCAAGTGCCTGAAGCTGACCAAGAGCGTTGCTGAACTGACTTTGCTTGCAGAGCCCACTCATGGTGTGCCATGACATCATCTTTATTTGGTTTATTGCATGCTGGGTGTGTTCATTTGTTTTTAAAAATGTGTTCCTAAAACCTCTGTTTTTATATGCCACTCTGAGGTGCTGTTCTTTCCAGCTCCCCTTTAAAAAATAACTCATGAGAAGACCTTGAAATACTAAAATATGAATGGGGAAGTGTGATTTGATTCCTATAGTTACAGACATCTAGCCTGATAAGCAGTGCTCCTTATTGGTAAGGCTCGAAAAGTATCACACCAGACCTACCCACACAGGCAACACAGCAATACAAGCCAATCAATTACTAATACACAAATTATCCAGTGTGGCTGACAGCCAGGGCCCTTACCTGGCCGGGATGCCTATATTTTGGAAGGATCCGGAGAGAAAATAAGCACCGGGCATTATCTCTCCCTAGAGTGCTAGAGTTGCTGCTCTGTGAAAAGGTTGCTGCTTTGCACAGTGCCCTGGAAGTGAATCACTCACATATCAATACCTGTATATAATAACAAGCTCTGATTAAACAAAGAAATAAAGAAGGACACTGAATACAGATCTAGTAAGGATAATCAACAGCACACATTAGAAATGAGTCGGAGCCACTTGGAATTACACAGACTGATGTCAAGATGCAGAAATGAAGTATAAAATGCTGCTATGAATGTCATATAAAGCAAAAAATGTTATTTTCAAATTGAAATGAACTGGATAAAAAATGACAAACACACATAAACCTCTCACTAACTAAACTAGCAGTGTAAAAATTGTAACACTGCCATAATGAAAGTATTTGATTGTCTCAACTTCTTATTTAATGTGCATTTAGATCCATATACAGTAGTTTATCTACTGGAGGTTGTACAAGGTTGTACTTGGAATTTCATTGAATTCTTGAATAAACACCACAACATGTAGAACCTTCTTGACTACAGCTCTGCTTCTGACACATTTGTTACTGTCAAGCTTTTTTCATTAACTGGTAGACCTGATTATCAATCAGTTCTGGTGTTACTGGCTACTGGATTTTTATTCTAAAAGGAAACCAATAATGGATACTGAAAGGCATCATGTCTAATCTTTCTGCCTATTTTGTGACCTATAATGAGGGGTCCCATTAAACCTTTTGAGAAGATTTTCAAGGATATGCTTTTTAGGACAAATTTTTCATGTCTATTCTAAGCTTAGTGTGCGCCACCATCCTTTGGGCTAGTCATTATGGATATCCTCTCATGACACACCTCGCATGACTTCAATTATATGACTGTGTAAAAGTCAGTCCTAGTCATTTCTGGATCATCTGAAATTGTAGAGAAGACCAATCCCTATTAATTTGTTGCTTTGTAGGAGATTCTGGGAAAGAAAGTAGTTATTTCGACAATGAAATATTTTATTTTATTAAAGATGACTTTTCCATGGTAGGCAAACATCTTGACCGTAGGGCAGTGGCACCCAGTGCTACATGAGGATATTGATAAAAGAAGCAGAATAGGGGAGGGTTGGTAACAGTTTATAAATATTGTATTACTTTTATTTTAGCACTAATGACTAACAACAGAGATGCAGTATGTGCAGCTAATCAGCAGCTCTACTTAGGATATGCTAAACTTAAGTATTGAGTCTTCAGCCTGAATTTAAAAGCTGACACTAAAAGGGCATCTCTTATAGTGGCAGGCAGACCATTCCACAGCTTCGGAGCCCTGTAGCTAAAAGCTCAATCTTCCACTGTTATTTTATTAATCCTTGGAATCATAAGCATATCGGCATCTTCAGATCTTAATGTGTGCTCAGAATTGTAAGTAATGATAAGTTCAGATAGATAAGCCAGACCTTGGCCATTTAAGGCTTTATATGTTAAAAGGAAGATTTTGAATTCTGCCCTAAATGTAACCAGGAGCCAGTGTAAGGACTTAAGAACTGGAGCTATATGTTTGTATTTTCTTGTTCTTGTAATAATTCTTGCAGAAGCATTTTTGGTTAACTGGAGGCTGTATAAACAACAATTTGAGCAGTCAGTGAACGCCACATTGTAGCAGCCAATCCTACTAGAAATAAATGCATGAATAAAGTTCTCGGTATCCTGCATATTTAGAGAGCGCCTGAATTTCCCAATACCTTTAAGATGGAAAAAACATGTTTTGGATAGTTTAGTAATGTGCACTTCATCAAGGTTTGATATGGAAGTATCTCTACCAAGCAGTTCAAAAGCCCTGTGCAATGCTTCTAAAATCATTGGCTGCCACTTCTTGTATTCAAGGACATTCACTGAACTTTTCCAGAGTGAAACATCAAGCCCTAAATATCCTTTCCAACCCCTTGCTCCTTGCCAACCCTCTGTTTACTCAACATCTTTCCTTTAAATGTGTTACATCAACTAAGACCATGACTACCAGATTTAATAACAATTTGAGCACTTATCCTATGTGATACATGAATTTAACTTTTGTCCTGAAGTGTTTGGTATACTCATTTGACGAATATGTCTAAGTGTGGTTATTTGAATGCAGTTAGAGAATAAGAGCTACTGTTCTCCTTATGTGGTATATTTGCATTGATATTTTATTTATATGAGTTTTATTTTATCAAATTCCATGAAATGTAAATAATTCCATGTAACATAAAGTAAAATGGTTGTGAATCAAAGTATGTCTGCTTCAGATTGCACATAATCCATATCTAAATTGGACTGTAGGTTATGTTTTGTTTTAGAACAGGCCAATCAGAATCCAGTTTAAACAATTAAAAATACAAAGTAAATTAAAAATATATATATAAATAGTATGAATATTTTCCTACTTTTGAGTAACAATGCAGTACCTGATGATATTCTGTACCTCAAAAATATCTATGACCATTAAGACTATTCAAGATTAACAAAAACGTTTACTTTAATGTTTTAGCACATTGTTTAGAAAAGAATCACGCAAATGATACAATTGACTAGATTCTACATACTAGAAAATAATTTCCTTCTTTAATTAACTATGAATATCAGGTATGTGGTGCAAAAAATACATACCTGATTCTGATGTTCACATAAATTGTAAATCACTATATAATAGAATTTGCCGCCGTTCTTCATTCCCATAAGGGTAATAGTGCAACTCTCTGGAATTAGATTTTAATTAGTATGTTAAGAAATCACACACATACTAATAAATATTATTTTATTCTCACCAGCAGTTTCCAAGAAAGGAAGTGAGTATCATGATCCTGTTTTTGCTAACATGTAGAGGTAAGTTTGACATTGATCAATTGATCTGTATATGGTAATTTCAAACTATTTGTAATTTCTTTATATTTTGCTTAGTTTGTTCACATTTGGTAAGATTGAAAAGTATTACATTAATGATTCATAACCTACAGTATGCTATTGCAAAAAAAGTTTTATAGCAAAAGGGCAACAGATTTTAAAATATTGAGTATGAAAAATTGTAATCTTTATGGGAAATTACCAATCATTGATAACAGCACTTTTGTGAAATGACCATTATTCCTGAATAATCCATTTATCTATTATTAAACCCACTTAATACAGTGGCTATGGACAAAGGTGGTGGTTCATATCCTGACAATATTGCTTTCAAGACAGGAAGCGAAGCTCATACTCATGCACACAACTACACTCACTCAGGGCAGTTCAAGTTGCCTTTAGGGTGTCGTGGGGGGAAATCAAAGGAGTAGAGAAGAACTTGTGGCGAGAATATGGAGCCACCATTCCGGAATTCCAAGTATATGGAATTGACTTAATGGACAGTCGTCATTATTTGAGTCAATTAACCCTCCCATAACCCTACTGTTAACCACAGTGTAACCAGATGTTACTCAGCAAGTCTGCAATTAGACTCTATTGGAACCCATTGGAGTCAACTCCAATTCCAGGTTGGAGGCTCCAAGTTGTTGAGATATATAATTGATCAAATGAGAGATAGAAAATAGAACATTTGCCTACAAAAGAAAATAAATATGATATTGGATTAGGTTCTGAAGATGATATTGGATTAGGCTAAGACTTCTCACCTAAATACATGGTCATCAACCCTCTATCATTTTAGTAACCCTTGCATGTGGTGAATCTAGAAATAATAAAAAAGCATGCCATTGGAAAAATAGAACTGTTATTGTGGTGGGAGGTATTGGTAAATACTGTACTGTAAACAGTGTGATTGGAAGAAGGCACTTAAAGTGGCCATAGGTGAGTACAGTCCTTGGTGATATTGTCAGCAGTATTACAGGAAGGAAAGTGAAACAAGGTTGCAGCCTATGTTCTTCCCTGCACTGTTCACCACTCTCTCCAACCTCTTTCTGCTTTTCTCAGTAATGTTAAAATACCAGGTTATAACAGAGTGTTCTCTCTATTATTACTGTGTAAAACTGTATAAGCAAAAGTCTAGAGATGTTCAATTTTTTTAGTTGAGGAAGAAAGAAAAGTCAGTTCCCACCATAAGATGCTATTCATAAAAATCCGTAAAAATGAATCTTTCAAATCAACTGAGTGACTTTCAAGCTGCAGGATTGTGCACATTGTGGCTTAGTGTTGCTTTGAAAGTTAACTAGCATTTACTTGATTTTAGTGGCATTGAGTTATACATTGTAAGATATTACTCTGGCAGCAGATGGTTATTTTTTCAATTTCTTCACAATATTTAGTATTATTGTTATCAGTTATAATTACAATTATTGTTATTATATCTGCATACGTTACTGTTTTACAGAGTCATGAAAACATATAGTCCTTTAGTGAACAAACTAAACAACATTGATGAAAGCACAGAGCCTAGTCCAGTAGCAGTATTTATAGTAATGTAAATTAGATTGATTGATTGACTGACATCCAAATGACACTGTTTTGTACAGCTAAAGAGGTTGAACAGCATTGGAAGTTTCTTACGAAAATGCTTACAAAGTACATTAACACAAGATTTTGAAAAGTGTAGATGCTAAATTACCAACCAGACTATGGAATGAACCATCTTATTTGATCTGTTAGCAAACTGATATGAGGTAAGGAGTTGCGCATAAATAAAGCAGTGACACAGCCAGTTTTTCAAAAGCCTTCATAGCCAATGAAGTGAGAGCCTCCAATCTATGGTAGTTAACACCACATGCTTTAGATCATCGGTTCCCAAAGTGGTCGATATTGACCCCCTAGGGTCGATTTGAGCTTTCTAGGGGTCGATAGTTTCAATAAAAAAATTTGGAGGTCGACGACAGCAAAAATAGACGTCCCTTACTACTGATATTTGTTTGTTACTTCAAAATATCTATGATTCCAATAGGTACCTAATTAAGAAGTAACATAATTCAAAAAAACACTCTTTTGATAAAAACACATTACATACCAAACTTGCGAACCAAAAGGTAAAATTTGTCATTAAAAGAGTCACACGTAAGAATGCATGAAAATACATGGAGCACAAACATGTCTATGCATCGTCTTATCGAACGTATCAAAGCATGTGCGGACATGAAAAACCGTTGCATGTGACTAGGGGGTCGACGGATTTAAAAGTTTTTGGTAAAGGGGTCTGCGGGCAAAAAAAGTTTTGGAACTCCTGCTTTAGATGATTTAAATACAGGGATAATGATGAGTCTTTTTAAAACACTTAGTGAACATACACCTCTGTAAGGTGATATTAAACATGTCAACAAATACTCCAGCCAAGCTCATTTTCTTAAAAGTTTCAGTGGCATACATGGCCTTATCTGCAAATAAAAAGAAGACTTAACTGAAGTGCATAATGACAATTTCCTTATCTCAACCTTAATTTCTTTTAACTTACTGAACTACCCTGCAGCTCCACCAACAACGTTCATCTTTGTTATGCTTGTAATTTCGTTATGTAATGCCTTTAATTTTTTTTGCCCACTTTTGTAGTTTTTCCTTGCTCCCTTGTCTGTTCTTTGTATTATTTATATTTTTAGTCTGCTCCTTTTCCCTTTAATTATGTGCTTAGGGCTTTCAGGGATCACCCAAAAGTTCTGTTTAAAGCACCTGTTTGCCTTAGCAACATTGCTGAGGCATTAGATGGTTTCTAACTTTTGTGATTTGGCTTTGTTTCTGCAATTGTGAGTTGGTAATTAAATTTAGATTCATTTTTTTTCACTGAGTGTTCTTATTATTCAAATGTGAAGATTGTCCATACAAAAAATAGTTGCTTTTCCTCTTTTCACTTTATATTTAGCTTTATCTACCATATTGGACTTTGTACTGATGTTTCTCCTCCAGGTGCAATTTTAAAATAGAAGGGCAGTAAAATATACAGTATATGGCAGATATGAGTAACATTAGGGAAGAGAAATATTGTGGTTTTCAGACAACAACTGATTTATATATTAAGATGTTTGTTTCTCAGTACAAATATTTTTGTTAAAAAAGCATTTAACTGTTGCAGGTACAGATTTATATTCATTTTTTTTTCAAATATATATGAAAATTATTATATTTAAAATGTTATAAAAAATTAGCACTTCTAATAATTTAAGCATTGACAGAAACCTAAAAGTGTTGCGGTGTTGCACTGGGTACTTTCTGTACAGTGACAAACAAATTTACCTTTCCTCTAGTTTATATCATTTTATATAAAAAGCAGCAAGAACACTTTTCAGGTGGTGTGACAAGATAAAACTATATTCTGAGTTGATTGCACAAAGTAATGTTCAGAAGTGCAAAATACACTGTGGTCCTAAGTTTTTTATAATAACTTGTGACCACATGAGAAGTATCAGTCCATTTTCTTTTAAACACTAGAATTACCAGAGCCTACGAGAAAACTCGTAAATCCGGCCCACCTTAAATCCATTCGCACGTCTCAGTCAGCGTCTTTTGTCCTGTAAATGTGCCGAATAAGACAAGCAGCAAGCAGCCTGCTATTCCATCCACCACCGTCGCAGAACATTCACTAAGTTCTTCCAGCTCATGCCTTGTTTTATTTTCTGGGAGTAAACTGCTGGAGTTTTAGAGTGGAAATAATAGATCATTATTTGGAACACATGCATTTCATGTGTGTTTTGTTTTTACAGTAATCTGTGTAAACACATTGTTAAAACAGAAACTTTTTCATATTTTAGTAATAAATGTTACAAAATGTAGGCATAAGCTATAGAATGTGTGAAGCCTGAAGTCCAAAGATCAAATTAACACTTTCACAAAAGGTTTCTAGGATGATATAACAGCTTCCATGGCGTAGCAGTAAGATTCGTCGACTTATAATCAAGAGTCCCCGGTTCGATCCTGACTGTCTCCTATATTACTGTTTTCAGTAGTGAGCTGCTCTTATTGTTAATATTATACAGTACACACACACATTTGGTTTGCATCTGTAACAGACCGTGTACATTTATAGTACTGTACTTGTAAAAGTTACCTTTTTTTTCACTTTTATTCTCTCACTCACAATCATGATACATACTACTGCCCTAGGGATCTGATGCTGTTAGTTTTTATTTGAAACTGGGAATAACTGTAGATGTGAGTAGTGTTTTGAGGCAATGGAACTGGACATTTTCTGATCTGGGGGATAAAAGCTGACACACAAACACTGGTGAATCTGCCTTCTTCATATCTTTATTTTTTTTTATTCAGTTTTATTGAGTGTTCCTGCTCACGCAGAATTAGTATGCACCTTATGGTGTATGATGTCAAAAAAAAAAAAACACAGACGTAGGTATATATGATATTTTGAAGAAATCATTTTATGACCTGAATAGTACCAATCAGAAAACATCATCGCACTAATGCAATATTATTTGAAAACGAACAGCGTCAGATCGGGTGTGAATTTACGCTGACGCCATTACTTAGAGTCAGATCAGGAGGGGGTGGGGTGGGGGTTGATAGTACGTGATTGTCATTGAGAGAATAAAACTGAAAAAAGCTAACTTTTACAAGTACCATAAATTTATACCCAATGTCCCATATATTTGTCTCTTTCTTTTTTTTCTCTGTGCTGCAAGAACTGTCTTTCCTACAGTTACTACATGTGTACCTGTTGCAATGCGCACAATTCTCTGTATGCTGTGGTTTCTATTACACACCTGAAAGAAAGAGACAATATATGTGACATTTTGAAGAAATAATTTTATGACCTGAATAGTACCAATCAGAAAACATCATCACACTAATGCAATATTATTTGAAAACGAACAGTGTCAGATCAGGTGTGAATTTACGCTGGCGCTGTTACTTAGCGTCAGATCAGGAGAGGCTTGTGTTAGAGCGTGATCATCGACAGAATAAAACTGAAAAAAGGTAACTTTTTCAAGTACAGTACTATAAATGTACACGGTCTGTTACAGATGCAAACCAAATGTATCTGTGTACTGTATAATATTAACAATAAGAGCAGCTTTCTACTAAAAACAGTAAATATAGGAGACTGTCAGGATTGAACCGGGGAATCTCGATTATAAGCTGGCAAATCTTACCACTACGCCATGGAAGCTGTTGTATTGTCTTTGAAACTTTTGTGAAAGTGTTTATTTGATCTTTGGACTTCAGGCTTCACACATTCTATAGTTTATGCCTACATTTTGTAACATTTATTACTAAAATATGAAAAAGTTTCTGTTTTAACAATGTGTTTACACAGATTACTGTAGAAACGGAACACACATGAAATGCATGTGTTACAAATAACAATCTATTATTTCCACTCTAAAACTCCAGCAGTTCACTCCCAGATAATTAAACAAGGCATAGCTGGGAGAACTTAGTGAACATTCTGCGACGGTGGTGGATAGAATAGCAGGCTGCTTGCTTCTTGTCTTAACACTAGAATTACCAGAGCCTATGAAAAAACTCGTAGATCCATCCCACCTTAAAATGCTTTGCACCTCTCCGTCAGCGTCTTTTGTCCTTTAAATGTGTTGATAAGCAGCAAACAGCAAGCAGCCTGCTATCACATCCCCCCACCCCGCACAGTTTCTCCCCGTCCACTCACATATAAGAACAATGCAGCTACACCAGGCGTAAAGGAGAAAGATGGCAACGTTTGGATACAGGATGAAGTTGGGTGGCATCCTTCCAATCACCTGTCCTTCACAGAAACAGCACGGCTTACAGAGCTCGCCAACACTACACCATCCAGATCTAAACACTAGTGTGGTGTATGTGCCCAAAAAAAGTCTGCATTCTCGTACCATTGCTCGCGTACTAAAGTGTCAGCAGGTATTTTTCGTGGCATTACATGCGTAATTTGTGAGCATTCCCTTGTCGATCAAACAGAGGAAGCTCTGCAGCCTACTTGTGACTTTACGCTGTAGGAAGATAAGTAAATAAATCAAGATAAGTAACATTCGATCTGGCTTTTATATAAGTAAAATATAAATGCTTCTTATGTAAAGACCATCACAAAACTTAATCACAAACAGGAGTTTGCACAATACGCTGGCGAGCTCTGTAAGCGGTGCTGTTTCTTTGAAGGACAGGTGATTGGCAGAATGACACCCTTACACCTGGTGCAGCTGCGTTGTTCTTATATGTGAGTGGACATTTCTTGTGGGGAGGGCTTCTGTTCTCTTTCTCCGATCTGTGTTCACCTTTGTTATAGCATGTCTTTATTTGAAAACAGCAGTGTCAGATCGGGGCGAGCGTGAACGCCACAGAGAGAATAAAACTGAATAAAAAAATGCTAAACTTTTAAAAGTACCATACATTTACACCATCTGTTACAGACTCAAATCAAATATATGCTTTTATTCTATAATAGTAAGAATAAGAATAGCTCACTACTCAAAATGTTTATTTTGGGAGACGTTAACACTCAAACCCAGGATCTTCTGAATAGGTGTCGGCAACTCTAACCACTGTACTACCAAAGAAGTCAGGATGACAAGCAACACTAACCTGATTTCTTTTTCTTCAGCTATAGTCTTGGGAGGGGAAAAAAGCACATTTGTTCTGTTATACTTGTATCTTTTGTGCTTATTTGATATTTGGACTTCAGTCTTCACACATTATACACTTCATGTATAAATTTTATTGTTAGTAATTAAACATGGAAAACGTTTGTCTTTTAGGTATGTGTTCAACATTTCCTGTCATCCTACACTTACACTGATCTTTTTTGACACAGAACACATGTGAAATGCACATGTTCCGAATAACGATATATTTTTTTTAGCCTAGGTACCTGACTCACTGATAAACAAGGCTTCATTTGGGAGACATTTTTGCAGTTTCTCCGGTGGGGGGGATGTTATAGCAGGCAGCTTGCTGCTTGGGATTATCAACGCATTTACAAGACAAAAGAGCCGAATAGATACGTGCAAGTGGATTTAAGGTGGGCCGAAGGCTCTAGTAATTCTAGTATTAAAACAGTAAAAACAAGAGAAGACCGAGCAGACTCCACACAGTCATTTCACCATTTAGATAACAGAGTTAGAAGACAGACATACTCCATTCATGAGATCTACTGATTCTTCAAATGTGAAAGAAACTTAATAATTCACCTTTCTTTTAACACCATTTTGGTGCCCTATGCCAGAAAACCACTAGGTCTCCTTTACCAACCATCACTAACACACACACACACACACCACACACACATTATCATTATGCTTCCATTATGGTACACATAAATCCTGTGTAGCCACCATTAGTTTCTTAAAACAACACAAATAACTGATAAATTCCAGGTAAAGGCTAAGCTAGTCTCATAAGAGAGCTGCTGCTTTGTTCTTCAGAATCTGACCTTACAAGTAAGGGTCAACAGTTTCCACTGCATTTATATGCGTCATTTGATAGCTCTTTTATTATTGTTTTCATAGCATTTGTCTAACTGTAATCTATTGTCAATGATAATAATTCATAAGATATACTCATGTGGCTGTCCATATCTGATTCAATCTACAGTAGATGATGGAAATCCTGCAACAGCACTAGCTGACTTATACTCAAGCAATGGTATACAAATTCCAGGTAAGTACTTCCAGCTGTAAAATGTTGCATATGTTTATAAAGGTTAAATTAATCTGCAACAGACAAAATTCTTTCAATATTTTCTCTTTTTGTTTAAAGTATGTGGCAAAGTACAATAAAGATGTTGGATATATTATTTCTTTTATTTGAAAAAGTTTCATCATATATTTTTCTTTGTTTTTGTTCACTTCTCTGTGCTGGTTAACCTGCTATCACACATTAAGCTCATTATGTTTTGTCGCTGTCAGTTTTTTGTTTGGTTAAATTGTGTGGTTTAGCTAGAGCAGGGGAAAAACAAGTACACCCCTGGGTTTGGAGTTTCCTCTACATCTCCCGGTATGTAGGCTGCTGGCACCTCTTTTCAGTCCTAACCTGAGCCTGTCAAAGCAACACCTTTAGACCCAGCTGACTGGTGAGCTCTGTCAAGTAATGTGAGAGCAGAGTTGATGATGAGAGAAACTTGTCAGAAAGAGACAGATTTGATCTTTCCAAGGAGAGAAGACAGAACAGGTGGTCACTACTACTTTTGCAGAAAGAGACCAGCTGGTTTACTCTGAGGAAACACAACAGTTTTTGTTGTTTTTACTGAAGGCTTTTCTCAAAGAAAGTTTACAGTCTTGCCAATAAAACAGTAACGGACTAGAAGAATTGTGGCCATATATTAAAACTGCATGAAAATAGTCCAGAACATTCAAAACGCATTTTACTGGAAAATACTGGAGACTTAATAAAACAGACAATAGATAAAGTAGAAATGTTAGTTATTTAGGCTGAAAGGAAATGTGCTGTGAGATCCTGAAAAGGTTCGTAGTCAATTTTCAGTAACTAGCTTTTTTTTGGTAATCAAACTTGTTTTATATCCAACCAAATATAAGTGATAAATGATTGGAATTAATTAAAAATCATTAACAAAAATAGATTAAATACAAACCCTCACCAGTGCCACTCCACGTCCTTAAATTTGAATTTGTAAATGTTTTCATTAATTTGAAAAATATCATACATGTAGAGAAATATGACGATTGTAGATTTCTGAAATATTCAGTAATTAAAACTTTTTTATACACTGAATTTACAAATTTAAAATCATTTTGTTACCCCCTCATCTGTTAATGGCCAACAATGGCACTGAACACTCCAATTGGCATAAATATCACAACGCTTTCCTAAAATGTACATTTTATTTTCTTTCCCCATATTTTAAACTTTTTCATATGTTTGTAATTTTGGAAAATATATTACTGTATTATTCTGATTGTTTTGGTCAGTCTTACTATATGAAGTAATTTGCAAAGTCCAATATATCTTTTATGATAAAGATGACTCTGAGACATCATAAAGGTTTGGGGCAGCCACCCATATATTGTGTCCTGGCTGCAAATGCTTTGAAAATAATAACAGATCTTAACAGATCAGAGTCCACCATTGAACTAAGCTTATTGACTTAAGATGGCGACTTTAAAGGCCAGTGGAGGAAGTGAAGTGATCGGCAGTGACAGAACCAGGTGGGTTTTCCTGAGAATAGTCTGTAGGGAATTGAGAGAGACAACTAGTGCACCTCGCCACCTCCTGGTCAGGCATGGAATTACTATTATTCAGGCCCTTTAGTTGTCTCCTATTTACACATGTTTGACAATATTTGTATAATAAACCTGCTTAGTCCAGTTCAGGGGCATGAGGATACACAGCCTTTTCTAAAAACATGCAGAACAAGACCAGAATCACCTCTGGACAAGGGACTAGCTCATTGCAGGAAACAGTCATGTACACCCACAGTCATTCATATGGGAACTAATTTTCATTTACCAGATTAGTATGAAATGTATGAGTTTGAGATATGGGAGAAAAACTGGAAAAACGCAACTGTCAAACAAAAAGTGTCCAAAGACTTTGGAGCTATGTGTCAGTAGCACTAAATACACATTATAAATAAAATAAATAATTAGTATGATAAACGCATATCAAAGTATGAGAAATAAACAAAAAATGTTTACAATGACAATAAAATATTAAGATTTTATAATTTTAACTTGGTGACTTGTGAAGTTCCTAATTTTATCAGTGGAAAGGCAAGATTTATTTTGATAAATAAAATTTATTAAAGCAAGGGTGGCACAGTGGTGTAGTGGCTGCTTCACAATAAGGAGACCAGGGTTCATGTCCATGGTCCCCCCTGTGTGGTGTTTGCATGTTCTCCCCGTGTCTGTGTGGGTTTCATTCAGGTGCTCTGGTTTCTTCCCACTGTCCAAAGACATGCAGGTTATGCTAATTGGCCCTAGTGTTTGCTTGGGGTGTGAGGGTGTGTGTTCACCCTGCAATGGACTGGCTAGGGTTTGTTCCTTGCTTGCAGTCTGTGTTAACTGGGATGGGCTCCAAGCTCCCCACGACCCTGGTCTACATTAAGCAGGTTAGCAAAATACAATATTTATTAAGGTTTGCTATTTTAAATTACTTGCTAGATTTTATGTCAAAATACAACATGCAATAAAAACAAAACAATAAATAGCGGCACGAAAAATGCAATACACCTGTTAAGTATTAATAAATCCTAAACAGTCTCATCCTGAGCTTTGTGAAAGCACAAGGTTCTCTGAAATGCATATAGTAAGTGAACATTATTTTTTATCAGCCAATTCTATTAAATCTTTGTTTTTTCTGATTTCTATTTTAATTTCTATTTCTAATTTTAATTCTTTATTTTTAGGGCTCAGCTCATCTGTGCTTAATGTTGTTTCCAATGTGACAGTCTGGCATGAAGCTTACAACTACTGTCGGAAGAACAGTTCAGACCCAGCAGCTGTTTCTGCTGTGAATCAGCTAATGCAAAAACTAAATATTTCTGGAAAGGATAACTTTTGTACCTATTTGAGTTTTTATGAAGTAAAATGGCAGTGGTCCAACAAGGATGCAGTTACATATTCAAACTGGAAAAGAAATTTCTTCTGTGGTTTTGTCCAGTCTGATGGCACCTGGAATGATTCAGTCTGTGATGACCAAAAAACTTTCATGTGCTACAAAGGTACAGTACTCATAACAATTAAGATAATGTAGAAAGCTTCTGAAAAACTATTGATTCAAACCAAAAAATAACCACTTCTACATCAATTAATTCTATCATAATAATTCTATGATTATTCTAAAGCTAGCATATAATTAAACCAATAGGCCCTTTAAATTATCAGTAATTAGATAACTTCATTGAGCATAGAAAAAACAAGATCTTATATGAACTAAAAGTCATTTTATAATATAGCTAAGCATGAAAGAATATAATACAATGATATGAATGTATCACATGCAACATAATATACAAGATATAAAACTTCCAGGATTTCCTCTACTAAGTAGTCATCCAGGATATGATACTGGAATATGTGAAGTGATATCACTGGAGAGGAAAGGAAGAGATTCAACAGTAGTACTTAGAGCTTAAATTAATTCCCATCTCCACATCAACATTAGCTAACTTTTTTTAATCAATACATAAACCAATACAGTGATGAACAGAAAATTCAGACACCAGGTCTAGATAGTGTCACAGACATCTAGGGGCCCTGCCCAGCCTGGACGCCAGCTGAATGAAAGCACCAGGGGAGAGAGCATTTTCAGGGCATTACCTACCACAGAACACTAGAGGGAAGCCCCCCTGGGTTGCTGCAGCACCACCGACTCCTACAGGGATTCATGGGAGTTGGAGTTTTGTACAGCCCTGTTGGGTCCCGTGAGTGCTACCAGGGGATGCTGTAGGAAATACAGAGCCTTTTATTGCAGCACTTCTGCCACAACTGGAAGTACTGCCAGAAGAAGACTGCAGGGCACCTGGAGCACTTCCGGTGTCACTACTCCAGGAGAGAGATGAAGCTTGCCGGCGAAGGAGTGGAGGACAAGAGAGAGAAAACAGAGAGAAGGAGAAAGAAAGTACTGTGATTATTAGTGATTCTATTGTACTGTGCTGCAAGTGGAAATGAAAGGGAAGTGTTCTCACTGAAAATAAATGTGTGTTGTGCTGGAACTTGTGCCTGGTGTCTGTGTTGGCTGTGTTTGGGCAACTGGTGTGCACCCTGAAGGCCACAGTAGATTCAAAGACTCACAATAAATATATTGTGTGGGAAGATTAAAGAGTTAAAGTTCACTTCAGGAATAATAAAATTCATTGAGTTTAAAAAGATGATTTGAGATTCATACAGTGCAAGCCATCAAGGAGGATTAAAGGATAAGTTTCAGGGATAGCAACTGTCAATATCAGGTGTAGGGAAAAATGTGTTTTGATTTATCAAATTTAATGTTTATGTGGATATAAAGGGCTCATAACTATTTTTAATCTTCTTTCTTTCTTATGTGAAGTTGGCAGGCATGCTAGTAAATTGTTTTGTCAGACACACTTAAAAAACAAAATACATAATTTGTTTTTCACAAATACATAATTTGTATTACAAGGATTATAGAAAATGTATATATATAAATGCATCTGCAAACACAATACACAACAAACAAGATAAAAAATTCTGTCCTACCTACCTATTGTCTTTTGCTTGTAAAAAGACAGTCTTATAGACTTACTGAATGATATTTTCCAGCACCTGCAAGTCACAGTCAGACACTTGAGCTACAAGTTAAAAGAGATAGAAGTTTTCATCTCAAACACTTAGTTTTTCTATAGAATTTACAAAAATAACACCTTGAAAAGACTAAACATTTGCCCCACAAAAACAGGTTACTATTTTCAGCTTAGGTAACACCAGTAACTAAAAATATTCTGATACATGTAATAGCTTTTACTCTAACTGCTAAAGTAGCCTCTAAGTATAGAGCGTAGGTTTTGTCATTCATGTCATGTCAAGCTCAGGTGACACTATTTATCCCTAGAATTGTCACACAGAAATTTAATTTGGCACATGTTGTGCTTTGCTAAGTGATGCAAGCTTTTCGGACTGACAATATGTGTACTGCATGCTAACATCATCTTTACTGGTGAGAGTGAACTGAGAGTGGGGTGCTGTGTGTTGTTGTGCGTGAAAGTTAATTACACAACAGCATTTCCTCCTAAAACTAAGGGGTCATGCAGTAATTTTTACAGTTTTCTGTACATTTGCAAGGGTGTTTTGGCTGTTCTTTTCAACTGCCCTGCATTAAGGGCATCTTGTGAGTGAAGGGTATGTGTGTGCATCTTGGCAGCACATGCATAAAAGGCAGTGGCAGCAGCAAGCATGGCATAACTCAGCAGTACAATAGTAATTAATTAGCCAGCTTTGTATCTGTTAACAGTAAATATGTGTGTGGGTTTCCCAGTAAGGAAGAAAGTAATGGAATTCTAGTTAACTCAGGCACATTGTGCACAAGCTGTTAAGCACTGGCACAAGGAGGAAGGTGAGGGTAAAGAAGGCAAGAGTACATTTTAAAAGGAGGGCATAGTATTGATAGTTGTGTTGCATAAGATAGAAAGAAAGCAGAAAAGAGACAGTTTTTAGGGAAATAAACATGAGTAAAGAAAATCTATTAAGAGATGAAAACTCTTTCAGCAGACAGCTTCAAGTGTGTGTAGCAGTGGGAAGAAAACATGCAAGTAGTAGTGAGAGTATCTTTAAGCCATAAATACAGTACAGGGGCTTATAGAGGGCCTGTGTATATTAAACAGGTGCTGTAGTCTGTTAAACTTGTAATTAATTTATGTTTCATTTTCAAGAAGCTTAACTGTCACCCAAACAAACTTTAATCATGGGGCCAATACAATTCATGTCCTGAAATTTTTAGAAGCTGGCCTACATGTGACAGAGATTCCAGCTGATCCATTATCTCAAGCTCAATGTCTCTGAATTGGCTAGCATGTCTTATAGTAAACAACTTGTGGATTCTGGCCAGTTTTCCGCTACAGACACATCTTGCATTCCCAAAGTAGCGTGGGAGACTAATCCAGATTAATGATGTAGGAATAGGTTCATCACAGTCAAACATAACACAGTGTCATAGGTAGGGATGAGAAGCCCCAATGGGTCACCTCAAAACCAGTCCCTAGAAAGGGAGAGTTAATGATTATGGAATCAGTCATTAGGGGAATTGAGAGCAGGTTTGATCCACAGACAGAGAGTCTCATATGGTGTATTGTCTTCTGCATCCACAGGTATGAGACCTTCTCTGAAGGGTCAAATATAGGGGGTGGATCCTGTTGTCAATTACATACATAAGAACATACTGTCAGTTTTGCAATCCAAATTTTAACACTTAGGTGCAGGACTGACAAGGTGGTTTTCTCTGAAGTTCTGAATATGCCATGTGCCAGAGCAGGAAAGATTAAGGAAATCAGCAGGCCTAACATGTGACTCAAAGCTTGCTGTAGGATAGAGGGGCCTAGGTTTATGGGACATTAGAACTCATTTTGTAACAGATGGGACCATTTCTGCTGTTAATGGTAAAAAAAGGAGTATTGTTATTTTGGGAAGGTGCATGAGTAAGTTGTTGGAAGATATAGGGAGGGTGGGGGAGGACAGGTACTTTAGGACAGCCCAGGCTTACAACATCACATAACTTTACAGGCAGTAGTATAACTACACATTTATATGATAACTGTGAAAGTTCTAGTTCACTGTTAAAAAGCTAGTAAGTAATACATTAAAATGCATGTGTTAATGATCAGAATATCTCTCTATTATAAAAAAAAATCTTGGGAGGGAGACTAGGGAAAGGAGATGTGATCTTCTTGGAAGACAATTTGACGTCCCATGAGAGACAATTTAACGTCATGGAAAACAAGGCAGCGAGACAACATTTAAAACAAGTTCAGGAACATCAAACCTAGCAGTTGTTGGAATGTTTTTGGCAGAGACACTTGCTCTTAAAACAATGAAAAGCAACAAGCAGAACACGCAGCTCGCCAGCAGCAGCAAGCCAGCAGATGATCCGAGCACTTCTCCTTAGTGTGCATTGACACCCCCCTTTACAACGCGAGCAGCAGAGACACAAAGTGGCAAAAGAACAGCTGCTGTACAGGCTTTTAAATGATCGACGTGCAACACAACAAACAGAACACGAAGCTCACCAACAGATGATTCAACCGCTTCTCCTTAGCACACATTCAGCCCTCCCCCACCCTTCACAACACGAGCGGCAGAGACACGAAGTGGCAAAAGGACAGCTGCTGTATAGGCTTTTAAATGATCGACGTGCAGCGTGGCAAACATAACAGGCAGCTCGCCAGCAGCAGCAGAAGCAAGACAACATGATCTGACGGCATCTCCTTAGTGTGTGTTCAGCCGCCCCCCTTTGATAACGCCAGGAGCGTTATACGTTCTGCGAGAAAGAGATTTAACCACCGGAAAATAAAGGACAAGTATTTTTTTAAAGTTTTACAGTAAAAGTGAAAATAATGCATATGTAACAATTCCTATGAAAATAACAAACTCTTTAAATTGTATATCCAGTACAGGGTGGGAGAGTGAAGCGAGCAGGGGGTAGAGCCCCCTAGTTAATAATAAAATAAATGAGTTGTATTTAGTAATAGCCTTTAATTATGAAATAATAGGAATAACATACATTTGGCTAAATAATGATGGGAATGAATATAACCTAAATGGGTACACATCATTGAGGAAATACTGGCAGGATGAAAAAGTAGGAAATTTGCCATTTATCTAAAGCATGATTTGAATGCACATTTTAGAGCTTGGGTAGGATGTTTGGATTTTACTAGAAAACATTGGGGATAGATGATTCAAATTACAAGTGTGGTATAGATCATGTAATAGTGACAATTGTATTACTATATACCTTTTTAATAATCCTCAAAAGGCAAGTTTTAGGGGAATATTATAGTCAAGGCCAAAATTAATTACCAAAAAATTAATAGGGCTAGCTTTACAAATAGTGGAGTACATTAGCAGGACATTTTGGATGTAATCAATGGCTGTTTTTAAATAAAATATAGTAAAATTATGAGTTGTCTAGATTGAGCATTTTGTGATAACTAGGATAGAACTCAGGGTAGCAATCATCAAATCATTAGTTTCTAGTGATCATAATATAATATAATTTCACTGTGTTTTAGAAGCGCTAGAAACTAAAACAGTTAGGTTTAATTGTAGTAGGGCAAATTTTTAGCAGATGTATCAGCAATTAAATAAAATAAATTGGGATAGGGTTTTACATATAAAGACAGATGAAGATGTGTAGGGAAGATTTTAATATTTTACATTGTGAAGCCAATCCGGACACATACAGGCACAAGATAGGTTCTGCCACACTACACCCATTTATTTACAGTTCTTGTGCACATACACCAGCACCAAGACACAGTATGACACACCACAATAGTTCCTTCTCTGCCATCTGTCCATTCGCCTCCACTCCTCTTCAGGATTTGTCCTCTTCCAACTCTGTCCAAAGAATGGTGGGAACTGGCCCCTTTTTTAGAGGGCACCTGGAAGGAATAACATACATTTGGCTAAATAATGATGGGAATGAATCTTCTGGCCAAACAGGGCCCTGAAAATGTCCATGTGCCCCCTGGCAGTGGCCACGAGCCCCAGCAGGGTTGAGTTCCCATGCTCATGACCTGTGGCCCCACTGGAAACCAAGAGAGCTGCCCTCTGTCGGCCCGGGGGAGAAATTGTCCTGAAAATACTCTCTCCCCCAGTCCTTCCACACTTAGGGCATCCAGCCGCTCGCCACAACATACAGGACAAGTTTTCCCCAAAATACAGAAATCCAAATGGAAATTAACTTAAACTTTATTGCCAGACAACACAGTTGCTAGGATATTCTCTTGGTTTTACATCAACACACATAACAAGGGGCGGCACGGTGGTGCAGTGGGTAGCGCTGCTGACTTGCAGTTAGGAGACCCGGGTTTGCTTCCCAGGTCCTCCCTGTATGGAGTTTGCATGTTTTCTCCGGGTACTCTGGTTTCCTCCCACAGTCCAAAGACATGCAGGTTAGATGCATTGGCGTTCCTAAATTGTCCCTAGTGTGTACTTAGTGTGTGGGGGTGTGTGTGTGTTCTGCGGTGGGTTGTTGCCCAAAATCCACAATGATTTCTACTACTTTCAAGGAATTTTAGTTAAAATTGTTGAGGGTACACGAATAGACAGACTGATTCATCTCCCCCCTAATATAGCTCCTCATCCATATTTGTAATCATACCAATCAGGGTGGTGTCATCAGCAAACTTCAGCAGGTTACCAGAAGGGCCACTGGAAGTGCATACTATGGCGTGGAGAGGGGAACAGAGACAGAGCACAGACTTGAGGGGACCCTGGCTGATATTCACACATCTTCACTGTGTACCTATGTTCCTTAGGAAGTGAGAGATACTGTATATGGCATAGTCCAAATTCATACAGAGAGGTTTGCTATGGAGAAGCTCTGAAATCTATACACACAATTCTTGTGTAAGAAGATGAGGTGTCTAAATGCTGTAAGATGTAGTGAAGAGCCATGTTTAATGCATTCTTAACTAAATTGTTGGCATGGGGAGCAATCAGGATCAAAGAGAGAATTTGTGACAGATTTGAGATGGCAAAGAATCGTTATTATAGAGCTGTTATTTAGACAGAGACTATTTTACTTTTTAGGCACAAGGATGTTTGTAGTTTCTTTGAAACCAGCAGAGACTTTGCACTGAGCCAAAGACTAAGTGAAAATGTTTGTAAATAGATGTGCTAGCTGATCAGCACAATGTCTTAGTATGTAGGAAAAAATTATGTCTGGGCTGGGAGCATTATAACATTTTTGTCAAGAAGAGCAAGCAGACTTCTTGCTGAGAAATGTGTAAAGGGGATGTGCAGTTGGACTGTAAGAGAGATAAGTCAGATGGTTAGTTGTGGTGGAGGGGTGCTTTTCAACCTGAAATAAAAACTGTTCCACTGTTCAAACAGTTAAAAACATATTAGGAAGGCTTAAAGGCAGTTGAAGAAGCAAAAGATGACCCAAAGAGATACTTTCAGTATTGTAGTAAAATAACTATCAGGAAGGAGGTGAAATGTGTCAGGAACTGAAGGGTGGAGTTATAAAAAAGAAAATGCTCTTACATTTTTCTGATGTTTACATATGTGAAGAGGTTAATAACCTCCCGACAGCACCAGAAACTACTAAGGTGGTACTTAGAGACTTGGAAATTGTTATAGGAAGAATAATTAAATTGTACAGAAGGACTGTAGATTGAGGAAAAGTAAAGAGTCTTGATTAAAGGAATGTTCCTCCTAAACATTATTATGGACTTATATGTTACTTACATCTTGTAGTTTGTATTTGTGATAAAGAAAAAAAATAATCTCATGTTTGTGACCAATGCTGGCCAACTGCAAACTGGAAGGGTGCCAGTCCATTGTATGGTAAACACACACACACACACACATACACATATACATTTGGGCAACTTTAACAAAGGTCATTCATCTATGTTTAAACTTGTTGCAGTTTAGAAAGTTCAGTACATATGTACATGTTTTATATAGGTGGTAGTGGTAGTGCAGAGCTGTCATTCCTTCCTCACAGTGCCAGACCTCCACATGAAGTCTGCCTGTTCTTCCCAGGTATCTGCAGATTGTTTCAGTGAGTGTCAGTGAATTTACCCAGTCAAAAAATTGTGCTCAGCTCTTTCATTAACATATCCTCAGCAATGCATTTAAAAAATCAATAATTGATTTGTGGTCTTTTAATCTGCTCTATTGCACTCTCTGACTTTTTTTATTCTGTGTGCTGAAACCGCAGAAAAAGTGGCTTTTTAAACCTAAAACTTTTATTAAAAAATACAATGCAGTGTAATACAGTGAAACATATATGTGCCATTTTCATTACTGTATAGGTTTTTTTTGGCATTGGGTTGTCATAACTCCCACTTATGGCAGCTGCTGAAAGTACACAAATGAGCATGAAACACATCTTTACTTTAAGAAAATGATCAAGGACAAAAATTTCAATTTACTTTTGTTGTCACAAGCATGCTTCAGAAATGCACAAGGTTCATTTTCTTACTCCAAAGTATTTGGCTTCTCTTTTAATAGGACCGCATTACCCTTCAGTTCCATTACAAAGCGTAAGAGCAGGCTAGTCATTTTTTAAAATGTATAAAATATACTTCTTTATGGAATGCAGTTTCATGTGGCAAACTAATATATACAATGACTTTGAAGAAATAACTTCAGCTTGAAAAATATTAAACATCCTTTAAGACACCGAAGTACCTCTTGTTGCCTGGGTACATTTGTTTCATGGTGTATAATAATAATAATAACAATAATTCTTTAATTTACTTTTTTTCACTACTCAAAGTGCTTCAGTGAGTGGGGAGCCACTTCAATTGCCACTAATGTGTGGCATTCACCTGGATGATGCCACGGCAGCCATTTTTGCACCAGTACGCTCACCACACATGAGCTATTAGGTTAAGTGGTTAGAGAGATAGCCAATTATAGAGAGAGGATGATTAGGGGGCCAGAATGACTAGACCGTGGTGGGAAATTTAGCCTGGATATTGGGCTACACACTACTCTTTATGGAGGACACCCTGGGATCTTTTAGGGGTCATTCAAAGGATGGCACAATTTTAACAGCACAGTGTTCCCATCTCTGCACTTGAGCATTGGGATCCACATTCAGACCACAGGGAAAGGGCCCATGCTGGCCTCACCAACACCTCTTCCAGCAGCAACCCAAGCTTTTCCTAGATAGTCTCCCTACCAAGTACTGGCTAGGCCCAAACACGCTTAGCTTCAGGTGGTGTACCTTTTCTGAAGTGAATGTGGTATAGCTGCTAATTTAAAGTAAGAAAGCAAATATTTATGCATTTCTGAAATAATGACCCTTTTGCTATTTCTGGATGCATGTGTCCCATCTTTCATCTATATTTCTTCACTGATAGCAATCATTTTATCTGCTCTCCAAGAATTTGTTCTTTTTGTGTATGAATGGATTTCGTAATTGTGGTAACTGGTTTGGAACCATAAACAATACTTCTTCCTACTTCCTGGCTTACTGTGGTTTCACAAACACATGTTCAATTCCACATTAATAAATCAGATGGCTCATTGAATTATTTAACCATTGAGCTGGACGAAACAACTGATTTTTGTGTTGTTTACTCCACTGAACCCCTGTTCATGATGAACTTTTTGAAATTCTGTAAACTCTGTATGTTAAGTTCGGTTAATGTAATATACATGCAAAATTTCATTAACATCCATGCAGCTGTTTGCAGTAATGCATAGTTTTATTATTGTTGCCATGGAAATGAAATTTTGGTTTTGAACCCTTCCATACTCATTACAAATCTGTTTCATAAATGAACTTTTGAAAGGCTTTGAAGACCAGATTTTACATTGAATAAACAATAGCATACATGTACAATTTCGTTAAACTTGACTAACCTGTGATCCAAGCCCCCAGATCCCACTTACAACCACCATTCCTAATGAAATTTTTGAAATACCATGTATCCTGGATTTTAAGATTGGCTTTATGATATTTGCAAACTTTCATTAAGATCACAGTTTTTAGGTTGCCCCATTACAACACCACTCTTCAAAGCAATTTTTGAAAACCTATAGTTTATATTATACGGTGAACCAATGGCAACCTACAAGCCAAATTTTGTGAAAATCAACTTAGTCATTTTTGCATGATTGACAAACAATCAGACAGACAAACAAACAGACAAGATGCAATGTGAGGATTCAAATGAGGTCCATAGTTTGCAAAATTGATAAACAACATCAAACGTAGGCAAACAATTCAAAAGACAGAAGGTGTTACAATTTTATCCATATAGATTAACCAAAATTAGTTTGGACAAATGAAATTGATATATGACAGTAAAAAAGAAAAAGTGGTTGTGTTATCGTATTTCCCTCTAGTTACCCTATTTTCTTTAAGGATAAGTGTACTAATCAGATTTGTTACCAGGTTGGTGTGCTGTCACACATTAAGATTAACACACACATGCTATACATAGATATACACATACACACAGAAAACTCAACAGTGCCCTATTAATGGCACACACACGGCTGGTTTTTCTCTACTACTTTTAACCATACAAGTGCCCCATGAATAACACAAATTGTCACTCTCTTAGCATTTCAAGAGACTTACTTATTGTGAGCATGAATAACATACAATATTTTAAATATATCTCTGAGCTAAATATTACTTTAGTTTCTAGGAATATATTCAGACATACAAAGGGACAACATTCATGTCTATAGGCCACTTATCAACCAAGAATACCATACTTTACGTACTGTTACCTACTATTGGGTGGGGCTCACACCTCAGCCTTTAGTAAACCTTGCAGCATGGAGTGTATGACAAATGTCTAAGTGCTCCAGGTGGCCATAATAAAATTACCTTATTACCACAATCACTCTAAATATGAAGACAAATTATAGAAAGCTAAAAGTAGCATGGTATTTATTACATGAATAATAACACCCAATAGAACAAGGAATCATCTATACTAATAAAAGGCAAAGCCCTCACTGACTGACTGACTCATCACTAATTCTCCAAGTTCCCGTGTGGGTAGAAGGCTGAAATTTGGCAGGCTCATTCCTTACAGTTTACTTACAAAAGTTGGGCAGGTTTCATTTAGAAATTCTATGCGTAATGGTCATAACTGGAAGGTATTTTTCTCCATTTACTATAATGGAGTTGAGCTCAAAAGCCGTGGGGGGCGGAGTTTCGTGTGACATCATCACACCTCCCACGTAATCACGTGAACTGACTGTCAACGCAGTGCGTAGAAAACCAGGAAGACCTCCAAAAAGCGCTTAAGAAAACATGCATTATATAATTGAGAAGGCAGCGAAACAATAAGAAGCGAGCGAGTCACATATACTACCATATTCATGAGTGCTGCTACTTCGGAAAGAAAGCAAGGTGTAAACCTAAACTTTAAATTAAGTTCATAGACAGGCTGCCGCTGGCGTTTCTCATGGCCACGGGTAATGCGGGATACAAGTTTAATGAGAGGACGCAGGATATAAACGAGAGTTTTGATCACTTTGTAACTAAGTTAAAATTGCAGGTGAAGGGGTGTGCTTATGCAAATTCCGAGAGACTGTGTTTGTGGGGAATTGACAGTTAAGGCGGGTGGGGGAGTCACGTCATCATCTCCCCTCCCATTTACCTCATTTCGCTCTGAGCTTGCTCCGCGGCTAATGCCGTCTTTTGAAGCAACTTCGTCACACTGCCACCAAATACTCACAGAAAAATCCACAAGTTAATACACACGCTGTCTCTAGAGTTTCTCCACACTGAATCCTCCAGGCACTACTTACAAAAGGTTACATTGACAATCGTGTTACGTTATTTTTAAAATCTTTCCTTTTCTTAGCACAAGCACAGCTGAGAAGCTTCAATGCATGTGCTCCATAACGCGTTAAAAATAATGCATTTAATCACACTTTGCATTACAAGCAAAGGGGAACTTTTGTCAATGCATGATTTCCTGGTACACCGATTACATTGATCAGCGCATCCCGATTCATTTTACGCTCGCACCCTTTTGGTTTGAGAAGAAGTAATGAAAAATATGAGGTTAACACAGAAAAACAGATCACCAATTCAAGCTTTATGAATAATCGATTCGCCATCAATAATTGTTTTGGTAAAGCCACACTCAGTGTAATCCTCCTTCCATTTTATAATTTTTCCGCCACTAGCCATGATTAAATGAATGGTAAAAAAGTAAAAGCGAAGCGAGGGTGACTTATTTAGGCAGGCATATATATGACAGCAACACTCATGACAATGTCAATCATGTTATGTTATTATTAAAATGTTTCCTTTTCTTTTTCATTACTTCTTTAACACACTACTTCTCCGCTGCGAGGCGCGGGTATTTTGCTATATATATATATATATATATATATATATATATATATATATATAAATGACCTCCAAAGAGCGCTGAGACTTTTGATATTGTGAACGTGTCTGCAAAAAGTGGCGTCTCCTGCCCTGCAAAAGTCGAGCAGCCGCGCGCATAGCTGTGCCGGCCTTTGAGACACTGACTGCGCTTCTGCCTTAAGTCAAAGTGAGCACTTTTAATTTTTTTCATCCTCCCCCTGAGCTATAGCCCAGACAAGTGCAAACATGGGACCCCTTTTCTACACCGCGGCAAACTAATATTAAGGCGATTTCTTTTGCACGTATACGATTATGAGGTCATCAGCTCGGATTATGAAGACACGCACACGAGTGGAGGACTGACAGTGCCATCACAGCCGATTAATGGCAGGGACATCTCACCAGTCTACACAAGACCCACTGCCACTGACCCCAAAAGGCGATCATAACATCAGCGAGCACATCTCTCTATACTATATAAAAGAAAAAGGCAACTTTCCTTTCTTTACACCTTTTTTCCTTTTATCCCAAACCAAAGCCTTTCTCTCTTAACACTACAGAGGACACAAAACTAATTTTCTTTAATTGCTGGTAATGACGGTAAGGCACATCACCAGAGGCAGAAATTTGAACGTTCACATAGAAAATGTAATTTCTATACCACAGCCGTCGTGTAGCGCCTTTCAAAAGGGATCTACTACCGAGAGATGATCCATATACATTTTAGCTGCTGTTAGTACTACTTACCTGTTGTGTTACACAATCTTTAAAATGTAGTTTACTCGCAACCACTCCAGTAGTGCTCAATGTACCTGTACTTCTTAAAACGTTAATGTTTTACTGTTTAATAACTTATAGACTATATTTTATTATTTTCCCCTTGCACTCAGTGACCAAAGCTATACACACACATATAGACGCATACATATTTGAAACACATATATATACCTGTGTGTATGTTTGTATGTATGTGTATATATATATATATATTGTAATGGATGGCCGGCCATTTATCCCGGCCAATACCCCCAAGCCGCCAGGGGGAGACCTCCTTGCAGCGAGGAGGTCCCAGAAGACCAGCAGGGCATCATGGACATTGGAGTTTTTATGCAAAGCCCTGCTGGATGCCGTGGGGGCCACAGGAGGGAGCTGCAGGGAGGACCGAGGGCTTCTTCAGTGCCCTGTGACCCGGAGGGTCGTCACAGGAAGAGCGACGGACTTCCAGGTTGAAGAAAGGGACTATTTACCCTGACCCGGAAGGGAAAAGGACTTGTGGACTATTGGGCAGAAACACTTCCAGGTCAGGGATTATAAAAGGACTATGGGAACTCCCAGACAACGAGCTGAGCTGGGTGGAAGGGTGGCAACGTCTGGGAGCTGGAGGATTGGTTTATTGTGTATTATTGTGATTTATTGGTGATTTATGAGTATTGTGGAGGAGAGTGTGCTTTGTACACTGTGGCAAGAAAATAAAGTCAACTTGAGGACTTTTACCTGGTGTCTGGAGTCGTGGACAGGGGTTCAAGGGAGTGAGGGCGCCCCCTATCGTTCACATATATATATATATATATATATATATACACACACACACATACATACATACATACATACATACATACACACACACACACACACACATATATATAATTTGTGTGTGTGTATGTATGTGTGTGTATATATATGTATATGTATATATATGTATATATGTATACAGGTATATGTATATATATATTTGTATATATATATATGTATATATGTATATATGTATATATATGTATATATGTATGTATATGTACAGTATATATGTATATATGTATGTATATGTATATATATATGTATATATATATATATAAATATATGTGTGTATGTCTACAGTATATATATATTGTGGAGGACTGCCGGCTTCTCATGCCGGTCCTCACCCCCAGGCCGCCAGGAGGAGCTCTCCTGACAGCAGGATAGTGCCCCGAGGTCCAGCAGGGCCTCATGGACTTTGTAGTATTTATACACAGCCCTGCTGGATACCTTGGGGGCCACCAGGAGTCGCTGTGGGGGGCTTATGGGCTCTTTTGTGCCTTATGACTCGGGAGTACGTCACGGTCACGTGACGGGAAGGAACAACGTGCTCCAGTATTGAAGTAAGGGACTGATTGCCCTGACCCGGAAGGAATAAGGAACTGTGGACTGTTGGGTCAGGGGCTATAAAAGGGCGGTGCCTCAGTCCAGACAACGAGCTGAGCTGGGAGGTAGAGGAGCAAGTGTCTTGGCGAGGAGGAGAGAATATTTGGTTTATTGTAGTTAGTAGTGATTGAATGAGTAGTGTGGAGGGTGCTTTGTGCACATTGTTAGTAAACAATAAAGAGTCTTGGACTTTTACCTGGTGTCTGGAGTTGTACCTGAGGGTTCAAGGGAGCACTAGCGCCCCCTACTGCCACAATATATATATATATGTAGACTCAAACCCATTATGACAGCAGCAATCCAAGCTGTGAGAAAACAGTGAAAAGGAGGCGTGTCAGACGTTGTGGTACATTTTCTGATGCAGCTAGACGAAAACAACTTCGTGACGCTGCCGCCAAATACACAAAACAATTACTTTGACAATCATGTTGCATTATTTTTAAAATGTTTCCTTTTCTTTTTCATAACTTCTTTAACACACGACATTGCTGAGAAGCGCAGGTATTTTGCTATATATATATATATCACAGCGACACTCATAACAGTGACAAAACAATTACATTGACAATCATGTTACATTATTTTCAAAATGTTTCCTTTTGTTTCTCTTTCCTTCTTTAACGCACTACTTCTCCACTGCGAAGCGCGGGTATTCTGCTAGTAGAAAATAAGATTGATAGTAAAATCTGGATATAGTCTTTAGGAAAAGCTTACAGAAAAGTAAAGATGTCAAGGATGAATGTCCCAGGGTGGCATTGATCTGGCACTCGACGTTGTTCATTAGATGCTTTGCTGATCAGATGAAAGCGGTCGCATATGGCTGGTGCCCTCTCCTGATGCTGTTCTCGCTCTCCTTTGACATTGCTTTGTCCTCTTCTGAAGTTGCTCTTCAGACGAGGCATATTTATTATAAAATTCTACGCAGGGGTTTTGCAACATGTGATTGTTAGATATTCCGATTGGCTGGCTGTCAACATGATGAATAAATTAACCCAGACTCTTTAATCTATTTGAGTATGTCTGTTTTTTGAGTATGTCTGTCAGTTAAGTTGGTCTGCATTTTTGTAGTAAGCATGTTAGTATATATTCGAGATTTCACATCAAGTCATTTGACATGTCCATGCTGTGTTTGGATTATGAAGGAGGATGATCCATCTTCTTTGAAGCATTAAATGATGCAAAGTAAGAAATTTGAACAGATGAAGTAATTTCTTCTCAGTGACAGTAAATATTATATTTTATTTAAATATCAGAGTCAATTAATTGCACCATGAAACACAGCTTAAGTTCTAGATAGCCATCACTGTGTCACATCATGTGAAAGCCGCTACCTTTTTAATTGTACATACATTTTAAAAAGCAGTGGCAGCAATGTCACTCCATTGTCAGTTGTACTTCTTCACACTCCCAGAGTCATAGCATGTTGTTCCTGTGTATGTTTCCCATGGCACTGTACTGTTCTCATGCATTTTAAAAATATGTACATTAGGTTGAATAGCAACTGGAAATTCAAACAAGATTACATTATGGGCATACTCACTCATTACAAGCTAATTTGTTAGCAGTCCATTCTTCCATTCTTTTGAAATTTCACAAGTTGTGATTTCTGCAAAATTTACTAAATATGTATGTCACACTGCATTTCTGTCTCACAAAGGATCATGCTTCTTACCTTGAAATGATAGCTACAGTAGCCCAACAAGAGTGACTGTCACAGAGCAGCAACAGATACTTTTTTAAAGAAAAGAAACAGAAACAAAGAATATCAGAGAATATCCAGAAGGGTGTTGCTTCATACAGTCAATGTTTGGCAAAGCCATTGGCAAATTACAAAAATTTGGTAATTTGATACTGAATACACATCCTCAAATCTAATCATGTTGCACCTCTCTAATAGCCATTTGCATGTGACTCATCTATATACAGTACATAAAATAAAAAGTTGTTTGGATGACGGTTTGTTGGTTTGCCAATGCCTCAAAAACAGCGGAATTGATTGTCACTAAATTTTGTATGTGTGTTGCCATTGGTCCATCTTAAAATACAGGCTATATGGCATATTGGGAAGAAAGATTGTAATGGGATGGTGGCAACCCAAAAAATCAGCACCAACATAGGGAAGACATTGTCATCAGCACACACAAACTTTTTTACCAGCCAAAGTAGGACCTCCTCTAAGTCCACAGGTGCATTATTTTCTACTCAACTAATAATAGTTTCATTGTCTCATTGATTACTTCTTTTATCTAGAAATAGTTTTGTCTCATTGTGGGGTGAGCTTAACCATGTTGAATTTCCAAAAGATGGTTTCTCCCCATTTTTTTTTTATTCGAGGAGGTGCTCCAGCTAGTAATTTCTAAATGAAAATTTTAAAAAAATCATAAAGCTTTTTGATTTTTAAAATTACAGCAAAGTTGTACACAAATTAATTAAGTATATTTGAGATATGCAAAATCAGGACATCACAATATAAAAAAAATCTCATTTACTCTTCTATTAAAATGCCATGGCAAATTAGGAGGACCTATATTACTTTGTTCTCTTTTAAACACCGTCTCTTTATATTTTGTGTATTCACAGAAACTATCAACATAAGTGAGAGATATGTTTGGATAAATAGCACAATGAACTGGAAAAGCGCTCAGAACTACTGTCGAGAGAAGTACAAGAAGGACCTGGTCAGTATAAGAAATGAGAGTGAAAATCAGGAGATAATGGAGAAAGCACAAGGCAGTCCCTTCTGGATTGGTCTGTTCAACAACCCTTGGAAGTGGTCTGATGGAGAGAATTCAACATTTCAAATCTGGTCACATAAGCAGCCAGATAATTATTGTCATAATGAAGCATGTGTGGAGATTTTGTCAGATGGAACATGGAATGATGCTTTCTGTGGGAAAATGAACTACTTTTTCTGCACTAACAGTAAGGTTCTGTATAGTGTTTTTAGTTATTACAAAAATATTTCTCATTTAAAGATTGTTTGCAATGAATACAGATTTAAGGAAAGGAGGAATAATCAGGTTAATAAAATAGTCAAGTTAATATTTACATTATTGTAAATATGCTTACATTGTTTCTTAGAGTCTAAAGTGACCACACCATTCGACTTGGTGAATTATTCACTGTCATGGCTTGATGCCCAGAGGTACTGCAGAAACAACTACACAGATTTGATGACGGTGGAGAGCCAAACAGAAAATCAGAATCTGAAAACTCCACATGATAAAAATTATTGGATTGGTCTCCGCCGTGAAAATGATAACTGGCAGTGGTCAAACAGAAGCCCCCTCACATACACAAACTGGAAACGAGAGTTTTCATGTGCAGTGCTCCAGTCAGATGGTTCTTGGAATGATTCAGACTGCAGTGAAGAGAAACCTTTCATGTGCTACAACGGTGGGTATTTTGTAATCCTATTAATGTCACCTTTAAAGCCTCTATGACATCATAGTAAAGGAAGATTGCAAAAGAATAGATTTAAAACAGTAATTTATTCTTTTATTATTTCTCTCTTAAAATCTACATCAGCTGCTAGATCTATTTATTGGACAAACATTTTTTCAGAAACAAATTTTATAAATGTAAATAATTGTACAGTGCTTTTCCTGTGTTCACACTCATAGTTGCTTTTATTTAAATAAGTTTGACAGTTTACAAAATCCAGTTAAATGCTTAAAGGGCATTCATTAATGTTTTCCATTGATCAGGTTAATATATTGAATTTAAATTTGCATCTGTATAATTTTACTGAGGAATCACTTAATATAATAAGGTTTTACAAATAAAACACTCTTAATGAATAACCACATATTACCTGAAAAAGAGATAATTTACATAAATAAACCATAAGTGGTGTGAGCTGAAGTGGCAAATGTAAGAAGATGTAAGTGTCCCAGTTCAATACAGAAGTTTGACATCTGTTAGTTGGCGAGGTCCAGCACAGACCTACCTAGTAAACATAGTAAACTTTCAAACTGAACAACTCTGAAGATTTGATTTGATGCACACAAATTGGTGGGCTGTGTTCTGAAAGTAGCACAGCAGCATTTTATGGCATATTCTACATATTTGGCTTTGGGCTGGGTGATCAGGCACTCTAATGGCACATGAATTTGCACCACCATTGCTGCAATGGGATAGCATGTCTGTCGATGCAGACCTTCTCTGGAAAATGGGAAATGCAGTGTCGTTGTCCTCAGAGTCTGTCTGCTTGAGTGACGTGTCCTAGGTATTGTGTGCTGAGGTTTCACAAGTGTGCAATCAATTATATGATTTGATGAGGGATCACTCACCTCCAGAAGCAGCCTGTCTCAAATGTGATGGCTTACATTTTTCAGTTAATAAATAGTGGATTATTTTACCTTGAAAGTACTATACTTTCTTTGCCTGAGAGATGTCATAAATGAAGAACCAGCTGAGCCAGTGGCTTTGCACACTAACAGAGGACCTGGAGAATGAGTGACTTTGAAAAATAAGCTTCTAAAGTGGTAACTGCTGGAACATATGTGTCAGCAGAGCACTCTTGTTTCTTCACCCAACTATAAATGTTTCCTCAAATGCAGTGGGGCCATAGTAACTAAGGTTTTGAAACTTAACCTAAGAATGATATCTGTCTAATTCCCAGGTTCAAGTCAATTTGGGACCCTTACAGTAGATCTTTGAATACCAGGCTCAAACAGTAGAAAGCTGACACACTCAAAACAGCCAAGCAGGATTCTCACAATGATCAGGTTCATCAGCTAAACCATGCTTCTACCTTTACTGAACATTTATGAATATAAATGAATTCATGGGTTTCAATTTAGTCCTTCTCACTCTTTGTGGATTTTGCATATTCTCTCCATGTCTGTTTAGCGTTTTATTCATGGACTCTAGTTTTTTTCCCCACATGCTAAAGACATGCATGTTTGATTAAGTGGTGAGAACTGCCAGTTCTACTGTGATCAAGGATGGGGCTCCTCATAAGAATGGTGACCCTTCCAGTGTTGGTTGCATCCAATGCTGTCATGCTAGAATCTTACCAGTAAAACAATGATCTGGATTAAGTGTATTTGATATGAAGATGGTTATTAGCATGCTGCACCTGTAAGAATTTAACTGGAGTCCATGATTAAGAGAGGGGGAGATTGAACAGAGCAAAATACTGTAAGGGATATTAAACAGAAGGAAAGTGAAAAGTTAGAATCATGGCTGAGCCAGTGCTGCTGCAGAGAGGAGGGCGGCAGTCAGGAATGGGGCCCTGAGAAAAACGAGCAGTCGATGGTCACAGGGCCTGGTTACTGCTGCTAAGGGTACTAGGAGGAGGAGTGTCCAACTGCTCCAGTGGGAACCTGTTGAAGGCAGAGGGATGGTGGCAGGAGAAAGGAGTAGGGTTCACAGGGTGATACGGTCACAAGCCAATAAAAAAAATGGCTATGCTTGTTGTTATGCATCTTTGCTCTCTGAGTAGACCTTGATGGGCGAGCAGCAGAGATGTGGTTTCTAGAGGAATGTACTGTGGCTCATGAGAGTTTTACTTGACGGACTTTAATTGTGTTTTTAACCTGTTTCTGGATGTATTTATTTATGGGACTTTTAACCTCCAATTTTAGAATAATTTTTATGGATTATTTGAACACTGTACTTTTTTCACCTTTTTTTGTGAATAAAAGCACTGAGCACTGATTTGCACTAACCGTTGCATGTGAGGTATCCTCATTGTCCAGTCCATCCTCGGACATGACTATTGACTATGAAGGAAGCAACTGAACAAAATCTCTCTTTATGCTGATAATATTGTGCATTGATCCATTTTATGGGGGTCTGCTGGAGCCAATCCCAGCCAATACAGGGCGCAAGGCAGGAAACAAACCCCTGGGCAGGGCGCGCCAGCCCACCGCAGTGTTTGGTATCTACAGTTCTTTAAATCGCATTTTATAAAAGAACAGAATTTTTGTTTTTTGATTTATGACGAACATATTTTAAAATAATTAAACAAGTGAAAATGGCATGTGCAAAAATATTAGTTCCCTTAATCCAATATTTTGCAGCACAGCTTTCGGAAGCAATAACTGCTGTCAAGCACTTTCTACATTTCTGAGTTAGATTTCTACATTTTTGAATTGATTGTTTGGCCCACTCTTCTTCAATTCACTTAGATTTGACAGATGCCTTCTCCCAATTGCAACTTTCAGCTTTTTCAGGAGATCAGGACTCATAGCAGGTCACTTCAGAATGGTACAGTGTTTTTTCTTCTTTTCTTGAGTACTTTTTGAAGTATGTTTTGGTTCATTAACTAGTTGGAGGACCCCTGACCTAAAGATGATTTCTACATTTCCCACCAAAATGCCCTGATAATCTTCTTATTTTGCTGCTCCCTGCACAGGCTGAAAGAAGCTGGAAAAGCAACCTAAAAACATCATTAAACCTCACTTTTCACGGTAGGGATGGTGTTCTTTTCTTTGAAAGTTTCATTTTTTTACTGTGAATGGAGAGTTGGTATGGTTTACTGAAAAGCTCTCATTTTGTTTTGTCTATTTAAAAGGACACTCTCTCGGATGTATCATGGCTTAACAATCTGCATTATGGCAAACTGCAGAGTCTGTTTGTGTTTCTCTTATAGAAGTGGGGTCTTTTCAAGGTTTTCTACTATGGATTACAATTTAATCCAGCCATCGATGAATTGTGTGACTTGAAACTATTGTACTTAGAGTTTGGAGGACAGAGTGGACATGTATTGACGTTTTCCTTGGTTCCCATCATTCATAGTCTTTATGAGTCACTTTTTCTTGTGCAGTCACATCTACAGATGTCAGCTAAAATCACATGGGACCAAAACCTCTTGATAATATTGGCAACAGTGGTCACAAGAACATTAAAATGTTTGAAGAGGGTCTTGTCACCTTTACATTGACCATGCTTGACTGTTACTATCTATCTTGCCTCCTCTGCCTTTTCCTCTCTTTCCCATGTTTAGTGTAATATAAAAAATTTGTGTGAGTTTCATCTCCATTTCAACTTGTCGAATGAGTGATTATAAGATTAAAGACACTTGTGAAAATCATTGAAAGTCAATTAACCTGATGGAAGGATCACTACGGGACAATTATTTCCTATAACTTGCAAAGGGTCCAAACATTTTATCCTTGTCAATTTGGAATATCATTGTGGAATAAACAAGATTCAAGTTCTTTTTATGGCTTTTATGTTTTGTTCCACTGGACACTAAGGAAATTCAAGATGGGATGATCTTTTCATTTCAATACTTATCAAGAAGAATGGTGCATTATTTGAGTAAAAGGGGGGTTACAGGGTTTGTGCTTGCTTTGAAACCTAGGCTCCAGCCTTCCTCTATTTCCTTCTTTAGAATTAAATAATTTAAAAAATGACATAACAAGACAATATTTTTGGGCACATCTGTATGAAAAAATTTATCAACTGACTTTCTTGTAAGATTATAGGTGTTAGAAATAAATTTAACATTATATTTCAGCCAGGGTTCCTCCCCTGGATAGGGTTCAAATCTTTGTTTTTGGTCCTTTTTGTTAATTTTTGAGTCATTAACATCATTGTTGATGATTCTTTTATTTATTATCTGCTTTGTTTTATATGCCTGTATATGGCGGGATCACCTGCTCATCACTTCCAGGGACTTCCCTCAACCCAATAAAAGAGGGATTCCTACAGTCCGTGGTGGTTTATTTATATGTGCTAGGGAGCTGTGAGTTTACTTGTGTTATTTTTCTTCCGTGCGTACACTTTTTTGCACTTTGTTGAACATTTTTGACATTGTTTTTTTACTGAATTGGAACTTAGTTTGTCTTTGCTGGGAACTCATTTATGCTTTTTGTGCTCTTTAGAAATTCATGGTGTTACTGAGCATTATTGTGAGTAGCAAACCTTTTTTATTTTATAAAGATTCTATGTGGTGCTCTGCTGCTAGCCAGGGTTTTTAAATGGGATTTTCCCCCCACACCCCCACCCCCAGTGGGCATTTTTGGGACTTACATGCTTTGAGACTCCTAGTCAGAACACCTAACATTTATCACAATAATATTATTAAATTATTTAGAGTAATACCAGATGGGACAACATTCAGTCATAAAAATTCTACTGTTTTTATTTCTAAGATCTTTTTAAATTATAATACAAACTGCGAAGTTCAGAGTAAATTGAAGCCTTACAGAGCTCCAGGAAGTGATTTAATTAAGTAAAGGGTCCTTAAAGAATAATTTGGGGAGCTGTCAGGAATCCTGTGTCAGCTTTTCAATTGCTCCCTGGAAGAGCGCAGAGTGCCAACGCTTTTGGAAGAGACTCTAAAGTCCCAGTCCTAAAATATAGTATTAAATGATAATCATTCAATGGCACTTGTATCACTTTTAGCAAAATGCTTGAAGTCGCTTGTTCTTGCCTTACTTTACAGGTTTGTTCCGCTTTGGATCCATTGCAGTTTTCATACACAGAATCAATCAGTGGGGGATGCAGTCATGTCTGTTCCTTATGCCAGTTACAGTATATACCCTTGGAAAACCAAACCCTTTTATGAAAATAATGTTTGTTAATTTTAATTTAGCCTTTAACAGCAAGAAGCTGGATATCCTTTACAGTATATTACAGAAGTTATAGGTGGACTCCTATCTCACCCCATAAGATATGCTCATTAGTTTTAGGAAGAATGATGAACCAGTACAACCACTGGTTCTTAATGGAGAAGAAGTTAAGAGAGTTAGCAGCTTTAAATATCTGGGAACCATATTGGATAACTTTAATGAACACACTCAATATATCTACAAATGTGTCAACAGATTTCAAGTAGCATTCTAAGGAGGTACCATACATGGCATATTCCTGGACTGATTTGGGGGACTGTCTGTATCTAATAAAAATTAACTTGGGAAAATAATCCAGTTGGTGTCTACCACCGGTGGACAATAGTAATTAGGGCTTCAAGAACTGAAAATGAAAATGAAACACATGATAATAATATCAGACCAGCATTTGTCTGGGGACAGATCATTTTAAAAGGTTAAATTTAATAAAATGTAATGTAGTGAGAAGTCAAGCAAAATGACACCTTTTATTGGCTAACTAAAAAGATTACAATATGCAAGCTTTTGAGGCAGCTCCGGCCTCTTCTTCAGGCAAGATGTTAATACTAAATTAACAAATCTAAAAAGTTAAATGTATTCCAAATTTTTATTTTAACAGAAACTGAATACAATCACACTTATATTTGGATAAATAAGAGTATGAACTGGACCAGAGCTCTGAACTACTGTCAAAAGACCTACACAGACTTGGTCAGTATAAGAAATGAGAGTGAAAATGAAGAGATAAGGAAGAAAGCACAAAACATGCCTTTCTGGATTGGTCTATTCAAGAATTCCTCCAAGTGGTCTGATGATGAGAAATCAACATTGACAAATAACAGCAATCAATCACAATTATTAGACAACGAACAGCATCCTGAAAATTGCACTGAGGTTAAAATTAAAGGATGTTGTGTTATAACTCAATACAGTACAGAGAAGCACTTAATTTGCTCCCAGGGTAAGTGTCACATTTTTTGTTTTGTCCAACTATCTTTCAAGAAAGAAAAAGGAAATCTTAAGTAACATAACTAAAGATATAAACTTACATTACATTACCATCATCATATTGTTAGTATCAGAAGTTTGAAGTATTTATTAAAACATTTTAAAATGTATACTCTAAGACATAGTGAAAGCATCTGTGTAAAAGGAAATAGAAACACTTGTATTAGATCTAATCAGACCGTTTAAGGCTTTGCTCTTCTACAACCCAAGGGCAGCCTAGACGACAACAACAACAACAATAACGTCATTTATTTATATAGCACATTTTTTATAGAGAACAGTGTAGGTCAAAATACTTTACCAAACGTTAAAGAAAAACAGTTAAACAAGAAAAGAAAAACAATTAAGATTAGGCAATAATATTAAAGTATAAGTGACAAAAAAGGTAAGGTCAGATGGCCAGTAGGACAGAAAAAAAAATAAAACTCCAGTTAGGCTGGAGAAAAAGTAAAATCTGCAGGGGTTCTATGGACAAAAGACTGCCCAGCCCCCCACTGGGCATTCTACCTAAAACGCATGTTCAAAAATCAATCCTCTTTGTTTTCAGGATTCACAAGATAGGATTTGATGAAGTTAGTCTTGTGGACAGCTAAGACACCTGTCTTCATTCCATTATCACAGGGGGCTACATTATGCTTCGATCAGGTGGTGACTGTCTTTTCTAGGATTTTAATAAAGAAAGGCCAGTTAGAAATTAATCTGAAGTTGTCAAAAAAAGGAATGAGGATTATTTTTTTAGACAATAATAAGCATTGTATAAAATAAACACATAGAAAACAAAGGGTTCTGAAAACATAAACTCACAACAAGCATACATTTAAAAACTTTTACTTTAAAAAAAACTAACTTGGTATCACAAAAAAAAGAAGTCTATTTGAGGCAGGAGTGCTAAGCATTTCACCATGATGGCAGCCAGCATCTAATTGTGTTTTTCATTTATTTTCCTCTTAAGAATGTGGCCTTGTAATAAAAAGACAGATATGGCTAAGAAGGGATTAGTGTCATTTGTAATCTTGGGACATTTGAAAACTTTTAAATGGTCTGAATGAATTCACAAGGAGCAGCACATGTGGTATTGGGTCACCAGCAATGTGGCAACAATAAAAAAAAGTCTGAATTAGCATAAGCCACTCTAATTTGGGGTGTTCATAAGAAATGTAATGATTTATTTCATGAGGTAGAAGTGTATCATATACAAAAATAGTTGTGTCAGATATTTGAAATATTAAAATGTGTGCTTCAATTTAAATGTTTAAAGTGTAAATATTTTTGATCATAATAAAAATGTGTCTTCTGTCACCCTCTGATAGAGGTCCGTAGGGGGCTACTGTAGATGCCTAGTAAAGGATCAGAAATGTCAGAAACCAAAACTAACATCTTATTCATAATCACTTACCTTGTAATAGTCTCAAATGATATCCCACATGTTTATATTTGACAGTTGTCATTTTTCACCTCCCGGGAGTGGCTCTTAGAGGGACAGATCCACAGGTAAAGAATCAAATATCAAAAATGTATTCATGATCAACACCCTCCAAATAGCATGAAACAACAGTCCACATGCCTACATTACAGATCTCCATGTTTTCAAGGTTTTTTTTTAAAAAGAAGTACCTTTGACCTCTCGTATCCTATTAGGGTGTGACCCTCTAGGGTACGTTGATGTGGAATGCACAATCTTTAAGTCCTTCTGATAATTTTTTCTGAGAACACCTATTGGTTTACTCTATCCTAAGGGCGTAACTTCCTGCACAAATCATGGTCCAAAAATGTACTAAAATGAAGGCATGTTTGGGATGTCCCCTCAAAAATAGGGGGAATCCCAAAAAGTTTGATGTCTTGTATAAGTAGACATCAAAATGAGACAAAAGGTATATCATAAGTATGGGTGAGTCAAGAGGTGGTGGACAAAAAAAAAAATTTAAATAACTTCAGAACATTCATACATAATTCTTATGAACACAAAAAAATACTTTGTTATTGATTAGATCTTTTGCATCCAAATTGAAATGTACAGTATAATAAAGTAGTATTACTAGTCTGTGTATGATTTTTTTTTAATTTATGGTAATATATGCACTGTTTTGTTTTTTTGGTAGTTGGCTGGAATTTGACCTTAGTCAACGACAGTTCCACTTGGGAAGAGGCTGTGGACTACTGTAGAAATAAGAACTCCAACCTCATCAGGATTTCCTCAGAGATGGAGCAGAATATAATAGCTACATTAGTAAATACCACCAATTCATCCAATGTGTGGCTGGGACTAAGACAAAGCCGTGTGTTTGGATTCTGATTCTGGATAGATGAAACGTCCTTGAGTTACCAAAACTGGACCAGTGGTTCACCCACACAGATCTCTTCCTCCAACCATTGTGCTGTCATCTCTAAAGATAACAACTTCCTTTGGACTTCCGTTTCTTGCTTAAAGAAACACCCCTTCATTTGTAGATCTCCTTTGATCAACAATTAAAATTGTCTCTTACTTGGTTTTTACATTTCTGATTTTACTTATTTAATGTTAAATCAGGTTTCAACAATGGTGTACTTTCTTGAGTGTTGTCTTACTTTACCTCTAATATTGCAGAACCAGGCTGTTATCCTTGAGTATAAGGTGGTGCCATTCTCTAGACTACAATTTCATCTGGTTCATTTCTGTCTTGCACCTTGTTCTGTTTAGATGCACTCCAAGCCGAAGCACCTGGATCAGAAAATAAATAAATATGTATTTTAAAGGGGAACAGATACTTTTTAGTAACTTTTAATAGTCAAAGCCCCCCTTCCAAAAATAGCAGTATGACACAATGCAGCCATTTTCATAAAAATATCATCAAAAAAGAGAGGACAAGTGTCATCAGTGGACTAATATTGAGATGGTTGAAAAGGCAGATGCCAAAAATCTAAGTTCCAGGTGTTCACTGTGCCAGAAATTGCCAAACTGTTCCCCAACACACCTCATCAACCTGTCAAGAAGCAGGACTCTTGTATTTAAGCAATCTTGAAAACATGCAATCCATTTATCTTTCAGAGTCACTGTAGGCAGAAGAATCGTCTGATTTTGATACAAGTAACTGATCCCTTTAATTTGCAAACGTTCATTTAATGAATTAACATAATAAATTATATATGCCTGCTGCTTATGACATCAATTTTTGCAACTTTATTTACATCTTAATTTTAAAAATGCATATACTTAATATTATGTACGAAGCATTGAGATATTTTTGAATTCCTTGTCTAAATGTGAACCATTATATAAGTCATACTTTTATTCTTCATGCTTTTCTATTCTTTGCATTCCATGGTAAATAAATGTAACTGCTTGTAACTGTTCATATTTATATTAACATTAAACTTTATTTTAATATTTTCTCCATTCATTAAATAAACCATTAATGTCACAATTTAAGCCCTTGTTGTAAGTGAACTTACATTATACTGTTTCGCATTCATAAAGAGCTGAAAAAATATTGCTCTGAAATAAGGTTCATAACTTAGTGTATTTTGTCCAAACAATTTATAAATCATTATACTCCATATGAACATTTTAATTTTAAATTCACTTGAACCACTAAAGTTACCAATTGTTGTCTTAATCATTTATACTGAATATTATGATATACTAAGTATACTTACATTTTATACATAATTTACTGCCTAATCATTGACAGTATTATAGGTGCCAACAATGCTGTTTAAAGCAGGCTGGCAGGTATCGAGAAATTGTTTTTATGTGAAAAAGTCAGAAAAAAACATTAATGACTTAAAATGTAGCATCCAAATAGTGGGGCAAGACAAGCAAGAAAATGTGCATGAATAGTAGCAACCCTGCTGTTGTATGAGAAGAGCCACGTGTGAATCAACAATGGATTATCACCATTTTGTAGGAAAACAATCACAGATGTAAGCCAAAAACAAATGTTGCAGTGGATCCTCTATAAATGTCCTCTCCCACAGCTTACTTATGCCAAAGATGATGGCAGTGAGCTGGCACACAATTGCATTCTGTCTTCAGGATTTATCATTGAAATGTAATTTTTAAATTCCCTCATTAATGTGTTATGGGCTGTGATGGACTGGCACCCTGTCCAGGGGTTATTCCTGCCTTGTGTCCTGTGATTGCTAGGACTGGGCTCCAGCTGCCCTGCCACCTTGACTTGGATGACCAGTTTAGGATAACAGATGGATAGATGGACGGATGTGTTAAAGGGTTTACCAATGTTATCTCTGCTTTTGTATTTGTATTTGTGATTGTCTAGTTGACATTTTGTGTGAAAAATAAAGCTTTGGTTGATTAGCTGCTAGAATCACAAAAGAAGAATTCAAATGCATCATTGTACTTGTTAATTGCTCTTTATCAATTGCTTTTTTTTTTGAAAACATAAAAAATTAAAGCATTAAATGCACTGCCTTCAAAATATAGCTGAGATGATGCACCTAACTCAGAGACACAGTATGCTGCATCTTCTATAATATCATTTTATAATTTACAGTAATTACAAAAATCATTCACTCCCTTTGAAATCTTTACATTTTACTGTTACACAACATTGAATCACTCTGGATTAAATTTTTTTTACATTGATCAACACAAAAATACTTTGTAACATCAAAGTGAAAACAGATGTCTGCAACACAAAATAATTAATTTGTTTTAAAATATAAAACAAAAAGGATTTGCCCTTTTCAAGTCAGTTCTTAATAGATGCACCTTTGGCAGCCATGAAAGCCTTGATTCTGTCTCTGTTTGCTTTACACATCTGAACACTGAAATTTTTCTTCTTTGCAAAACTGGTCAAGCTCTGTCAGGCTGCATGGGAATCGTGAGTGAACAGCTTTTGTGGCACCCATTCACAAATTCTCAATTTTATTGGCCACTCCATTAACACTTTGTTTTTAAGTCATTCTTGTGTAGGTTTGGCTTTATGCTCGAGGTTGTCTTGCTGGAAAGAAGTATCCCTACAGGATGCTGCTGCCACCACTCTGCTTCATGATGAGGATTGTGTTTTTTTGATGATTTGCAGTGTAGCATAGTGTTTAGTCTAATGGACATAAAGCTCAATTGTGGTCTCATCAGACCAACAACAGCAATGTTTATTTATATAGCACTTTTTCATACAAAAAACGTTGCTCAGTGCTTTACAAAATAAAATAAAAGGAAGTTAATTTAAAACATAAACAAGATTAGCAATGTTATGCTCTATTTAACAAAAAAGGTAAGTTCAAATGTCCAGTAGGACAGAAAAAACTAAATAAAACAAAAAAACTCCAGTTAGGCTGGAGGAAAAAAAAATCTGTGGGGGTTCCAAGGCCAAAAGACATCCAGCCTCCACTGGGCATTCTGCCTAACATAGATGTTCTAAATCAGTCCTTATGGTTTTCAGGCTTCACATGGAAGAAACTGAAGATGACGGTAGTCATGTAGACATCTGGGACTCCTGCCATTCAATCCAAAAAGACAGGAGGCAGCATGGTACCTTGATCAGATGGTGGTAGCGCAGAAGAACCGGAAAAGACAACAAAGAATAGTACAGATTAATATTGAATTGCAGAACGCAGAGGAAAGTGATAATTCAATATAGACTAACAGGAATACAACTAAAATGTAGCCACAAAAAAAGCCTTTTTAAAATAATGTGTTCTTAGCAAATAATCTTCTTGCAGTTAACTTCGGAGTCTCTTGTGTAGCTTCTTGCAAACACTACATGAAATTTAATATTGCTAGTGTCCCATAAATCTGACCGGTGAAGCACTCGGGCAACAAACATTGCATACATTGTCTCTTCAATCTCAATCACTGTAAACTGTAACTCCTTGACTTTTTAAACAGATTTGAACATGCCGTCAATCTTCATGTAAACAGTACCTACTGGTAATATACTTGAATAAAAACACAAGGAAAATGTGCATTTTCATCCATTTATTTAATAAAAATATCAACAGATATAATGGTTTACTAAGTAAAAAGCAGGTAGACCTTTGGCCTTGAAATTTTGACCAGTCCATAACCCTCCATTTTTTTCTTTTTAAGCATTTCCTTTGTGGATTTGCTAGTGTGCTTCAGATCATTATCATGTTGAAAGGTCCATTTCTAAACTCACATTCTACTCAAGAAGACTTTGATATGATGCAGAATTCATAGTTGACTGGATGACTGCAACCTGCCCAGGCCCTAAGGCAGCAAGACAACCTCAAACCATATCATTTTCACCACCATTTTTCATAGTTGGTATGAGGTAATTCACCTGAATTGCTGTTTTCAGTTTGTGCCAAATATGTCTACTGTTACTGTGACCAAACAACTCTATCTTATCATTGAATCAGCTGTCCAGGGCACATTATTCGAGGACTGGTCTTTGCTATGTTCAATGGCAAACTGTAGTCTTGCTCTAATGTTTTTTTTTTTGGAATGCAAACTGTTTCAAGTGTTACCTACAAAGTTAACCAATGAAATTGTGGGATTCTTGGGGACATCTTTTAATATAAAAGGGCAGCTCTTGGGCAAAACTTATTGGGCCAGCCAGTCCTGAACAAATTAGCAGTCGTTTGAAATCTATGCCACTAGTACATGATTTTCCTTACAATGGAAAGATTCATTTAAAAATATTTTAACAAAACCAATGAACTGGTTATTGACTTAAGCTACACCAAACAGTCTCTATGTTTGATGGCTATTGAAGGAGTGGATGTAGTGGTGGTCCACTCCTACAAGTACTTGGACATCCACATTAATGACAGATTGGACTGGTCTCTGAACACAGGGCAGAAAAGGGCAGAGCAGACTCTTTTTAATGAAAATGTTCAATGATCTGCACTAAGTGGGTGTATTGCCAGGGGGGATGAGACAGAGTATAGTAGTCAGGTGGAGAACATGGTTCCGAAAGAATTGTCTCCAACCTAATATCAACAAAACCCAAGAACTACTACAGAACCTCTGCGCCTTGGCACTGTTCAAGGAATTTATGTGGAGGTGGTGCACTGCTACAATTACTTGGGGGTCCAAATCAATGACAGGCTGGATTGGTTTCATAACATAGAAGAACTACAGTACATAAGAAAGAGCAGAGAAGAGAGATAGAGACGTTAGGAATATTCACTGATTACAGCAAATTGCCACACCCTCCTCATGATGAACCTTCTGGATTGGGACCCGAGTGCAGCCGTACAATGGGTGACACCTCAGCACCACACTGGAACAGTGTAAGTTTTTTTGCAGTAGCTGGAGTTCCAATCCTGCCACTAACTCCCATTTTCCAAAGGGAAGAGCAGACTCTTTTTTCCTTAGGAGACTGCACTCCTTTAATGTGGGAAGTGACATCCTTTACACTTCTATTACTCCGTAATGGCATGTGTGATTTTCTATGCTGTGCTGTGTATGCCCCCTGGAGGTTGTAGTGAAGGAAAGAATTAAAACAAAACTGAATGCCATTATGAACAATGCTGAACATCCTCTCTCTGACACAATAACACTGAGTAGTTTCAGTTAACAAATTATTCAGCAGAAGTGTGATTTTTTTTATGGTGACTGGAGTGCCAATCCTGCCACCAACCCCCAAGTTTTCCCTGCAAGTTGGAGGACCTGCTTGAAGGGCTGGATGCAGATTATCTTCAAACCCAGGACGAACATTGGAGGAGAGGGAAACAAAACCAGTCAGCAGCATCCCTGGAGAAAATAAACCACTGGAGAGACCACGGACAACTATAACCAAGAAAATTAAAGACACATTCACAGTCCTGGAGATCTTGGTCACCTTGCCAGAAACCCCCTCCTAGACATAGAGTCAATGACAGGTCATTTAATCTAATGACAGAATCTTTCTCTCCATTGATCCAGTGTTCTCAGGTGTCTTTTCTATGGGCAGGAAAATGACAGACACTCTCTCTATATGTACAGTACATTGTGAAGAAACAGTACTTTTAACCTGCTTATCAACAGATTCCATGACATTGAGAACAGCACAGTGACCAAGAGACTTCCTTACCCCATGCTTATCATATGGAGATTCAGCTTCAGAAAGGAAAATTCAGAATACAATATGAATCTGAAGAAGAACTGTTGTATTTTTTGTTTTAAGGAGAAAAGATTTTAAAAGAGTAATTTTACATTTTGTAATATTTTCAAACAATGACTTCATCAATGCTGTAAATCTTGTTGTTTCTCTCCCTTTACACAAAGACAAACAAATTGCCCTAGTTCTTTTGAAATTAGAGGGGCACCAACACAGAAACTGCTCTAGTGCATGGAGAACATGTTCTGTCTATCCACTTAAATGAGATATCCCATTTAAAAGAAACCCCCTTATAGAAAAATTAAACAAACTGAGGTACTCTGAATGACAATGAATATTTGGAACCCCACTGTATGTCTACAGAGTTTAGTAGCATGGAATAAAAAATGTTGGCTGAATTGGTCTGCTAAACATGGGCAAAGGCTAAAAACAACTTACTGGCCAACAGTTTGCAGTTCTGGATTTACAGTATTTCAGATCTTACATGCTGTTTCACAGTATACTATCTGTTACAGTATACTAGATGGGTTGCAGTATAAGTAATCATTGTAGTCTTCAGAATTAACATTTGCAGCACAATGCATATGTCTCTGTTATTTGCTTTTTAGTATAGGATTCGTAAAAGCAGTGTTAATGTTTGTTATTCAGCATCTTTAAGAATCACAAAGACAGCAAACGAACAGACACCGAGACACTTATCCTTTTATTAAGGTGAATGGTCAACAAAAATGCCTCCATTTAAGTCTTTTAATTTAGTTATGAAATTTAAGTTGCTCTTTTAAGATGCAAATTAGGGTTACCTCTCACATCAGAAATAAATATGGTTGTTGGCCAGAATGTAGTTTACAGCTGGCCTATAATCTTACTGAGCCTGAAGGTAAGTTACAGACAAAAGCTTGAGGGTCAGAAGAAAGAAAGAAAGAAAGAAAGAAAGAAAGAAAGAAAGAAAGAAAGAAAGAAAGAAAGAAAGAAAGAAAGAAAGAAAGAAAGAAAAAAAATATTGATTGAGATTTTGGGATTTTAAGGTACTTTGGTAGAAAGTTGGATGAGTCTCTATACTAGTTAGCCCTTATATGATTATAGGATGTGTGCTTTTGCGCTCTTCATACTTGCTAAATTTCACTTTACCTGTATTAATTCCTCCCTAGTATTTATTTATTTAATAGATCGCATATTTTTCTATACCTTTGCCAACTTGACATAATTTTGGATTCATGGGCCTTTACCAAGCACTCCCTTTTTCAAATAATATGTGTTAAATACATGATGCATATATTTAAATGTTTTTCACAGAAGAAAAACATGCATACTAAGTATTTTAAAAATCTAAATACTAAAGTGGATATTTTTGTACCTTGCCTTGGTTTTTTTTTGAGAGTTTTTACTGGTCATTTTAGAGAGTCAAGCTGGGGGCGTGTTAAAGCCCTTTGAGGCATTCCTTGAGTAATTTTGGGATATGCAAGAACTAAGTTGTTACTGTTGTTGTTTTACCATTACTTCCTGCTCTCCTGAGAGGTTTATACTTAAAAAGAGCTAAAGAAACTAAAAGAATAGATCAATAACCCTCTCTGATTTCATGCTGTGAATTGCTATTATCATTTAATCCATGCTATCTATAATGGAAGGATGCAAAATAGACATTAAAAAAAAGAGTTTGGACTTAACCTGTTAACTTGTTTAATGACCAATTTTACGTTTTCCAAATACAAATCAAAGTTTGTAAAACAAACATTTTTGGACTGTGTGCTCCACAAATAAAACGGGTTCTTGTCCAGAGGTTCTGTCCACTTCAGAAGCTGGTCCTAAATGAATACCCAGTGTTCAGGCTCTTTATATTCCGATTGGACCAACAGGGGCAGGCATAATATCAGTCGGATGTAAGTGCTGTCGCTGTCCTGCCAGTTTCTCTTCTTTCACTCTAAAATGGAACAGCAGAATGCAGTTACAGTCTGTCTTCCCTTTTTATTCTTCCCTGTCTTCCTTACCCCATCAGTTGGCAGGGAAATACCCTTTAGGCTTAAGCGTGTGACACCATATTGATCTGATTGCTCTGTAGTTTTATTGTAAAACAATTTTCTATTTGCACAACAGAGGCATAAATTTTGGTATACACTATTCAGTTGGTCTAACATATTTATTTTGTTTTGGCAAAAATAAATTACTAGCAGAAAGGACTTTATAAGGGAAAAATCTGACACATTTTAAGTGTATTTTTTTTTCTACTGGTCATTCAAAACGCAATGTGACAAAAAAAGCTTTTCATGGTCTCTTCTCATTTTCAGCTTTTGTGTTGTATAAGGATAGATTTTAAACTAATTGAACTTCATTATATTTGTGTATACATCGGGCTTATATTTCGATGCTTGTACAAATAATGTTATTGCCTTAATTCATCAGGTTTATTACAGTTGCACTCAGCACAGTGTCATGATTGTTTTGCAGTATGAAAGTACTTGCATTTTCAGTTCAGTAATATATGATGAAACTTATAATGTTTGCTGTCTTAAAACACTTTATAATGATTGCAAAACTGTAGTTGTTACTTCTGAATAAGTTTATTAATTGTTCTAATTTATATTGCCATGCCCCAATTATATTATGCTAATCCTAGAAGAAAAAATATGAAGTCTGGAAAGAGCTTAGAATAAGTCTAAAAAGAGACCTCACAAAACCTCACATGCTTTTCAAACCAAATTCTCAATTTTCACTCTTTTTACCACCATTGTATTTTAATTGAATTGTTTAATTGTTGACATTGTAAGGGAAACATCTGCGATAAACTTGATTCTTAAATGAAACAGAAATGAGAACCTCAGTTAAGTCTCATGAGCCATCAAAGATCAAGCTATGAGCAGTAAAACTTTCTCTTGGGATCTTTTGAAAAATTGGGCAAAGACTTCTAATAACAAAAGCAAAACAAATTAACAGTACTGTACTCTTTTTTTGTTTTATTTTTCATGGTTTGTGTGAGTGCAAGCATTGTTTAAAATGTACTATTTTGTGGCTACCACATTTACATAGTTATGCCTCAACAATCCATTTCTTTTAGACCACCTGTTGACTACCTAAAGTTAAAAATAAAACGAATAGAGTAAGAATAACAAAACTGGAGAGAGATTTGACTTTGCAAAACATGACTAGGATATCCATCAATAAGCTGAAAACAAAGGTTTCATTTAGGGAAGACTTTCTTCTGCTACAAAACAACTGCTAAATTATTACTAAGCTAGTAAGGTATGTGAACAAGACTATGTGACTATGTTTAAGCACAAAAACAACAAAAAAATTTGGTGCAAAAGTATGATCATCTCTTAAAAGTTTTAATAGTAAATGTACAACTTACTTTTAATAATCAAGTGCTTTATTTAAAAACTAAGCCACAAATTAGAAAGTTGCAGAAATTCTGACTATGCACTTGAAAAGCCAAGAAAAACTTGAAATCGATATTCATTGTGTCAGGTTATATATTTTCTGATTTATTTTTTTTTTGGATGTTTGTTTTTGTTTCTGTTTGTTTTCTTATTTTCTCCTGGCATCATGTGCCGACTTCCAGGCCCATTAAAAATGTGAAAAATATCCATCCAAGTATCTAAGGGATTAGTGGCAACAGAAAGACAAGCAAAAGAAACAGCACACTGTGTTTACAAAATCCCAGGCTTTATCACTAACATATAAAAGGAAGCTAAATGGCCATTCTACGTGGAGCTTTCAAGACCTTTGACTGGTAGACTGTTTTAACTTGCCCATAACAGTCACAATTACAACATTGTTGGACAGAACAATTGAGCTCCCAGAATGAAGTATCAAAATACAAAATGTAAAACCATAGTGGGGAAAAGGGGGCTTTTTTGTTAAGTCATGATGTAGCATTGCTTTTCCACAAAGATCAGAGGAGCTGGCAAATTGTACAATGCCATGTGACTGTGCCCATCACATCACCACCCTCCATTTATGTCATGCTGTACTGACCACCCTGAGATCCCAGGATAATGAAGGACTGACAGTCAAATTATTTAAAATGAAAGATAAAGAAATGACTCCAAAAGAGTATGGATGAGGAACCTGAAATGAGTGGTGCCATTTTCCTGCTCTGTATTGGTATGCCAGAGTTGAGTTACAATGCAAACTGCACATGGAGGGTCATAAAAGCCAAACTTATTATTTTACATTAATTTGATGAGTGCAGGAAAAACCTAAATAGCTACTGTCACCCAGAACACAGATATAGCAAAATATAAATTTAGTTTTTTGGTCTAAATTTGTTATGCAACTATAATTTATTGTTTTCCTATCAATAAATAAAAGGTTAAAAAATGCAGTTAAATCTTCAATTTCATACCCTTCACCAGTTGGAAATTTTTATACATTTTAGATAAGTCACCAATACCATGTGGCACACAAAAATAACATCATCAAAAATACTATCACCTTAGTGCTAAATGTAGACAAGTGTAAAAATTAATGAAATAAAACATTAAAGTGATTATTTAATGATCAGTTGCACATGTTGCTTGGCATTCATTTTATCTTATTTATTTGATTTCAAAAAAGGATAACAAAGTAAAAAACATTTTCATATAAAAAGTCGAAACCTCTCTAACCATCGGTGCCCACCCCAATCCACCTAGAGGCTATACTAAAAAGAACAGGGCAAAATTTTAACCAATAAAACACACAGGTCACTGAAGTTACAGAGGCCCACACATCTGGCTTTGCAGGAGAAAATTAAAATTTTCAAATCAAGTTAAATCAAGGGCTTGCTGTCTCCATTATTTAATTACAGAAATAGTGTCATTCCACTTGTTGATAATTTGAGCCGGTACACCATTGATCTGTGTGGCTGACAGTTATAACAGAACAAGGTGCTAAAAAGAGGACCTCCAGATAGTGAAAGTAACAAGGTCAGGGTTCTTCCGTTGAGAAGCTATGGTACCTTTGGCAGCTATTGAAGCTATGAAAATAATGCGTTGCTCATGATGAACAGAGAGTGACACAGACAGTGGACAGAGCAGAGAAATCTAAAGGAGTAGAGTAATAGGAAAGCAAGGAAAAGAGACAGATAAAATGGAGGAAAATGCAAAAGCAGCTGACTCCCAAAGTACTACAACAGTGGGGCATTCGCAGAATGTGTGGATAAAGGGGCCCTAGTGCATTAGGGGAGAACTGATGACAGAAAGCATCAGGAGCTAAACTCATTAGGAAACACTTTCTAGAGTAACGACAGTTTCACTGATTAAATCCTGGTTTTAAACTAAGGCATTTTATATAGTTTCATTTGTCAGCAATTAAAAAAAGTAAAAGTAATGCTGGCATGAATATCATGATGACCAGAAAACACCACAAAAATATTAAGGAACATCTTTAGCAGGGGGCGGCACGGTGGCGCAGTGGTAGCGCTGCTGCCTCGCAGTTAGGAGACCCGGGTTCGCTTCCCGGGTCCTCCCTGCATGGAGTTTGCATGTTCTCCCGTGTCTGCGTGGGTTTCCTCCGGGCACTCCGGTTTCCTCCCACAATCCAAAGACATGCAGGTTAGGTGGATTGGCGATTCTAAATTGGCCCTAGTGTGTGCTTGGTGTGTTTGTGTGTGTCCTGCGGTGGGTTGGCACCCTGCCCAGGATTGGTTCCTGCCTTGTGCCCTGTGTTGGCTGGGATTGGCTCCAGCAGACCCCCGTGACCCTGTATTTGGATTCAGCGGGTTAGAAAATGGATGGATGGATGGATCTTTAGCAGGAGGGATACCCTGTGAACCTCCTGACACCTACATTCTTTTGCCCTATTGCAAATATTTGGAAGAGGAAGTGACCAGAAGTGAATGCTGTTGCTTCTGCTTGCCGCTGCTTGCCATTGCTCTGTTTACGTACTTTTTCCTAGTTGTTTTTTACTCGTTTTTTGCCTTTTGCATCAGATCTTCCTTCGCCTTTGCATTGGATTAAAAACTGAAAACACGCATTTGCGTCCCTTGCCTCATTCAGCCTTAGCACGAGCCCTCGTAGAGCTGTTCTTTGCTGGCTGCAACCTGTGTGGGTAAGTGGAAACTTTCTTACTGACTCTCTGCTCTAGTAACTAGCTTTGATGAATAGGTGGTTGAAACTGCCCCTTGTCAATTGCTGAGTACTTGCGGAAATCCTAGTGGCGATGGTCTACTGGCTAACGTGTTATTTTGATTGGGCTGAGTCGGTTCACAAAGGGTACATTGCTTTGATTCAAATCTGGAATTTGCTGGGTGACTTCTAGAAATCTACAGGGTGGTCCAGATCTAATTATGCAGATCCAGATCGTCTGGATGACTTTGATTTATGCGGGGACGATTCCAGTTCAGCACAAAGACGATTCTTCATGTTGTCAGTTTGCACACTTCTCGATGGTACGGGATTTTTCAGGTGATTTTCTATGTAATAAACTTAACAAGTTACAGCGTAATGAAAATTGCATAATTAGATCTGGACCACCCTATACTATGATAAACCTCAATTGGTTGTCATGGATTATTATGTCTACTTTGCTAGATGCAGTCACATCTTCAAAACTAAAATATTCACCAGATGAATTGTATTGACTTTGAACAAACTATGAATTGCCTGCTGATCTTCTGCTGCATCGCGGCATTCTCCAATGACCAAAGTACGTTCACCGGGGCTCTTGTCATTTTTGCCACAGCAGCAGTAGCAGCGGGTCTATTCCTTCACCGTGGTCTGAAGGACGCACTTTTCCACATATTTTTGAGTGATGTGCTAATCATAACATGCTGATTGCTTTGGTAAAATCACAAGAATATAAGTCCAAAGATGCTTTTAAGTTTGGATTATTTAATACTCGATCTATTTCTAACAAAGCTCTGCTCATTGGTGATGTTATCATAGACACTAAGATGGACTGTTTATGTCTTACGGAGACTTGGCAGCAACCGGGGGATTATTTCCATCTAAATCAAGCACTCCCTCCAGAGTTTGTCTGCATCTCCAAATCCCGTTCTTCGGATAGGGGAGGTGGTCTTGCAATAATACACCATAAAGGCTTAAAGTTATCATCAATACCTCTTCCAGCATATCCATCCTTTGAACTGTTAGCTGGCAAACTCTGCGGACCTTCACCTATTATAATTGCTGTTTTATATAGACCTCCTAAACTATCAAGTGTTTTTATTCCTGAAATTTTTACTGTTTTAACAACTTTGTATGCAATGTCTACTAATGTTATCCTAATGGGTGATTTTAACATACACGTTGACGTGCCAACTGATGAACTGACAAATGATTTTAATGAAATCCTTGACTGTTTTAATTTAATTCAATATCTCAACTTTTCCACTCATAACAAGAGTCATATTTTAGACTTAGTTTGCTGCTGTGGTATCACACCTCACAATCTTATTCCTACTGCAGTACCTAACTCAAATCACAGAATGATCAAATTTGATGTTAGCTTACCTCTCAGTAATTGAAAGGTTCAGCATGTAATTTCATTTCGTAATGTCAAGCATGTAAATCCAGAGACCCTTATACATTTATTGCAATCCCAGCCTGTTTCTCCTTAGACCATTACAATGCTGCTCTGTCCTCTGCCTTTGATATACTAGCTACCTTAAAAACATGAACTGTTCCATTTATTCACACTGCTCCCTGGTTTACATCTGAACTCCGTCAGTTCAAAGCCATGGGCCGACAGTTGGAGCGCCTAAATAAAAAGACAGGTCTTGTTGTACACAAGGAAATGTACTCAAATCATATGTTAAAATACAAAAATGCTCTCTCTGCTACCAAAACTGTATACTATTCTAACATTATTAATACAGGAGGGAGAAATACTAGAGCACTTTTTTCTACAATGAAAAGTCTAATTACACCACCAGAAAGTGTTGCTCACCATCACCTCTCTGTTAAATACTGCTGCACTTTTTCAGATTTCTTCAACTCAAAAATTGAAAAAATCCACCAGCAACTTGCTTCATCTATTTCTGCAGAAAATAGCATACTCTCCACTATCACCCATATTCCCCTACCAACCACCCTATTCTCAGATTTCAGTTTACCAGCTGAAAATAATATCTCAGAGTTTATAACAAAATCTAATTCTTCCACATGCCAATTAGATCCAATACCTACAAGCTTTGTTAAGTCTTATCTGTCACATATTTCCCCCATGATAACTACTATAGTTAACTCTTCCCTTACTATACGCACGGTCCCCCTCTCACTAAAAACAGCCTCAATTACTCCAATTCTGAAAAAATCTGGTTTAGACCTAAATATCCTTAATAATTATTGGCCTATTTCAAATGTTCCATTTATATCTAAAGTTCAGCACAGAAACTACCCTGGTCAAAATAACAAATCATCTTCTCCGGGCAGCTGACATGGGACTTTTATCAATTCTTGTGCTTCTTGACCTCAGCTCTGCATTTGACACCATATCTCATCAGATACTTTTGAAATGTCTAGCTAGTTTTGGAGTCTGTGGCCTTGTCCTCCAGTGGTTTTCTTCCTACCTCACTGATAGGAAGCAATTTGTTCAAATAAAGGGCTTTAAATCTGAGAATGCAGTCATTACTCAGGGAGTTTCACAGGGTTCTGTTTTGGGGCTGCTTCTTTTTTCCATTTATATCTTCCCAATAGGTAATATCTTCCGGCATCATGGTATTAAGTTTTATTGTTACAATGATGACACACAGCTATATCTATCCACTAAATCCACTTCTGTTTTCCCTCCAGATGCTCTTATGGCATGTCTCCAAGACATAGAGTCATGGATGATTCACAATTTTCTCCAATTAAACAGCAATAAAACTAAGGTGTTCCTCATTGGCTCCCAATCTACACTTGCTAAGGTTAGCCGTTCTTCTATTTTAGTTAACAATATTAACACAAACATCTCTTCCCAAGTTAAGAACCTGGGTGTTATTCTTGACAGTACTGTCTCTTTTTCTTCCCATATCTTAGGTTGTGAATTGTGGAAGGTGGGCAGTGAGGTCATGGACATCAGTGAGAGAGAAATTTTCCTTTTTGTGTTTTTCTGATATTCAAAATGATGTATTGTTTGATACACTATTTATTTTTATTATTTGTATAAGAATACACATTTTATCATAAAAAAATCCAGTCCTGGAATCCTGCTTACAAGAGCTAGACAAAAGGTAATACAACTAAAAAGCTTCATAGTTAAAAATTGTTACAGAAAGATTTTCTGCTACATGTATGAGACAGTTCTCTCCACGCTCTTCTCCAGAACTGCTCTTCTTCTTTTTTTCCCATGCAAATGGGAGGGCACTTTCTTCTTTTTGGTTTTATATTTCTAAGCCAGTTATTGTTGTTTTCATATCTGTTAAACAAACTTCCTAAAGTTTACAAAATTACTCTTCACCCAGCAGAAGGAAGAAAACCTAAAAATGTCAAAACTGGAATTGTAGAATCATCTGTAAAGAATGTTTGCTTATCAGGGAAAGTATGCAGTCACCCCAAATTGCATTCCTCCAATTGAACAACCATTGAATACCAGCAGTCAGACAGGCAAGAGAAGAATCAGAAGACCAAATGGAATCCCATTTAAAATGTACAAAAGTGCACATGATGCTCTACACATTCTGTCAATGAGATTGCCCTAGGAGAACGGCACTATATGAACAGAATGTATTATAATTAAGGAAATCATACCAAATGCATGGCATAGAGCTGGAGGAGTTCTAATTCTGAAGAAGAAGGTATCCACAGACATTAGGCAAGGGTAAGAGTTTCTTTAACATTTTAGCTCAGAGAATGACCAAATATCTGGAGAGAAACAACTTCATTGACACAGCAGTCCAGAATGTTGGGATCCCAGGGTTTTCTGTATGCCTTGAACATATCAGCATGATTTGGCATCAAATTCAGTTGGTCAAAAGAGAGAAGCAAGATCTCCACAATGTTTTCTGGGATCTTGCAAACACTTTCATATTGCCTCCTCAGAGTTTTATCTCATCATCCATTTTCTGGATACCAGAGACCTTATTAAGTCCTCCTTCCTAGACATGCAACTTTGTTTTACTACACCATATATTACCACTACATGGCAGCATCTGGGGGCTGAAAAAGTGGCAGGATGTACCAACTCCCAACTTTCTTTCACCATTGACATGCAAATGATTATCAGGGCATCACAATGGATAGTGGGTGAATGTATGATACTTTCCACCTCTCTGAGCTAACATTAAGGATATAACAATAATGACTACTAAGAACCATGCTCCAGATGCCTTCTAGGGAAGCTGTAGGAGAATATCTCGAGAGCCAAAATGAAAATAAAGACATCAAAATCAAGGATCATCTCCGTTGTCAATGGTAATCTAACAAATCAGAGGACCAAGAACCTATAGAACCTAAGAACCAACAGTGTTGGAGATGGGATGATTTCAAGCTGAAGGACACTGACTTAAGGTCTTCAAAACATTAACCAATTCTTACTTCCAGACAAACTGAACATCTGTTGCTTGCAGATTGGGTTACTACTGCTACTGGCTCAAGTCCAGATTCTTTTAAGCCTGAGTGCAGCAGATCAGCAAGTCTGCTTCAAATTGTACCCGGCATTTACTGCTCCTCCAGTGCCAACGAATGTACATGAATATGTGCCATTGGACAAGGAGCTCTACTGCTTAAAGTTCAAGCTGCAACTGCAAAAAGTGAAAAAAAGGGTTTTAAAAGACCACTAAAATTCATCGGAATGCCCTCTAGAGAATTTACTATTTCTTGCTACTAAGCCATCAACTTCCCCATTTTCTAATGATGCCTCTTCGAGTTTGATTTTTTTGTTTGTGCTTACTGGGCTTTTATGTTTACTTTTTGCCCTTCAGAGCCACCATAAAGCATATCTCAATAGAATTTTTTTAGAATGAATCTCTAATCTCATCTCATTATCTTATTATAAAACTTATTTAATTTGTTAGTGATGAGGAGCCCAGAGCCTATCCCAGTTGGTACATGTCATGCTATGTTTTTGTATTCCCTTGTCTGCTTTCTTACTTAACTCTCATGTTTGTGAAATTAATTTAAATGATAATATTGCAAACTCCACAAGTTGCCGTAAGATGACTTAATATGTCTACGGCAGACAATAACATACAATATAAGTGTTTGCAATTCAGCAGTTTGGTGGTGCAGTGGATAGTGCTGCTGCCTTGCAGTTAGGAGACCTGGGTTCGCTTCTCGGGTCCTCCCTGCATGGAGTTTGCATGTTCTCTGCATGGGTTTCCTCCCAAAGACATGCAGGTTAGGTGCATTGGCAATCCTAAATTGTCCTTAGTGTGTGGGCTGGTGCCCTGCCCAGGATTTGTTTCCTGTCTTGCATGCTGGGATTGGCTCCAGGTAACCCTGTAGTTAGGATATAGTGGGTTGGATGATGGATGGATGTTTGCAATTTGAAAGACAGTAGACTGGATATTTTCTCTTACCACGCTCACTTATAAAAGACCAAAACCTCTTTTTGAGTTGTTGTATGAAATTCAGACACCAAACTTGCATTCTCCCCACCCACAAACAGTTAGAATTCTGAAGACTAAATCAGGAATGCTGTATTTCTGCTAGTCTCTTTTTGTTTACAGATTTAGTTATTCAATCTCCTGACTTTCACAAGACAATTGACAAGACAGCATGTTTGTGTTTGTCAAATCAAGACTAAAATAACTGGTTTGTCAGGATTTCCTGGCTGATTGTTGGCAGGGACCTGCAAAATTAACTTGTTGTGACAAAAAACCCATGCACAAACACACCAAAACAGTCCTTGGTGCAAATAAACATTTTTTATTCACATAATAATTATTCTTTGCATTTATATAGTGCATTTCTCACAGCAATTGCTGGTTAAGGGCCTTGCTCTCAGAGCAGAGTCCCTATTGGCATTTACAGGATTTGAACCGGCAGCCTTCTGATTGCCAGTGCAGATCCCTAGCCTCAGAGCCACCACTCCACCTAATACCTCTTTACAATCCACGCCACAATGTTCAATTCATGATACTCCTTTCATTTCCTGCCAGTGACCTTCGCTGTCTGCCTTCCAACTCTGTGTCAACTGGAGGGGGCTGGATGGCTTTCTTTTATGCTGAACCCAATAGTACTTCCAGTGCCAGGGCATAGCCAAATGGAAGCACTTCCAGGTCAAGCAGAAGTCCCACAAAACAGGGAGTCCTTCTTTCTGAGGTGCCTTGTGGTGGCACCCAAAGAGTTGTCCCTCAGAAATACAAATCCCAGAACCCTTCAGGTTTCCATACTGGGTCAATGCCAGCGGAGCACTGCCATCTATTGTACTGCTCTTGATTAACAACCTCCTCCAGTCCATCCATTAATCTTTCCTCTCGACTGCTATAGTAATCCAGCTCCATCTCACTCTGTCAGTTTGTCCACCATGGTGCTTACATTACCTTTTCTATAATAATTTTTCTTCATTTTTAATGCTATCACCCCTCATATATTTGTGCACAATCACCTCTTTTAGTTGTCTGTAAAACTTGCACTTTGGGACTGCCATAAACAATTGTATTTGAGCTTAACTATTATTGAATTGTTATAAATGCAAGACTGCTCAGTAATTCTTTAATGCCATTTACTGAAATCTGTTCAACAGTTCTTGATTTATCTGTAGTATTAATTTCAGAAGTAATATCAAAATCACTCTTTTTAGGTGTCTACTCTATTAACATTCCCTAATATTGTATTTTTAGGGCTCATGTAATGCTCAATTTTATTTGTCTAGCTCCTTTCCCATGCTTAAGTATAAAATTGCACAAAGAAAAATTGAGAACTGTGGACAAAATTTATCAATGCTATGAATAATGCATTTATAGGAGCTGTAGCAGGAAGGATATAGGTGATGACAGAAAAATTGTTTAGCTAATCATCCATACTTATGGTCACCAAACAAACAAAACTGAGATAAAATAAATCAAGAAATATCAACAGTGTGTTGTTACATGCTGTTCAAATTAAGGGACATATTTAAATTTTATTTACAAAAATCTCCACAAAATACTCCTAAAACTGTTTCTTAATCTTGTGTTGCATTACAGTAACACATACTGTATTTAACAGAGACAATATTAATCCATAATATTGTGCTCTAATGTTTTTTACTGGTTTTATTTGTCATAAATGCAGTTACATGAAGTATTCTGTATTTTCAGAAACAAACAACATCAGTGAGAGGTATTTCTGGATAAATAAGCGCATGATGTGGAGCAGAGCTCAGAACTACTGCCGAGTGAACTACACAGACCTGGTCAGTATAAGAAATGAAAGTGAAAATGAGGTGATAAAAAACAAATCACAGGGTACTCCCTTCTGGATTGGCCTGTTCAATAACCCTTGGAAATGGTCTAATGGAGGTAATTCAACATTTCGAAACTGGAGTTAGTAATCCAGATGATTATAATCATAAAGAAAAGTGTGTGGAGAATAACTATCAAGGAAATGGATGGAATGATTATAAGTGTAATGAACAAAAGTCATTTTTCTGCAACAGTAAGAATATTATTTATGTCACTACCCGCATTAAAGGAGTGCAGTTTCCTAAGACAAAAAGAGTCTGCTCTGCCCTTTCTTATATAGCTCCTCTGTGGTAATAAGACCAATCCAGCCAGTCATTGATTTTGCCCCACAAGTAATTATAGCAGTGCACCTCCTCCATATCCACTCCTTGAATAGTGCCTAGGCACAGAGGTTCTATGCTGTAGAGAAAGTCACTAAGCAGTTCCTTGGTTTTGTTGATATTAACTTGCAGATAACTCTTTTTGCATCACGTTCACCACCTAAGTTCTATATTCTGTCTCATCCACCATGTCAATACACCCCATTAGTGGAGGATCATTGAAAATTTTATGTATGGTCTGGTGTCACATTTAGAGTCTGAAGTATACAGGGTGAAGAGGAAAGCAGCCAGGACCGTTTTGTTTGTAATGGTCAGTGGTAACTCAGCTGTGGAATAGCCAATGGGGGAGGCAACTTGATGGCTGATATTATGTAATACTGTTCTATTGTTGATTTCTGCTCTGTACTTGTAACATTTCTACTGTATTATTATATTGTATTGAGGATTACATGTGTTCTGTTCTGTATTCGGTCATTTGCCACGACCGAATGCCACGACTTCTCGGACAGGTACAGCGACCTGACAGGTCTGGGCCTTTGCTGGGTGGGGGAATAAGGGGGGGGGGGTACTGGGGCCATGTCACACACACGCAAGTAAGAGGACGGTTTATGGACCAAGCAAAGGTAATTCCATGCCGGGCCAGGGGGTGGTCTAAACCTTCTAACGTGCTAACTACTGCAGTACTGTGCCATCAACAATTTCATTTGATGGTAAATTAAATAAGTGAATGTACTTTATGAAAAGAACAGATATAGGCAAAGGATACTATACAGTATAGGACATAAACAGAACAAAAGTGAAATTTCAGAATGAGAAATCATAGACTGAATGTGACAATTACATTTTTTTAAATGCACCTGGCAGAAAGCTCTTTAGCTTTAACATTATTGTAAAGCTGAGGGAGCTTAATATACAAACATTAAGGACAGAAGTGCCCATAAATGCAGTCCTCATAAAACAATACTGTATGCACAGAAAGTTATTTGCTGAGGTTTTAAAATACTAAAAAGATCATGGAAACTTGCAAGCATATTTAGGGTAAACAACATGAATAGGTATTTGAATTTAGAGATTTCCTTCCTTCCACCACCACTTTCTTGCAAAAGCCAATCCCCCACACTTTCTGTTCTGCATCAACAACTCCCTGTACATATTTTATTCTTTTCACTTCAACTGGTATAGCCAGTGGTGACTCCACCTCTGATCAAAAGTATGGCCTGTCAATAACCAAGGAAGCAACTGAGGTGGCTACACAAAGGAAAAAAACTATTTTCTGTGTTGACCAATGTTGGGGTATTACCTGTTATATTTTGTGATGAGCAGTCCTGTTGGGTTCTGTGGGGGCCGCCAGGTGGAGCTGCAGAGCCCTACTTGGGGCTTTCACCACAACTGGGGGTGATTCCAGGTCTGATTAATGAGGCACCTGGAACACTCCTAGGGTCTGCTTAAAAGGAGCCGCCTCACTCCATTCAGGGAGCCAGAGTCAGGAGGAAGAGGGACGAAGCTTGCCAGGAGGAGAAGTGGAGGCGGATGACAAAGAGTGAAGAAAAAGGACTGTGTACTGGTGCTTATTTGTACTATGCTGCTGTGGGGAGCAACAGAAAACCACTTCCCCACTCTAAATAAAGAGTCTTGTGTGTTGCACCTGAATACTTATATGGATGTAGATCTAAAAACCACCTTGTGATGCGCAGATTGGACTCTTTGTGCAAGGCCATCCACCGTAATGACGCATGGTTGGTCACAAGAGTGAACTCACACTGCAAAAGGTAATATCTCAGCTGAGTAATCACCCATTTAATAGCCAAAGCTAATAGCCAGCTTTTGCCAGTGACCGCAATACAGCACCGACCAGCTTTGTGTTCTTCCCAGGTGCTGGAAAGGATGACAACGTCATCCAAGTTGGCATCACTATATGAATTATGAGGACGGAGCACCACCAGATGTTGGAATGTTGCAGGTGCCCCATGTAATCCAAATGGGAGAACATGATACCGCCAGTGCCTGCTATCAATCAATCAATCAACATTTATTTATATAGCACATATTCATATAAAAAAATGTAGCTCAAAGTGCTTTAGAAAATGAATAGAAAAATAGAAGACACAATAAAAAATAAACATAAGTCAACATTAATTAACATAGAATAAGTAAGGTCCGATGGCCAGGGTGGACAGAAAAAACAAAAAAAAAAACTATAAAAAACAAAAAAATAAAATTTGTAGGGGTTCCAGGCCACGAGACCGCCCAGTCCCCTCTGGGCAATCTACCTAACATAAGTCAAACAGTCCTCTTTGTATTTAAGGTTTTCATGGAAGGACCTGATGATGATGGTCACGTAGACTTCTGGCTTTCAGTCCATCAATGTTGGTGCATCATGATGCTTTGACCGGAAAAAGAAACAGAAGAGAGAGTTGGGGTCAGTACGGATTTTAGAGCCACTATGAATAGTTATTGTGATGAATTGAACATACAGATGCTAGGGGTGCTAAGCGCTGTCTTTTCCTTAGCGGAGTCCATTACGGGAACCTGCCAGTACCCCTTAGTCATATCTAATGTAGTCAAGAATTTGGCATTTCCTAGCCGTTTGAGGAGGTCGTTCACTCATGGCATCGGGTAGGCATCGAATTGGGAGACTTGGTTAAGCCAATGGAAGTCATTGCAGAAAATCCAACTTCCACCGGGCTTACTGACCAAGACGATAGGACAAGACCAGGGACTATAACTTTCCTCAATCACACCTAGGTCCAGCATTCATCTGATCTCCAGGTCCACTTCAGCCACTTTTGCCTCGGAAATTTTGTATGGGCATTCTTGGACTATAACCCCGGTTTTCGTCACAATGTCATGCACAACCAGGGAGGTCCATCCTGGATTTTCACTGACAGGATAACTGCTTCGAGCTCCTGTTGTTGTTGGCGAGTCAAATTATCTCTGAAATTAAGGTGTAATTTATGAGCGAAGTGAAAGCGGGGCTGTGCAGAGCAGGCCTTGGAATCCCCATCCTTCCACAGTTTCAGCAAATTGACATAATATATCCGCTCGCTGGACCAATGATTTGGTTGTTTCACCAAATAATCAACCAGTCCCTTCCTCTCTTTAATTTCATAGGGGCCCTGCCAATAAGCCAGTAGTTTGGAATGTGAGGTAGGAACTAAAACCATGACCTGATCTCCTGGGCTAAAGTCCCGAAGAGACATACCACGGTTATAGCATCGGATCTGGGCTGCCTGCACCTTTTCCATGTGTGTTTTTAATACAGGTCTAATCTTCTCAAGTCTTTCACGTAATTGCGTGATAAATTCCAGTATACAGTAATCCCTCCTCGATCGCGGGGGTTGCGTTCCAGACACCCCCGCGATAGGTGAAAATCCTCGAAGTAGAAACCATATGTTTGTATGGTTATTTTTATATATTTTAAGCCCTTATAAACTCTTCCACACTGTTAACATTATTAGAGCCCTCTAGACATGAAATAACACCCTTTAGTCAAAAGTTTAACCTGTGCTCCATGACAAGACTGAGATGGCAGTTCTTTCTCACAATTAAAAGAATGCAAGCATATCTTTTCTTCAAAGGAGCGCCGTCAGGAGCAGAGAATGTCAGAGAGAGCACTCGCTAAGAAAAGCAAACAATCAAAAAATTAATATGTGCTTTTAAGTATGCCGAAGCACCGCGATAAAGCGGCATTTTGTAGAGGAGCGTCTGTATCTTCTCGGCAAACAGCCTCTGTGCAAACAGCCCCTCTGCTCAGACGCCTCCATCAGGCAGAGAGAGTGAGAGAGATAGAGAGAAGCAAACAATCAAGCACCGCGCGGGAAGCATATCTTATATCATTGAGGAGTTTTAGTTAATATGTAATACATGCTCTGATTGGGTAGCTTCTAAGCCATCCGTCAATAGCGTCCCTTGTATGAAATCAACTGGGCAAACAAACTGAGGAAGCATGTACCATAAATTAAAAGACACATTGTCCGCGAAAGCCGCGAACCAGTGAAAAATCCGTGATATATATTTAGATGTGCTTACATTTAAAATCCGCGATAGAGTGAAGTCGCGAAAGTCGAAGCGCGATATAGCGAGGGATTACTGTATTTGTGGAAGGGAGGGCCTCTTCTTCCCAGCCTTCTTTTAATGTATCTAATATGCCCCGGGGTTGTCATCCATATAGTAATTCAAAATGCGAGAACCCCGTGGAGGCTTGTGGGACTTCCCGATATGCAAAAAGAATGAGGGGGAGGAGCTGATCCCAGTTCCTTCCGTCCTCATTGACTACCTTACGCAACATCTGCTTGACAGCTTGAATGAACCTCTCTACAAGACCATCAGTTTGAGGATGATATACCGAGGTCTTTAAATGCTTTATTTGAAGTAGTTTGGCAGTCTCCCTGAACATCTACTACCTGCTCGGCTATTTGGTGGCTCGTTCTTTCATATGGTCGTAACCAGCTAACCACCCTAGCCATGAACTGTGAATTTCCCCTTGGGATTAATAAAGTATCTATCTATCTATCTATCTATCTATCTATCTATCTATCTATCTATCTATCTATCTATCTATCTATCTATCTATCTATCTATCTATCTATCTAGCCCACAAAGCTATTGCCAGGTTTTTGGTTGCCTTAGCAGGATTACAAGGCCATTACTTTTTCCACCTGCCAGCCTGGGCTTCTCCCACCTTTAACAAAAGGCTTGCCTTTCGTGTGATATTTAGCGGCAGTCCCAAGTCCCCAATGTGTTCCCAGATACATCAGGCTCTATCCTGTAGGTCCCAGTTATACACTCCCCTGGACCTTTAACAGGTTAATGGGTCAAAGCATACTCAAACTTTCCCCAACACACCCCGTCTGTATGGCAGAAGTGACATTCTTCTGGGTGCCGGAACCAGAAGTGACATTCTTCTGGGTGCCGGAAGTAACGTCATCAGCTCTGAATCAGACATGTTTTCCTGTGGCTGGTCTGTAGAGATAACAGGAGAAGGTTTAGTGCACCCAGCCACCCCCTGGCCAGGCACGGAATTACCTTTACTTGGTCCATACAACGTCCTCTTACTCACACATGTGTGACAGTAGCTAACATTTTCCTCATCACATACTTCCTAAATGCTCAACTTTCTTGTCACACTGTTTTGTCTACATTCCTAATACAAAAATAATATCTCATTGGATATATTTGGATTTCAGTTTTGAGCTGCAATGGATTAATAATTCATAGCTCTTCTATGAGTGGGTTTTACCAGTGCCTCCTGTTAGATTCACATAATTTCTAGTTTATAAATAAAATTATCATAAACAACAGAATTTTAGTTATGGTGCTTTGGGTTTAGTATGATCTGTCAGAAAATGTGAAGAATGCCATATTGGTCTTCACTTTAAACACAAGGTTGTGCAAAACCTTGAACTATCACTGACATAGTGCACAAGTTTATCATTCCAATTACGACAGAAAGCTGAATCTTTAGCTGCTAAATCTTGTTTTTATAGCTTTGTTCTCTTTTCAGTCTCTCCACTTACAACTTCAGCAATTCTTTTGAACTGATACTGATGAATATTATCTTATTATTAATATGAAAACCATCTAACAGTAAAAATAAATTGTACATTTTTTGAAGAATATTATGTCACAAATGTGACAATTAAGCAAAATGACAAAGGAACCACCATTTCTCTTTTATCTGGTTTCTTTCCATTTACACCAGTGTGTATTCATTATTCACTAAGAATGAACTGACATTGCAGAGTTAAAACTCTAACAAGCCATGAAATTTAAATAAGATTTGTTATTGACAAGGATTGTTTTCTAATTAAGCAACTGGGTTGAAGCAAAAACCTGCGGCCACTGTGGCCCTCCAGGACCAACACTGATCACCCTTGGCTTACACATTAAATGTGGCAGGAACATAATCCCCTTGTTTCTGAGAGTGAGATTACTTAATATTGAAACTTTGGTGGACCAGACCAAAGGTAACACTAACAATTAATTATAGAAATGGATTACTACAGTCCTGCACGAAGAGTCCAGCCTTATGTGTATTAACTAGGAAGACACATTTAGGGAGATGCACTGTTTCTGTTAAGAAGTGATGCAGTAACTGCTAAGGAATCAATAAGAATGATAGAATGGTAGCTTTAATTCTAATCCCCTAATCATGTGACCTCTAAAACATATACAGTTCTCTTACTGTGACAAATGCTTTGAGTATAAAGTTGCTAGGCAAACATGATAAATGGTGACAGAATTTGTGCTTATGGTCTGTGCTTTTTACCTGCAAACCTGCTCTATTAAATGACTTCTACCATCTAGTCAACCATGTAAGGGACTAATAGAGTTTCATTATTTTGTCTAGGCTATCTATATCATGTTTTTTATCACACTCTGGCTTATATGAGGCCTCAAAAAATTGAAAGGAAAGAAGACAACACAACAAAGGGAAACACAATTTGTGTGAGGCCAGGTCAACTCTGGTGTGCCCAGGGCCAATAAATAAACTGGATTCATAAGATACTAATCTTTTACAGTATTTTCTCATATAAACTGAACTGTAGAATAAGCTACTACTAACAGTACAACTGTGATTTTTAAATTAATGATCTAAATGTTGAACTATTTTTGCAGTTGTCATGAATGCAACCTTTATAATCGCAAGTTCAACTTGGAAAGATGCTGTGGATTACTGCAGAAAAAGGAATTCTGATCTCATCAGCATCTCATCTCAGTTGGAGCAGGATGCAATAGCTGCACTGGTGAACACCACCAATTCGCCCAATGTGTGGCTGGGGCTGAGGCAGAGCCGAATGTTTGGATTCTGGTTCTGGATTGATGAAAAGCCTTTGAGTTATGATCAGTGGGTCAATGGATCTTCCTCACAGCTCCCTGCCTCCAAACGTTGTGCTGTCATGTCTCAAGGAACTCATTGTAGCCATAATGATCCCTCACTAAAACAAAAAATTCTCTATAGTTGTATCTAGTTTGGCCATTGTCATGGACCCCACTTAATTAAAAGCATATTCATCTTAAGTAAATCACCACAATATAAAGTCAATCTTAATACATCTACATACCAAAGGAAAAGCATTCAGTTGTCCCAACATGTTCAAACTACTGGCTCATAAAACTTTACTGTTATGAAAGTAACTTTGCAATAAATATATCAACCTTTTCCTCTTAGAGGGAATGTGGAGCGAGAGGGTATCAGTCAGTGAAAACTTCTGAATCCAGTCCTGTTAAATATTACAACTTGGCCTAAGCCGAATGGTCTAGTTCTCCTACAGAGAACACAAATATGTCAGGAGTGGCAAACCAAACCAATGAAAAGAGAAAATAAAGTGGTGTGGATGTTATTAGTTAATGAGTAGTGTTCTGTGGAGGTTCCTGTAGAAAATTTTAGAGTATTTACTTTCCTTTCTTATTCCAGTCTTGAACTGGAGCCTAGACACGCATTTTCAATCCCATTTTCATAATGAATGCAATATAATACCAGTGTCCTCCAGAGAACATCTCTCAGCCAGCACAGCAAGCAAAAATTAAAGAAGAAATCCACAGTCTGGACTGGTAAATTCCTAATTATTTTTAGAAATAAGAGCAACATAAAGTAAAACAGTTAAGCTCCACATTCCTTTTCCCAATTGATCTAATTACAGAATACTGTTCAATTATGTGCAGTCTTGGGATTTACATTATTTAGATTTGTATTTCACTTCTAAGGCTAACAGGTTATTTTCAAAAGTTAGTTATCTTAAAATACATCTATTATTACCTCTCAGCCTTTAATCTTAAAGCTAAACAGTTTCTATATTCATGCCCATTTTCCTTAAGATAGTATTTTACTAATTAAATTGACACGTACATTTCTATCTATGACTTCAGAATTTGACAAGTGTCCGGAATGTTTAATTAGAGCATCAAATTATAGAAAATAAAGCTAAAACTTCTATCAGCTATGTAGTCATTCAAACAATAGCATTCTATTTCATACTTAAGATATTCAAATTACTTGTGAACAAGGAGTGATGGGAAAAGAAATCAGCATCTCATACTGTATTAAATGTCTTAAAATAATCAAAAATCTTACTTTTTATTTAAATATGCTCTCATGGTAGTTAGTCCATCGCAACTTTGCATACTGTGCCTTAAAGAAAATATTTTGATGTATAAAATTTAGCTATGCTTAATATTGATTTCTTTTACCCATAACTTCCTCTTAAGGCTGGTTGTTTATGAACGTTTTTTTGTTGGTGTCATCTCAAGATGCTTCTTGCAGCTTCTCCAGAGTGATGATCTGCAGAAAAAGCACAGTCTACCCTTTTTGTTAAAATTAGCACTGTGGTAGCTTTGGAGAATATTATTGCCGACAGTGCTCCTTATGGGAAAATCAAATGTGTGCGTTCAGGTAATGGTACAGAATTTATGCATGAAGGCTTTAAAAAATTGTATCAGAAATGAGATGTCTGCTCCATATTCATCTCACCAGAATGGTATTGCTAAACAATAGTGGAGACCACTATTTGACATGGCCAGGCACATGCACATTGAGAGTAACCTCCCCAAAGAGCTATAGATGTATGCGGTTCAAAGAGCAGCAGTAAGCAAGAACAGGTGCTACTGCGATCACACAAAACAGGCACCATACTTTCTGTTGGCAAGGAAAAAGCCTAATGTTCCTGGAATGCAAAAGTTTGGGCCAGGGTGCTTTGCATAGAAACAACACAAAAAGAAGTTAGACATTAGTTGTGAGAAAGGCATCTTTGTTTGCTATGACAAATATAGTCCAGCCTACAAAGTCTACTACTCAGATGCTAGCAGGGTCCTAAAGTACAAATTAGAGAAATGTATTGAGAAGAAAAGAATAGAGCAGAGCACACAGACTGAATAAGTACACATTGAAGACAGCGATGATTATGACCTGAGGGGGATAATACTCAGCAGATTAGCAGAATTATTGGTAGTTCTAATGAAAAGCCAGTACAGCTTCATGGAAATCAAACTGGATCAGGTAACCAATTCAGAAGTCAGTCCTGGTACATGCTATCCCAGCAGAGAGCACAGGAAGCCAGTGTACTTGGATGATTATGCATTTGATGTGGACAACAATGACCAAACAATAGTTAATATTGATTATTGTTACAGGATTCTGAGCAATGTGCCATAAACATTTACAGAAGCCATAAATTCCAATCAATTCAACGAGTGGAAGAATGCAATGAAGGAAAAAATGCACTCGTTTGAAAGAAAACAAGACTTTCACATTAAACATCTTAGTTGAGGGTAAAATGCAGTAGGGGGTTGTTGGGTGTATGTTATTAAGAACAACCCTAATGCGTCTGAGACATACAAAGAGAGGTATGTAGCTAAAGGGTACAGTCAGTGAAAGGATTAGATTATAAAGAACTTTTTCTCTAACTCTTATGACAAACATAAGAGTTTTGATTCAAATAACTGCACAGAATGGGATGTTGTTACACCAGATGGATATAAAAACTGCATACTTGGATGCACCACTAGACTGTGAAGTGTATATGGAACAGCCAGAAGGATCATCAGTAAACTGTCACAGTACTTGTCCAAACCATGTGCCCAACAGTGAGTGACGTGTCACGATATTTGAAAGGAAGAGCTGATTATGTTATTATATTATAGAAAATATGAAGATCAATTGAATCTACAGGACTATACTGATGCAGATTGGACAGCAGATGCAGATGATAGATGCAACATGACTGGATACTTTTTCAGTCTAAGCAAAATCAGGGGTTAAATTTAATGGAAAACAAAAAAGCAATCTACTGTGGAATTATCTACATGTGAAGCTGAGTATATGGTACTTACCACCACAGTGCAGGACAGTATATATCTCATCCAACTGTTAGAAGGAATAGATGGTCAAATTCACCTTGAACCAGTGGAAATTTATGAGGATAACCAAGGTGCAATTGCTCTAGCAAAGAAACCTATAAGCAGACAGAGGTGTAAACAAAAGGAAATTGGATAACATTTTATCAGAGCAAAGTTAAATGATGTGTGGTAAATAATCACAAATTCACACAACAAAAAGGTTTGGGGCAGCCTCCCATATACTTGCAAGGCAGTGCAATAAATAGTGAAATAAATACTGAATTACACACTAGCTGTGTGTAAGAATATTATAAGATATATTTCCACACTGGGCAAGGACAGCTGAATTATCCATGTGTGAGCTTGATGGACACTGTAAAGAAACTCTTCCTAATCTGCTTGTTTTGGTTTAGTTTTGTCTATGATGCCTGGCAGAACTTCAAAGAGGTTGTGGTGTGGATGTCAGGGGTAGGTGATGATTTTCCCTCCCAACTGGAATAGTACAGTTCCTGTAAGGTGGAAAGACTGGTGTCAGTGCTTTTCTCATCAGACCTTACGATTCGTTCTGGCCTGTTTTTGTCATGCTTAGTTGCTTATCCAAAACATATGGTAATGGATGAGATGAGAACAGATTAAATGATTGCTGTGTAGAACTGATATGCAGCTTCTTTGGTAAATTGAACTCCCTCAACTGTTGCAGGATGTACATCTGCTGCCTTACGTGCTGCCAAAACTTTTAAGGAACATTGAAATATCTTCATAGTACATGTGCCATGCCAGCCCCAGCATGTATACAGTGTGAGGCAGGAACAATACCTGAATGGAGTGCCAGCTCGTTGCTAGCACTGCGACACTGTATCCTCACATGTTTAATTATTAACAATATAGATTATTTAAATGATGTTAAAATTGTATCTGTATAAACATTTTGCTACATTTCATCTAAAAATGATATTGTCATCATATGTAAATACGCTTTTCATAAAGTGGCCCAGGTTGAGCAATATTATAACTGTATCACAAGTTTACAGTTAAGTAATTGTACTTACAAGTACAAACAGTTCTACAAGGAAGACTTGATGGAATGATTGAGTGCATTTATAGTTCTTGGGATGAAACTGTTTCTGAAGTGCGAGGTCAGTACAGGAAAGGCTCTGAAGCGTTTGCTATATGGGAACAGTTCAATAGACTGTGTGCATGGCTGAGGCAGGTGATGCTGTATCCCGATAATTCTCTTTCTGATCAACTGCTATAGAGCTGTGATTCCACACTCAGATACAGTGGGATAAATACTCTGAGTGGTGCATTGAGAGGAACAACGCTAAAGCAGCTATGGTATTTGGAATAGTTTGGCCATTCTGTGGACCATTATATTGTTGCAGGTTAATTACAATCAGATGCCTTAATCTAACAAATGATATGCGGTGAATTTCAGTGTATTTGATAAAGCTGTGTCAGTGATGTGGATCTAAAAAAGAAAGGGAAACCACACTGGAAAAAAGCACTGTTTTGATGCCAGGTGCTGCCAGTTTGCAAGACCAAGCAGTGAACTTGCGAATGCCAAGGATTTAGCTGGCGTGGAAATGTGCGTGGCTTTACACCAAGTTTAGTTTTTATACATCATGATGTAAGGGTGGAAACGGGCGTATGCACCGTTTATACATGAGGCACCTGGTCTTTATACTAACTTCCCAAAGCAGACAAAGCCTTGATGAACAATGTGGAAATGAGGTCATTCAACCTCCAGCTGGCACCCCTCTGAACTGCAAGTAAAAATGAAGATGATGTTATTAACAACACTACCTTTGGATTTTTCAGAATTCTGAAAATGTCCCCTGAGCTCTCATGCTTGACACAACTAACCTAAGCTGCATCTCTAGGAAGTAGAAAGATACAGGAGCAAGCACCTACATGTCATGAATCCTTGTTTGGACAATTTCAGAAACCTTGCTCTTATTTTTGGAACATTTTGGAGCATTTTTTGAAATCGATTATCTTATCATTTTGAAGGTGACTTCAGTGAGGCCAATTTGAAATATTGCTCAATTATATTTTCTGAAAGTTGTGGCCATGTTATTTACTTGTATTTATCTACAAAATATAGTGGGGTCCAACATTTAATTATTTAACAAAAAGAAGCTTACCGTAAAGATAGTTAGGGAATGGATCATTACTTAGTTTATGGACCAGCTGCATTGAATCGCTTTGTCTATGACTATGTTTTGCCTTCAGACATTCAGTTTGTTTAACGTTTTTTTTATATTTTTGGTCCTTGTATGTTAGGTGACAATGCTTCAGTCTGTTCTTTGTTTTTTTATTTCCTTGCCACCCTTTTAGAGCACTAAGAAGCAATTTAAATATACAGCCTTATCAGAGCTTATAAAAACAAGCAAATGGAAAGTAAATGTAAATTCTGGAGGAAGTGAATCCACACCACAGTAAATAAATAAATATATCCTTCTGAAAACTTTTAAGATGAGGCCATGTTAGATAAGGTAGTTATAAGAAGTTCCAAAAAAGTAGCTTCACATAATGTTGAAAAATCTGCAAGGCATTAGTGCTAGTCTGATAAAAGGAACTAAAATCAAACAATTTTATGAGTGCAAATACGGGATCTTTCTTTACTAAGCTAGTCCCATATGCACAGATGTTAGGCCTTCCCCATTCCAACTACTTCCTAACCAGTACAAATGGAAACTGCAGTGCTATAAATAAATGAATAAATAAAGCAAAAAATTACTAAAAATGCTAGACCACAACATGAAAACCACAAAGCATATATATATTTTACAACAGTTTTTTAAAATACAGCAGAACTTCAATTTTGCATTAGCAAGACTAAGGAGTTAATGGTGGACTTCTGGTGTGCCAAAGAGCTTCTGCAACCAGTCAGTATTCAGGGGGAGGACGTGGACATGGTGCTGAGCTTCAAGTACGTGGGGGTTCTCATAAAAAACAAACTGTCTCCTAGGGAAGCAGACTGAGCTCAAAGGACGCACAATGCCTGAACAAACTCATCAAGAAAGCCTTCTCCATTACCAGGTGAACCCTGGACACACTGGAAGCTGTTGTGAAAATAAGGATGGTGCCAGAATTGGATGCCATCATGAAATATCATCTTCATTCCCTCCAGGAGGCACTCTTTTAGCCATAGGCTCATTCCACCCTCTGGGGGTCTTCTGTGCCCACTGCTGTTAGGCAATTCAAAGCTTCCTTACGATGTACTTGTTAAAATCATGTTAAAATATAATTTTGAAATATCTGCAAAATGTATGTTAATTAATGAATTAATTAATGGATTAATTGATTATTATTTATTTTGGTTTATATTTTTATTGATTAATTGAATGGCTGTATTATCTGTCCTTTGAATTTGTATCCTTGTTTATCTGCAGCTATATGCATCTGGATTTCTCCATGGGATTAATAAAGTTTATATAATCTAAGATATGATAAGCTATTAATATACAGTATAAGTTATGTCTGTTTCAAACATCTTGGTTTATGGTCTAAAGTCAAAAAAGAGTTTGTATATAATTTTGTCTGTTTTTTATAAAACTTGTACAGAAACATTTTCAATGTTTACTATTCTTTGGTCCTCAATCTAAGAATTTATGTTGTTCATGTTTAATTTGTTCAATTGTAAATATGCATAATTTTAAAATTCTGACTCTGAAAGAAAGCTAAAAAGTGAAATTTTATGAAAACAGACTTTTCCACATTGTCTCAATAGTCACGTTGTTTATTCCAGACCAGGGTTGTGGAGGCAGCTGAAGCCTATCTATTCTGTCCCCAAATGCTGTGTTTTAGCAAGGCTTCTCTCCTACGATCCAGTGCCCCGCTGGCTGCAGTGAACGTGGACAGATAGCTTTACTCACCAAAAAAGTCAAAGGCTGAGAATTCATATACTTTAATGTAGGTTTCTGGCAAGAATTCATACAAAGTATCAGGATGTGATAACCATTGACAACTTGAAGGTAAAAAGATGACAATCTCTTTAATCTAAAATACAATATGGTGGGAGGAAAAGTTAGGACTAAAGCAGCGCCAGTAGCAAAGAGGGAGAAAGGGACATACCAATATGTATCAAATTTAAATATATACGCAAACTGGCTAGTAACAATATTAACACAGGCTGCTATAGCAGCACACTGCCCTAGCTCACTGCCTACTTGTTAAACAGAAGGCTAAAAAGGCTACTGTTTTGCATTTGTAGACTGAGAGTGGAACAATTACCTCTTTTAGACAAACCATGGAAACTTACAGAATAGATTTTACAACTGTGTTTTATGGGATCACCTGTAAGTTGTGCATTAGAGTTATGCTACTAATACACAATAAATGTAAAATTATTATTTGGCACTGTTTTCATATTCAATTGTAAGTGACGAGTAATATGTCATAAAGTGTGTGCCTAAAACTATAGGCACAAAAATTTAACAAGTATGTTGTTTTTAATGTCATGTACTTTTTAATAAGTAAGTGCTTTGTTCAAAACTGTAATATAAGACAGAAAGTTGCAATAAATTTGATAGAAGCCAGATTGAGAAAATGTTTTTTGTTATTACAGGGTATAAGCAGTTTAATTTAAAGATCCTGGGCTACTGTTAGTTTATTAGTGACGAGCCAGCAATTACGGAGAAGTACAACTGACAGCAAAACCCAGAATTTCACTTCACTTCTAAAAAGAATTGTTTATAGCATGCTCAAGAGTGGGCAGCTTCAGTGACCTAATAATAGCATTATTACTTATTATTTGACTGATGCCCTTATCCAATGTGACTTACAACATTTGAGATACAATTGGTTACATTTCTTTTTGTTTTCCAGTTTGTGCACAGGCAGTTGAACTGACTTGCTCATGGATGCACAGTATTAGTTGCAAGATTTGAACCCATAACCTCTGGGTTTGAGGTTCTGGGTCGAAGGCCTTAACCACCACAGCACACTGCCTGCTAATAAAATTAGCAATTGGTTTAAAAAAATGCAAATGTTGCATACAGAAAAGCACTTGGCTAGTTACATATTACTTCTGATATGTCTGATTAACCAGTGGCACTATAACTGACACCCATTGCCTTACAAAATTTGTTGGGAAAAGCCGCATAACACAGCTAGTTTTCTATAAATAGTAGTCATTATTTTGCTCTGTGTCATGATTGGGAAAATTCTGTCTCTTCATTTCCTTGTTTTAAAACATGCAAAACTACAAGATGACAAAAAATGTTAACAAAAGTATACTTTTTCATCTGTTATAGAAGTATTGTTTACAAGTAAAATCAAATGCAAATTTGAATTAGATTTTTTCTTCTACTGAGTAAAAATTGGGATCCCAGAATATATATTAATCCCAGTTTTTTGTTTTTGTTTTGTGGATTTTATGATTTATTAGGCTCTGACCTTGACACACTATGATTGGATATTATCTGTAGTTAGACCATTGGCATTTGTGATGTTCTGGTTTTCATCCAGAACTTGTTTAATTTTGGTTTGTGAATGTTTTTTTTCTCTGCTCTCTGCTATTCCAAAAATCAAATTTGTTGTTTGTTTGTCCAGCTTAATCTCTACTCAGATTACAGAATTTCAAGATGTATTATTACAAAGACAATTGTTTTACAATCCCGGAAGCCTTAATTCAACTTTGAGGCCAGTAACTGTCCATTTGGTGTTTGCACATTATCTTTATAAAGAAGTTCAATTCACTTCAATAGAAGAGAGAGCATATTTACAAATGATGATGACTGGCTTCTGAGTCGATTTAGTTTTCCAAGAGCTATCTTCTTGGAGCTTTTGATATCATTTTTAAGATGAGATGCATTAAAGTATGTATATTACATTATATAGATAAATTTTTAACTTCACTTAAATAATGTATACTGTTAATTAAATGTGTAGGCACGATGGCACAGCGGTTTCAATGAGCAGGTGCCCCGTCCAGGGATTGTTCCTGACTCACGCTGTATGCTTGCACAACTCTGGATGGACAGATGGATGGAATAATTAAACATATATTATGAAGATATTTCAATGTTCCTTAAAAGTTTTGAAGAATCAGCATTCTAAGTTTACAGATGGCTTGACATTTATTACAGAACTTATCGTGTGGCGATTAGTTACCTGAAGAAAGAAAAGAAGGAGAATTGGGGGTTAGTGTTTTTGAAAGAGACAGTACTGCTGTAATAAATTACTTTAATGAGGGTCGCACATATCACAGCAAGCATTCTGTGTGAGGCAGAAACAATCCCTGGACAGGGCACCAGCTCATCGCTACCACTGTGCCACCATGCCCCCCATGTTTAATAGATGCTTTAATGCATTTCATCATGAAAATGATATCAAGTATACATTTTAATATTTAAATTGTTCAAAGAACAGAAATATCATAAATTTAACATGTTCTGTGTCCTGTCGGTATAAGAGAAAGCCCGTTTAAGAAGTACATAGTGATTCACTGCATATACAGCACATAGAATACAAAGCATTTAACGTGCTACTTTAGTAATGATGGGATCTGAGAAATTCAATTAAAAAAAAAAAATTAAACATTGAATTTAAGATGAAGTTTACAATGTTCTACTTTAATGACAAAATAAACAACGAGAGTGAACATTGTATCCCTATTTTTTTTTAATTTTCTTTGTACACTAATATGCTTCCATATGACACTCAGGCTCATGCATGTGTGTTGCATTTTACGCTGACTCGGAAATGCACAAATTTATGAGTATGGATTTTTTGTATGCACTCACAATACTGTTTTTGTCTGTATACCATTTCTGAGTGTGAATTCTACGTACGGTGTTATACATGATGCCCCATGAGCTCAGGACTAAGTTAATACATCAGGAAAATCTGAATTTCACAGTTTCGGTGCATGTTATCATACTATTTGTGCATTGATGTTGGCTTGCACACCCAGAGAAGTTTTCTAGAGCTCCTTGTATCTTCAGGGGAGAATTTTTTGCAAAATGATAATTCCTTTCATGTATTTGTTACAAACTGTGTGTATTTGAAGAATTTTGCTTAGACTGTGATTTGATGGAGCCAAAGAGCCTTACAAATGTCTTTGAAACACATTCTAGACTGAGACAGCAACATTTTCTGGAGATCACCTGTACTTTTTTACTACATGATGTTCTTCTAAAACCTTTACTGCAATGAGTTATTTAGATTTATATGGAACTGGTCAGGCCTAAATAAGATGAGACTGTTGGATTTAAACAGCTGACGCTTATTACCACTGTAATTGAAATAATAGGGAGGGTGGGGGCAGCATCAAATGTTTTTACACATGCTTGGTGATTGATCATTAGCCACTTACATTTCTTGCCCTGTTTTGGGTCTTTTTTACCATTTTGTTATTTTCTCCTTGTTAGCTGGCAATTTGCTGCTGTTTCAAAGGACCCAACTTGAACATCGTGTCACAATATCATGCAAAGGATTATAATGTGGTCTTCGGATTCATTTTGAGACACGACCTACAATCATGGCTAGATCATTGGCTCTTCTGTTCTTCTTAAAAAAGCCAGACTCTGCCTTTTTGATGTTGTCATGCATGAGCGATTAGGAGACATTAGGAGATAGGGCTTGAAAATAAATGTTTCTCAACCAAGTCAAGGGGTGGAGCTGTCCAGTAATACTTTTTCCTCTTTCCCTCTGTAGACCCTCACCAAGATCTGCCTCATAATGATGACACTTCCATGTACCAAGATCTCTCCTCCTGATGACATCATTTCTTGATCCAGTCTCACCAGCTCCAACCTCTTCCTATCTCCAACATATGGTGTAACCCAGGAGGACTGCCACCAAGCATTTCGGGGGACGTACTGAGGATCCCCTGGCTGCTCCCCCGGAACATAAGTAGAAAGGGCGTCCCGGCCGGGCATGGGATCCGGCCGTCCGCTACAAAGTATATGGGGTACAAATTCCCTAGACCTTTTTTCATTGTCCCTGCCTGATATTATATTAAAATTTTTAATTATTTACTTTTCCTTGAAATTTTCACCACTTTTTGCAATTTAGACCCATCTTTTCTCTATGTTTTAGGCTGCTAATTTGACTGTTTTTCCTGTTCACTGTAGTGTTCAAATGTTCATTTATGAAATAAAATTTAGAAAGTTGGTTGATTCTCACACTGAGTCAGAGGGAGAAGCAAGCATCTACAAGGTCACCCTAGTCTGCTGTTAGGTTTGTATTTTTTCAGGCTAATGTTGGAGCCTATCAAAATATGTCACCCCTTGTTGTTCCTTCATCATTTTGGCTCTGCCAGAAAAGTAGGCCACTCCTCCATAGTTTCCTATTTTTTTTATTATTATTTTTATGCTCTTGTTGGTAATAACATTGATTGCATTACACACCAAAATAAACTGTCATGTTTGTTTCCAATTTTACTCTACTGTATATACCTCTGCTATACTGAATACTGTTTATTTATACTATCATTATTGTATACTTTACTACTGCTAAAAAACAAAAGTCATTCAGAAAAATACAAATTTGTTATTTGTATTCTAAATCTGTAATCTGCTGCCATTTTCTGTGTGTTGAAGGTGGAACCCCAGGGGCACAGCCACCCTTTTGTCACTGCTGCTGGGTGTGTCCTTTCTTATTAAGTATCGTCCAACTCGAGGACTGTCCAGGCTTCATTCATCCGTGACAATGTATATATTAGCTGTAGCCTTAACTCCAACAACTGTGGGACACCACTCTTAACATTAGCCAATTCTGATAGGGTTGATAGCACCATAACCCTCTGCTTTGTGAGTCTGAGCCAATTTTGCATACGTGTACAAACAACACCCTGAACTCCCACTTTGTTTAATTTGATGCCTAACTTCACATGTGGCACATTATGAAATGCTTTCTTAAAGTCAAGATAAATAATATCATATGCCCCACTTTGATTATATCCTTTTGTTGCTACCTCATAGAATTCCAGCATGATGGTAAAATATGACCACTCTTTTCTGAACCCATTCTGACTATTCAGTAAAATTCCTGCTCTTACCACATGTTTCTCTATCTTATCCTTAATAATTCCTTCTATTAATCTACCTGTGATGCACGTTAAACTTACTGGCCTATAGTTGCTTGGATCTGACCTGTCACCCTTTTTATATAATGGGATGATATTTGCCATGTTCAAGTCCTTCGGAATTTCCCCTGTGTATAGTGACTTCCTAAAAATATGCATCATGGGTTTTTATATGCATTTGCTAACCTCCCACTGGGATCATATTCACTTCCTCACATATGAAGAATTTTGAGCATCTGCTGTTTCACTGTCTGTATTTTTTAATTCTCTTTTACTATTCTTGATGCACTTCATCTCCTTCACTGTTCTTTTATTACTAAAATATTGAAAGAATCTCTTTAACAGATAAGGTAAAAGATGACCTACATTCCTCCCTAAATGCTTTTTAACATCCCAAATATCCTTCTTAATTGTTTACCCTCATGTTCTAATACACCCTACATTTCACATTATTAGCCTTATAGGCCTTAAACAGCTGTTTTTTTCCACTCTTTGCCAACACACTCTGGAGAATTATTTTTTTTTATTTATTTCTGACTAATTCCAAATTGATGTACCTGCCCTTCATTATCTGTAAAATGTTTTTAAATCTGCTCCACTGTGTTTCGCCTGTTTAAGGACTTAAAAGCTTATCTCTGTTTATCCTCCTTAGACTTTTCTGCATCTGCTTAAAATTTGCCCTACTAAATTTAAACTTAACAGTTTTGGTCTTTGCATCTCCAGTCTTCCAAAACATAAAGCAACTATATAATATTATGGTCATTTGACCCTAGTTGTTCAATCAGCTCTACACTTTCAATTCCATCCTGATTATTACAAAATACTAAATTCAGACAGGCCTCCACCCACATCGGTGCTTTAATATACTGTATTAAACAGTCACTGATTACTTCCAAAAATTCCTGCTCTTGTGCTCTGACTTGTCTTTTTAATATTACTAAAAAGAAGTGCATTGAAATTACTGTCTGCTTTGGGTGGTCTATAACAGTTTTTCCCAACCTCGGTCCTGGGGGCACACTGTGGCTGCAGGTTTTTGTTCCAACCAGATTCCTAATCAGTGACAACACCTGATAACAATGATCTCATTTAATTAACTGTTTTTTTTCTTTTATTCTACATTCAGAAAAGCACAGCAGCATGATGTTTACAATTATAAGGCATTTTAAAAATATTTCTGCCTTTGTTATAGATTTAAATGCTTAACTCTCTTTTGTTGATTTCTTTATATTTTGCCCTTTCTCTGTGCAGTTTTTCCCCTTTGTTGTATCTTATTAATGACAAAAATGAGCAGAGCAGACATGCTGGCAAACAACACTGAATAACCAAAGGCTTCAACTACTTTAGCATCAGACCCACTAATTAGTAAATAATGGATTAATTAAACAATTAGAACACCTAGAAAAGTAGAATGAAAATCAAGATGAATAAGACCTCTTTCCCTAACGCTTTCCAGACAAAGTCGCGTGGCCTTACTAGAATGGGGCTCATCATCCAACTGAAAAGACTTGTGTTTAAATTCTGTTTGACATAAACAGCAACCCCGTCTCCTTTTCTTTTCTGTCTATTCTTCCAAAAAAATGTGTATATCTCCATGTTATACTAATTCACCATCTTTGTTATTTAGTCAGGTTTCTGTTATTGCTATAATATCATAATTATGCTCTGCTACATACAACTCCAGCTCACTTGTTTTATTTTTGATACTTCTAGCATTAAGGCAAGCTAGTTTAAATGTGTTATATATTTTACTTTTGCATTTAAACTTTATATTAGAATTTACATTGCTACACATTTTTAGATAGATAGATGTTTACCCCCCTGGGTGGAATTGAAGAGTCACATAATGTGGGAGAGGAACGATCTCCTCAATCTGTCAGTGGAGCAGGACAGTGACAGCAGTCTGTCACTGAAGCTGCTCCTCTGTGTTAGATGATACTGTTCAGTGGATGCAGTGGATTCTCCATGATTGACAGGAGCCTGCTCAGCGCTCGTCGCTCCGCCACAGATGTCAAACTGTCCAGCTCCATGCCTACAATAGAGCCTGCCTTCCTCACCAGTTTGTCCAGGTGTGAGGCGTCCCTTTTCTTTATGCTGCCTCCCCAGTACACCACTGCATAGAAGAGGGCGCTCACTACAACCGTCTGATAGAACATCTGCAGCATCTTCTTGCACATGTTGAAGGACGCCAGCCTTCTAAGTATAGTCAGCTCTGTCCTCTCTTGCGCAGAGAATCAGTATTGGCAGTCCAGTCCAATTTATTATCCAGCTGCACTCCCAGGTATTTATAGTTCTGTACCCTCTGCACACAGTCACCTCTGATGATTGCAAGGTCCGGGAGGGGCCTGTGCCTCCTAAAATCCACCACCAGCTCCTTGGTTTTGCTGGTGTTCAGGTGTAGGTGGTTTGAGTCGCACCATTTAACAAAATCCTTGATTAGGTTCCTATACTCCTCCTCTTGCCCACTCCTGATGCAGCCAACAATAGCAGTGTCGTCGGCGAACATTTGCAATTGGCAAGACTCTGAGTTGTATTGGATGTCCGATGTATATAGGCTGAACAGAACCAGAGAAAGCACAATCTCCTGTGACACTCCTGTGCTGCTGACCACAATGTCAGACCTGCAGTTTCCGAGACGCACATACTGAGGCCTGTTTGTAAGATAGTCCATAATCCATGACACCAGGTATGAATCTACTCCCATCTCTGTCAGCTTGTCACTAAGGAGCTGAGGTTGGATGGCGTTGAAGGCACTAGAGAAGTTCAGAAACATAATTCTTACAGCACCACTGCCTCTGTCCAAGTGGGAGATGGATCGGTGTAGCATATAGATGATGGCATCCTCCGCTCCCACCTTCTCCTAGTATGCGAACTGCAGAGGGTCGAGGGTGTGGTGGACCTGCAGCAGCCACTCCATGGTCTTCATCACATGTGACGTCAGAGCGACAGGCCGGAAGTCACTCAGTTCACTAGGACATGATACCTTTGGGACTGGGGTGATGCAAGATGTTTTCCAAAGCGTTGGGACTCTCTGCTCTTCCAGGCTCATGCTGAAGATGCACTGTAGAGGACTCCCCAACTCCAACGCCCAGCCCTTCAGCAGTCGTGGCAATACTCCATCTGGATCCACTGCTTTGCTGGCACGAAGTCTCTTTAGCTCTCTGCTTACCTGGGCTGCTGTAATTTTGGGTGGAGGAAAACTCTCTCCTATGCTGGTATCAGAAGAAGGATGGGTGGAGGATGCAGTACTCTGAGGTGAGAGTAGGTTAGGGAGTTCAAACCCATTAAAGAAGTTGTTCATCTGGTTTGCTCCCTCCACGTCTCTCTCGATGGTGGCACCCCACTTCGAGCTGCAGCCAGTGATGATCTTCATCCCATCCCACACTTCCTTCATGCTGTTATTCTGAAATTTTTGCTTCAGCTTTCTCCTGTACTGCTCCTTTGCTGCCCTGAGCTGGACTCGGAGTACTTTCTGCACGTGCTTGAGCTCATGCTGATCATTGCCTTTAACAGCCATTTTTTCTGGTTCAAAAGGCCCATGATGTCACTTGTAATCCATGGTTTGTTGTTAGCATAGCATGATGTAGTCAGTAGTGCAGTCAACAACCTCCTCAATGTTCTCACTATGTGACCCCTGCATGATATCCCAGTCCGTTAGTTCCAAAGCAGTCTCTCAGAGCCTACTCTGTCTCAGGGGACCACTTCCTGAATGAGCGTGTGGTTGTAGGTAGCTCCCTTACTCTTAGTTTGTAGTGAGGCTGAAGCAGAACCAGGTTATGATCTGCTTTCCCAAGCGCAGGCAGCGGGGTGGCACTGTATGTGTCTTTAATGTTTGCATACAGTAGGTCAATAGTCCTATTTCCCCGAATGTTACAATCCACATACTGGGAGAAGGCAGGTAATGTTTTGTCCAGAATTACATGGTTAAAGTCTCCAGAGATTAGCACAAGCGCATCGAGATGCTGTGTTTGTAGATTAGCAACAGCGGAGTGGATGATGTCACCTGGTAGCTCCACGTCCACGTGAGGAGGGATGTAAACAATAACAACAATGACGTGTCCGAACTCTCTGGGCAAGTAATAGGGATGCAGACTTACGGCCAAAAGTTCGATGTCCCTTCATCAAGTGGAGATTTTGACATTTACATGTCCAGGGTTGCACCACCCTGTATTCACATAGAGAGTGAGTACTCCTCCTTTCCGCTTCCCACAGGTATTGGCATCTCTGTCTTCTCTAACTGTGCTAAACCCTATTTATTTAACACTATTGTTTGTTCCTTCATGTGTAGTTCTAAACCTGGCCTGTCTAAACTTTCTGTCTAGTTTAAACAATCCTTGACTAACCTATTCATATGCCTCCCCAACACACTGGTGCCCCCTCAGTTCAGATGTAACATGTCACGGTGGACCAGGTCCCATGTATTCCAAAAGGAGTCTATAAAAGGAGCCATAAACCTAAACCCTTCTACCCTACAACAAAATTAGAGTCACATGTTAATACTAGAATTACCAAAGTCTACGAAAAAATTGGCCCACCTTAAATCCCTTTGCACCTCTCCATCGGCGTCTTTTGCCTTGTAAATGTGTTGATCAACACAAGCAGCAATCAGCCTACTATCCCTATACTATTATTATCCCATCCCCCCACCCACCGCCGCAGTTCAATTTGCAAAGAAGGTTCTCAGTGCTCCTCTTTATCTTGGAGTGAAATACCTGGAGCTTTATAGAGTAAATAATTATTTGGAATACATCAAATTAATTTGTGTTCCATGTCTACAACAATCTATGTAAACACATCATTAAAACAGATTTTTTTTTGTTTTAGTAACAAATGACAAAATGTAGACATGAACTGTATATATTTATTTGAAAACGGACAGCATCAGATTGGGTGTAAGTTTATGCTGACGCCGTTTGTTAGGCTCAGATCGTGAGCGGGGAAGGGAAAGCATGAACATGACTGAGAGAATAAAACTGAAAAAAAGCTACCTTTTACAAGAACTATAAACTCAATTATACGCTGTTTGTTTTCAAATAATATTGCATTAGTGTGATGATTTTTTCTGATTGGTACTATTCAGGTATAAAATTATTTTTTTCAAAATGTCATATATGTTTGTCTCTTTCTTTTTTTCCCCAGTGCTACTCTGACATTATGGACCAGAAGGCATGAGCTTATTCAGTGTAAGTAGGAACACGCAGGTGGCCGTTTGTTGTGTGCTACAACGTACTTCACCCGGCGGCAATGAACGCCTATGTACTGTACACGGCATGCACGGGGTCCACTGAGAAAAGAAGAGTGTTCTTGACTCACCTTGCAGAGGAAATTCGTCATCGCTTCTTATAGAAAAAGGCGATGGAAAAAGAAAAAGAGGATGCAACATCGACAAGCTTCTGTTCCAAGACCACCTCTTCCCCCAGGAAAGCAAACTCAGTGTCAGGTGCTCCTTCAATGTAATTAGAACCACAACATAGAGAGAAGTGTGTATCTTGCAACAGATACAAATGTTGTAAATGTAGGAAGGACGGTTCTTGGGTGTGTGGGAACTGTTAACATTTGAATTTGATGATTGTATATAGTGCAGAACTGACCTCTCTGTACTATTCTTTCCTCTACATGTCCTGTAGTACAAAAGAAACACCAAAATGCACCAAAATGTGGAAATTGAGTAAGATCAGGAAAAAAAAACGTGGTCACTGATTACAACCACAAGAAGGTATGCAAATGAATATGAGAGACCACCCTCTCTCTTTATTCTCATACGGTCAGGGAAGTTTAGACAAGTAAAAGAGAAGTTCAAAATGTATTAATTATGCATTTCAGCACTACAGGAAGTTAGATGGATAGAAACAAGGATACATCATTCTGGGGGCTACATTTTCTTTTATAGTGGGGGGAATGCAAGAGTGGACCAAAAGACTTCCTGGTGGAAAAGAAAATAAAAGATAGCGTGTTGGAGTTTAAAACAGTGGACAACAGGATATCCAGTCCTTAGTAACAGGATAATATTTTCAATGATATGCAGATAAAGATGGTGAGCTCACATTTAATGACAAGCTGGGTGAGGAGTATGAAGCTTCAACTCAATATGATATAATAAGTAATCTCTAAGAATAAATGCCATTGTGGAAAAGAGGGGTAATTCAGTGTAGTTGTGTGAAAGGGAAGCTTGCATGAGGAATGTTATGATAGTGAACTGAGGCTGGTGAACTTCACAATAAGCAAGATTATCAGGGTCATATGCTCCTTCCCATTGAAAAATTGCCTCAAGAAGACTTGAATCTCTCTGTCAAAATACTACGAACATAATAGACCATATAATAATAAACACACACCATTCAACAGATGTTACAGGAGTGAAACACTGCAGAGGAGAAGGCTGTGGAATTAACAGTATATTTCTCAGAGTGGAGTGCTGGAAGAATGTACAACAAAAATGGAAGTTCACAAAAAAAAAATATCTGTAAGGCAATGAAGGAGGTTCTTGGAAAGGCATGAACACAAATATTAAAGGATTGAGTTAACGAAAAAATTGGAAGAGTAACCAAAGAGATGAATGTTGCCCAAAAGATAATGATGCAGAGGAATACATGAGGAAATAGAGTGGAGTAGCAGGAAATTTAAGAGAATGGCAGATAAAGAATGCAGAGCAAATCTAGAAGAAACAGAAAAGCTGAAGGGATGTAAAGAAATTCAAGCTATTTATAAAAACACAAAGGTAATTACAGTAAGAAGGAATTTCAAGATTTAGTTTTCTGCAAGGAAAAAGTGGGAATGTCAATGTCAATTTATTTATATAGCACATTTTAAACAACATAGGAATGGTGTGGCCAAAGTGCTTTACAATAATAGAATAAAAGAAAAACAAATATCATAAATAGAAAGAAAATATATGAATATAAATAAAATAAATAATAAACAGAAGTAATGTTACATAATCACAATGAGGAAACCATCAGTATTACTGAAGGTCATGGAATGCAAGTGAATAGAAATGAGTCTTTAATATTGTTTTGAACAGTTCAATTGTAGACGAATCTAATTGGATGTAAAAAAGTTACCCTAGAAAGATGTAGCAAATATTTAGAAGACTTTCTGAATGAACTACAGGTAACAAAGGAAAGAGTGGACGAGGTAGAGGAAAAAGAGAATAGAAATAATAGAGCAGGTTGAAGCTGAAATGACCCAACTAAAGAAACACATATCAGAATAAATAAAAGAAATATGGGAAAAGGAAGTGATGGTCAAAGGAGTGGTATATGAGTGCCACTTAACCAAATAATAAAAATGTGCATGTGATTCTGTGCCAAAAGTATAGGGAAGTGACATTTTTGAGCATGACATTTTTCTAGAATACTTAGACGATAACGCATCAGTATGGATATGTCCACTTCTCAAGTATTATTACACCAACCCCTGGAGAAAAGGTACAGGTTTAATGTGGATATCAACAATTTATTCAGTCTTTAAATCAGCTCATTTTTCACATTTTACTGTGTGTGGCAGTGTAAGAGATCCAGTTGCCATATACAGTAGTTAGGCTCACAAGAATGACTCAAGAGGCGAAGTGAAAATGAAAGGTGCCCATTCAGAGGGGTTCACTATAAAGAAGAGACTACAGGAACATGATGTGCTGTTGGCCTTGCAATTCATTACAGTACTGGAGAAGAAAATAAGACAACTCAATGCAAATCCTGGGGCAGCTACTATGAATATAATGGAATAATGCGTAGGAAAGTCGGGCAAATACTTCTGAAGGACCCCACAGGCATCATGGAGTAATTGAGTAAACTGTTTCAGTACCTGATTAAAAAATGATTTATGCATATTAACTGACTTACAGTTTCTGCAATTGACAGATTTTAAATAAGGAAATATGTACAAGTACTTGCTTCAAAGATGCTCAGGAAACAGAATCCCAGGAACCACCCCTAAACTCACCACTGACTGATTGATGCACCAAATTATTAATTTATGGGTGACAATATTAAAAAATAAATCTTGTGCTGCACATTCAAGGTGAATCCTGAAATCCTTTACAACAGTAATAAACAAATAACCTCTTCATTTAAATCAAACAAAAAGCTTATGTTCTGTTTCTTGAGAAAGAGGATGCCGTTAATTACCGTATATACTCACGGATAAGTTCTCCCACAGATAAGTCAGGAGTTGATTTAAATGTATAATTTCTGGTGTTTTATAATGTCGGTTGTATAAGTCGAATGCGGAAAGCTCATGCTTATTGGTCCAAGAGATTATGATATGCTAACGCCCACCTGAGAGAGTAACCACAGAGTACACGGCCTTTTTTTCTATGTATTGTGCCTATGTGACAACACGTAATACCAGAACTATTCCGAAGCAATGTTTGCACTATTTTGTGTTTTTTGTATCTCACACCCTCATATACCTTTATCGTAAGAGCATCCCTTATCTACGATGGAGCGTTCGATTAGAAGAAAATATGAAGCTGGTTTTAAATTAAACGTCGTTGAAGCAGCGAAAGAAATTGTTAACTCTGCTGTTGCAACAAATTTCAATGGGTCTGAGAAACTGATGCAAGATTGGAGGAGGCAAAAAGATGTAAAAAAAGAATTTAAGCATTGTATTTTTGAACAGACGCACAAGTCGGAGTCTGAGTTTATGATCAATTTTTTGGGATTCAAGGCCCAACTTATACGTCAGTATATACGGTATGTGTTTAAAAAAAACATTATATACTATAGAATTAGGATTATGGATCAACTTCCCAAACTACAGACACAAGTGATAGATAAGTCAAGTCAACTTTATTTATAAAGCACTTTACATGCAACAGCCGCTGACCAAAGTGCTGTACATAAACTAAATAAATTTAAACAAAACAAAATAATAACTCAATCAATGAAATACAATAATAACTATTTACAACGTAATAAAAACAACTAAACAAATAAACAGAGTTAAAACAAATAACATCAAGATAGGTCTTAAGAGCAGACTTAAAAATGGGCAGTGAGGAGGACTGTCTAATGTAGATCGGCAATGAATTCCAGAGCCTTGGAGCCACAACAGAAAAAGCCCTATCCCCCCTGAGCTTTCGCTGAGTCCTAGGCACATCCAGAAACAGCTGACCAGCTCATCTGAGTAAGCGAAAAGGAGAGTGCATATGCAGCAGCTCAGCGAGGTAGGGCGGAGCACGCCCATTTAAAGACTTAAAAACAAATAAAAGAATCTTAAAATTAACTCTAAACTGAACAGGCAGCCAGTGCAGTGAGGATAATACAGGTGTAATATGCTCATTTTTTCACGTACCAGTTAGAAGACGTGCAGAAGCACGTCCAGCTGGAGCCGAGACAGGGTAGACTGGCTAACACCAATATACAATGAATTACAATAGTCCAACCGAGTTGTAATAAAGGCATGGATTTCTGTTGTGAATTGATCTTTAGAAAGATTTTTTTTTATCTTTGCCAAATGTCTCAGCTGAAATAAACAAGATTTCACCACCGCACTGATCTGAAATCCTCATCTATCCTAAAATCCAAATTTGTAATACCAGGCACTATATTGTGCTAGGGGACCCAAATCCACAGGAGCAAAAGTAGAAATAGACCCACTGGTACCTCCAGGACCAAAAATATAACCTCTGTCTTATTTTCATTAAAATTTAAGGAGTTCACTGCCATCCAAACTTTCACCTCTTCTAGACATATAACCAAAGTTAGTATGGAATAAACATCCTTACGTTTAAGGGATACATAAACCTGAGTATCATCTGCATAACAATGGAAACCAATTTTATGCTTTCTAAAAATAGAGCCAAGAGGCAGGAAATACAAAGAAAATAGCAGAGGACCAAGTATGGAGCCTTGCGGAACCCCACATGATAGTGAAGCAGAGGGAAGAGCTAAATTCATCTAGCCTCACTGAAAAAGTTCTTCTAGTCAAGTACGACTTAAAACACGCTAAGGCAGTACCACGAATGCCCACACAATGCTCCAAACGAGATAATAAAATACTATGATCTAGAGTAGCTGTTAAATCAAGCAGAACTAAAACCACATAATCCCCTGAGTCTGTTGCCAGAAAGATGTCATTAAAAACTTTCAGTAATGCGGTTTCAGTACTGTGAAACGGTTTAAAACCGGATTGAAACACTTCAAGCACATCCCTTTCATCTAAAAAAGCTTGCAGTTGAATATATACACTTCTTTACAAAACTTTGGACAAAAATAGAAGCTTGGAAATCGGTCTAAACTTAGATAGCACAGTGGGATCTAGATTTGTTTTTTTAATCAATGGTTGCACTATGGCATGTTTAAACAAATTAGGAACTACACCTGAGCAAAGGCTGCTATTAATAATACAGTAGAGTCCCGCTAATCCAAACCCCGCTAATCCAAAAATCCGCCTAATCTGAACAGGACTAGAGAAAAAAATAATTTTTATAAAATTTCTGAACTGGGAAAAGTAAAGAAAACAAGTTTTTTCAAGTTATGTTGTACGTTTAATGTACATTTAAGAAACTTGTAATTTTTCAATTTCGCTGTCTAACTAAAAATCCAAAATACAGCTTTACTTAAAATTGAAACAAGTTCGAATTTACTCACATATGTAGAATCCATGTTCTGTACAGCATTTACACAAAACGTAAAAAGCAAACCATTATCTAAGAGATAAAGTCAGTGATCTTCTGATGCAACAAACTAAAACGGCTGGAAGGAGCAATGTTTCGCCAACACTGCATAAACATAAAATCTGTTGGGGTTGCATCGGCGTGTTGCTCAACATAGTGCAAAGCGAAATCAAGGGCACTGGCTGCGGCAGTGTTTGGAACAACATCAGTCGGCGCATCCCCTTCCTCCTCACTGTCGTTTGCGTCGAGATCAGCTGACGTTCCCTGCACAGCTGCCACAATGTCCTCATCTGTGTATTCTTCATGGCCACAGTTGTCAACGGCCGTCCACTCTTCCACGCACTCTTCTTCTGCATTTTCACAACCTGGCATTCTTTTCACCAATTGAAGAAGTTCACAATTTTCTTTTGTCGGGGGGAAAACTGTTTGGACAAACTCTAGCTCAGGCCAGAGATTTTTCCAAGACCTCTGTAAGGATTCCTTGTGTGTTTTCCCAAGCTTCAGCAACCCAGTAAATAACATCTTTGATGTTCATTTTCTTGAGTTTATCCAAAATTGTTAGCTCTTCATTATCTTCAAGTAGGTTACGAAGAAGCATTTTTCTATAATTCTGTTTCAAAGCCTGCAAAACCCCTTGGTCCATGGGCTGCAAAATTGATGTGACATTTGGTGGGAGAAAAATAACCTTGATATCATTGCAAACAAGTTGCATTTCTTCTGGATGTGACGGAGCATTGTCTATAAGTAACAAAGCACGAGGAGGCAATCCATTTTCTTTGTTAAACGCCTTTACTTTTGGCACAAATTGCTTGTCAAACCATTTTTGGAACAAGGCACGATCCATCCAAGCTTTCTTTTGATTTCTGTAAAAAACAGGGAGAGAGTTCATGTTCATGTTCTTAAAACAGCGTGGTTTTGCCGATTTGCCGATAACCATCAGTGGAAGCTTATTTGTGGCAGAAGCATTGCTGCAGGCAAACACAATTAGGTGCTGTTATCCATTTTAAACCCTGGTGCAGATCGCTCCTCTTGTGATGCACGACTTTTGGTAGGCAATGCTTTAAAGTTAAGTCCTGTCTCATCTGCGTTGTAAACCTGCTGGGGCGAGTAGGAAGAAATGATGCATTTGAACTCCTCAAGGTATTCAACAGCTGCTTCGTTGTCCGCTGACAATTTCTCCCCATTTATTGTAAGCTGCCTGATTACGTGTCTTTTCTTCCATCGGTCTAAGAAACCACAACTAGCCGTAAATGATATGTCACCGTCCATGAGCTTGTTCAATTGAAGCGCCTTTTCTTGAATTAGAGGGCCAGTGATAGGGATTCCTTTCTGTCTTTCTTGTGTAAACCATAAGAAAAGTGCTTTGTCCAATTTTTCGTAAGAAGACACTGTCGTCTTGCTACGTTTTTCAATCATTTTTTCACTTGTGGTAGTGCAAAACTGCTCAATTTTACCTCTGTTCTTTTTCCAATCGGAAATTGTTGCTTTCCCGACACCAAATTCCTTCGATAACTGAGTGGCACTTTCACCTTTGTCAAGTCTTTTCAACACTCCCAGTTTTTCTTTTAATGTACACGAATTATGTTTACGTTTGCTTGCCATGATGATTAATAGCAGGGACAAGCACAGATCGTAAAGAAACCACACTACACACCACTCACAACGACTCACAAAACACAGGGCAAGTGCGCGCACATGAACAATAACATTGCACAAAACACATCACTCAGCAGTAGCAGGTGGCACACTGACTCAGTGACTCATAGTTTGGGAACGGAAATCAAGAGGAATGCGTAGGTCTAGGCGGAGGGTCTAGGTCACTGCCCTTCTGCTACTACTCACGTACCGCCCGTCATATCGATTTTACTTCCGATCACAGTCACACTACAGTGCAGTTTAAATTGCAGTGTACTAGAATACGTAATTTCTTACCTTTAATTCTTGACACATCAGACGCTTAATACGCCTCATAAAGTCAATATATGGCATTATATGACAAAACTCCGCCTAATCCGAATTTTTGCTAATCCGAACAGGGGTTCGGTCCCAATTAGTTCGGATTAGCGGGACTCTACTGTAGCAAGAACAGATGGCCCTAAAACAGAAAAAATCTCTTTAAAAAGAGAAGGTGGAACAACATCAAAAGGAGAACCTGAGGGCTTCAATTGACCAACAACGTCAAATAAAGAAGATAGGGTCATTGGCTCAAACTGATGAAAAACAGCAGAGCAGGAAAAAACAGTTAAAGGGTCATAAGCAGTGAAAGGTATATGAGCCCTAACAGTATTCACCTTATCCACAAAAAAGTGCAAACATTTCTCACATGTCTCAAAAGAAGGTTCCATACAGGCATTCTGTGGAACATTTAAAACCCTATCTATAATGTCAAATAACACACAAGGTTTATGACAGTTTGACAAAATAATATTTGACAAATATAACAAGATAACACTAATACAGGCAATGATTGTCTGTAAGGTTGTCATTAAACACGTACACTAAGTCTGCATGCAGAACTGAACTTGGTGATTGTCTCAGCCAAAGGCAATTGCATATGTGTGTTTCTTTCTCTTTTGTGTTTGAAATGTGCTATGTTTAAAATTACAAATTATTGCATATTTTCATTTCTTAGCCAGATGACTGTCATTATGTACTGTAGTGTGGACATTCTTACCATTTCTCCAACATATTCTCCAGTTACTAAATCAGTGAATGCTGGTGTTGTCTGATTTTGTTCTCATTTCCTTTCTTTAATCAGTTTTGCATCTTTACCAAATCCAGGGAGATGAAGGCTCCTGATGTAAACATATCTGAGAGAGGAAATTCAGGTAAATGGTAGTTTTCAGACACATGTTTTAGGATATTGTAGGCATTCTTATGAAAATGTGAAGTTTGAATATACAATCAAGATATGAGGATAAAGAGGAGAAAAAGATTTTGACATGTGAATTGTATGAACATCGATCTGTGGTGTTAAGAAACCTGATATTTTCCAAGTTAGATGCATAACCATGGTTGCTAAATTTGCATATGGTTCCTTTCTCACAAAATGAAAACAGACAAAACTGTCAGAAAGATAATGCTTTGTGGAATTTTGTGTACATTTAAAAGTTGGACCTTACTCTTATTCTATGTTAATTAATGTTGACTTATTTTATTTTCTTACTGTGTCTTGTATTTTTCTATTCTTCATTATGTAAAGAACTTTGAGCTACTTTTTGTATGAAAATGTACTATATAAATAAATGTTGTTGTTGTTGTAGTCACTACTGTGGCCACCGCTGATTTGATGATTACTGTGTTCACTATTAATGCAAAGTTGTTGTTTTTGATGGAATGGATTAACAATACAAAGGTCCCTGGTTCTGTTATAGGGCTGCCATTCTCCTAAATGTGAAAATTTACTTTTTTCACTTTTGGAACAGCATCAGGTTTTGAAATAGTTAGTTAGTCACTCTAGATGTCTACAGGCAGCTCTCAGTTCTAAGTACAGGTCACTGTCACCTTCCACCTACCTGTAACAGTTATTATATTATTAAATAAGGGAAGAATACTTGTTAAAATGACTCAGGCTACCTTCAAAATAAAAAACGATTGTGGGTAAAAATCCATTGCTATTATATTAATAGTGACATTGAAACTACAACCCTAATTCCAAAAAAGTTGGGATGCTATGCAAAATGTAAATAAAAACAGAATGCAATGATTTGCAGATTTCATAAACCCTTATTTTATTCACAATAGAGCATAGAAAGCATATCATATGTTTAAACTGGGAAAATGTAACCTTTGTAAGAAAAAATAAGGTCATTTTGAATTTGATGGCAGCAACACCTCTCAAAAAAGTTGGGACAGGGCCATGTTTACCACTATGTAGCATCCCCTCTTCTTTTAACAACATCTGGGAACTGAGGAGACCAGTTGCTGGACTTTTGGGAGAGGAATGTTGTCCCATTCTTGTCTGATATAGGATTTGAGCTGCTCAACAGTCCTGGGTCTTCTTTGTCGCATTGTTTCATGTTGCACCAAGTGTTTAAAATCGGTGAAGGGTCTGGACTGTAGGCAGGCCAGTTCAGCACCCAGACTCTTCTACTACGAAGCCATGCTGTTGTAATAGATGAAGTATGCGGTTTAGCATTTACATGCTGAAATATGCAAGGCCTTCTCTGAAAAAGACTTGCTTGGATGGGAGCACATGTTGCTCTAAAACCTGTAAATACCTTTCAGCATTGATGGTGCCTTTCCAGATGTGCAAGCTGCCAATTCCATGGGCACTAATGCACCCCCATACCATCAGAGATCCTCGCTTTTGAACTGAGTGCTGATAAAAAGCCGGATGGTCCCTCTACTCTTTAGTCCGAAAAGAATTTCAAATTAGATTTGTCTGACCACACAACAGTTTTCCACTTTGCCTCAGTCCATTTCAAATGAGCTTTGGCTCAGTGAAGACGGCGGTGTTTCTGGATCATGTTCGCATATGGCTTCTTCTTTGGCCTGATGGAGCTTTAACCTGCATTTGTGGATGGCAAGGCAAACTGTATTTACAGACAATGATTTCTGGAAGCGTACCTTAGGCCATACAGTGATTTCCATGACAAAATCATACCTGGTTTTAATGCAGTGCTGTTGAGGGCTAGAAGATTTACAGGCATCCAATATTGATTTTCGGCCATGTCCTTTGCGCAAAGAGATTTCTCTGAATCGTTTGATGATACTACATACTGTAGATGACGATATTCAAAGTATTTGCAATTTTACATTGAGGAACATTATTCTGAACTTGTTCCATAATTTGTAGACAAAGCTTTTGCAAATTGGTGAACCTCTTCCTATCTTTACTACTGAAAGACTTTGCCTGTCTAAGATGCTCTCTTTATTCCCAATCATGTTGCCAATTAACCTAATTAGTTGCAAAATGTTCCTCTTCCTGTTTCTCTTTAGTACCACTTACTTTTCCAGCCTTTTGTTACCCCTGTCCCAACCTTTTTGAGATGTGTTGCTGCCATCAAATTCAGAATGAGCTAATATTTTTCATGAAATGGTAAAGTGTCTCATTTTCAACATTTGATATGTTTTCTATGTTCTGTTGTGAGTAAAATATAGGCATATGAGATTTGCAAATCTTTGTGTTTTGTTTTTATTTACATTTTACACAGCATCCAAACTTTTTTGGAATTGGGGAGTATTAGACAATTAGCATCCCATCACTTTCAAGGTCTGTTTATGGGAACATTTAAATTGCTGACTGATTATCATCAGGTCTCTTTGAGCTGGAACAGCAGTTTTTCAGCAGTTCATTTGTTTATATCTGGTCACATGCTTGGCAAAACAAAGTTCTCTTTGTTGTTTTATCTGCTCTTTAACATCAACCAGTCTTTACAGAATCCAATTGTTTTTATTTTACTTCCTGTTTGAATTTTCTCTGGGTGGTAGGTGAATGTAATATGTAAACATCTACTATATCATTTTTATCATTAAAAGAAACAAACCTCTCTTTCTCCCATAAACTTATAACTTATTATGATGACTAACAGAACAGGCCATTCAGCACGACACAGCTCATCTGACTCTATTCACTTATCTACTGAAAACAAAAATATCAAATTACATTTTGAAAGTGCCCAAAGCTCTAGTTTCCACCATAGTACCTGGAAATTCATTCCAAGCATTTATGATTCTTCGTGAAGAAAGCTTTTAATGTTTGTGCAAAATGATGTAAGTGGATGATTTTAGCTAAGTGTTTATATTACAGGGGTCAAGTAATCCTGCTTTAGTAAAGGTATTTAATTCACTGTATGGGTTGTGCACAATCAAATCTTTAATAGATCGTCACCATAATGTGTTGGCACATCGGGTGCACAGAAAAGCACAAAGCGGTTGCTAATGAGGAAAATGGTGCCTGTGAAAGCAGAGGTGACCTGGGATTGGGTCTCTACTTGCTCTGTTGGAATTCACAGAATTTGTCATTGTAGATAGGAGAAGGGGTAAAGTTGACTTGGCCCAGGGGGCGTAGTGGCTTGGCACAGAGTTGACATTACAGAGTCAACTCTAGTTCCAGTTGAAAATTCTTATTTTGACAGCATCTGAGCCCCTTCTATTCCCTGACTTAGACCTGGTGGTGCTGAATCTATCTCTCCAAAGTCTTGAGTTTGTTGTCAACGATCAGTAGCTCATAAACAGCCATCACAAAGTGACAGAGGTGACTGCTTATCCTGGGGTTCCCTTTCAAAAACTAATGGTCAAGGCCAAAAGTATTTAGCTTTCAAGATCAGATGTGATCATAGCCTGTATTTATCATGCATCTCAGAGTAGGAAAACGTTCCTAACTGGCTGAAAAAACACAGATTGTAGGAAATTTGGTCCTGCTCTTAGGAGTAGGAGTAAAAGCCTGTTACCAATTTTCTTTACTACTAATAGCTTCACCAGGATTTTTGAGATTTCGTAAGCTGTCCCTAACTCATTAGGAGCTGCCAGAAGATGCCATTCAAGCAGAGTTTGACATGCACATCCCAGTGTTTTGAAAGAGATGGAATAATATTGATAACAAATTTTGTATGTTATGTGATCAGTCCATCTATGCAAAGAAGCTATGTACTGTTTTTAAAAATCAAAGTATTGGTAACATTACATGTAAAATGCAGGTTTGCAATACTGATGATTTAGGTATGTCACCACCATTTATTTCTTAAATTTTGTACCAAACTGTGAACGCCCTTACAACATGTGAGGTAATACATAGATTAATACAGCTCCCACCACTCCACATGAGGTAATGAAAATGCAATCCAAATTAATGCAAATCTGCACAAACATTAAGATCATTGCCCCTCAAATATGGGTGAGCACTCACATGTGACTTGAAAGAAACAAACTGTATTATATATCCAGCATATTATTCAGAAAATAGAAAGGGTAGGATGGGTGATTGAAAGCAAAATTGTCTCCCAGGCACACTGAGTTTTGAATTTCACAAATCCCTGTAAAGTTCAGGTAGACAGGTACAGACTCCTGGGACACAGAATAAGTAGAGCTTTGCAGAAGATGGGGGGTCACAGAGAGAAGCATGACACACCAAAGTACACTGGAAGAGTGAACACAATTTATAGCCTGGCTAGTTTCATCACAACTTATTTTCACAAGGAGTAACTTGACATTTTTTTAGGTAATTTGGTAGAAAAGTGGATGAGCTACTCCACTAGTTAGCCCTTAGAAGACTATATGATTTATGGTTTTGTGTTCTTCATACTTTACCTGTATCAATTCCTTCCTAGTGTTTATTTATTTAATAGATCATATACTGTATTTTTCAATGCCTATGCCACCTTGGCAAAGTTTTGGATACATGGGCCTCTACATTAGCCGTCCCTTTTTCCAATAATATGTTATATACAAATTGTGTATTTCACACAAGAAATGCATGCATAATAAGTATTTAAAAAATATACATACCTTGCCTTAAGGAATTGCTTTGTTTTTTGGGGAGTTCTTTCTTGTCATCTTAGGGCAACAAGGCTGGGGGGCTATCAAAAAACAGGGCCCGTTAAAGCCCACTGAGGAATAGATTGTGGCTGTTGCTGTTTTACCATTACATCCTACTCTCCTGAGTGGTTTATAATTACAAAGACCAAAATAAACTGAAACAGCAGATCAATAAACTTCACTATAATTTTGTCAGTGTGATAGCAGATTGTCTATGCATTTAAGAACATAAAACCTGGTGAGTACTGATGTCAGGTGACTATAGAGGGCAAGTGTGAAAAAAAGTAATTGACCGTGTTAATCCCATAAGAATAAAAATTTAAAAAAAGAGATCTTCTTACTATCATTTTTGTTTCTCCTAATCAGCAATGAGATCAGAAAGACATAAAATGGAGACATTTTGTTTTGCCGTGGTATTCTCACATGTGTCTCCTTTTAAGTTTCAGTAGAGATCTCGGCAAACTCGCTCAGTGGGCTCAGGTTTTCCAAGTTCTAAAAATATTCAGCATGTTCATAAACATTCAAAGACATAACCTTCTCTGATCTGATGCTGTGATTTGCTATTCTCATCCAATCCATGCTATCCATTATGGAATGAAAGATAAATAGTCATAACAAGGGTTTGGGCCCAACCTGTTCACTTGTTTAATTACTATTTTTTCTGATTCCAGATACAACATGAAAGTTTGTAAAACAAAAGGTTTTTGGACTGTGTGTCCCACAAATAAAGCAGCTTCTTTAACAGACATTCATCCACTTAAGAAGATGGTCCTATAATTAATACCCAGAGTTCATGCTCCTTATATCCTGATGGGACAAGTGGAGACAAGCATTCTGTCAGTTGGCCACAAGTGATGTCACTGTCCTGCCAGTTTCTCTTCCTTCATTCTGCAGAAAGCAGTTACAAACTATGTTCCCTTATTATCCTTTCCCTTTCTTGCTTTCCCCATCGGAGGAAAGGGAAACACCCAGTAGGCTTGAGTGTGTGTGACACCATATTGATCTTATTGCGCTGTTTTACTCTAAAACAGTTTTCTGTTTGCCCACTGTATGAATAAACTTTAGCATATGCAGTTGGTCTAACATATTCATTTTGTTTTTGGCAGTAATAAAATACTAGCAGAAAGGACTTTATAAGAGGAACCCTTCATATGCAGAAAAATATGACAACACGTTTTAAACATATGAAATACAATTTGACAAAAGAAAGCTTTTCATGGTCCCTTCTCATTTCCAGGTTGTAACCCTTTAGTATTATATAATGACAGATCTTAAGCAGTGCAGGCATTCTAAAATGTTTGCCACTATTTGAGTTTTGTTATTTTTGTGTATATAAAGGGGTTATACAGTATGTCTGTGCTTAAAACTGTACAAGTAATGTTACTGATTCATCAGATTTACTGTTTCACTCTGAAAAGTGTGATGATTTTTTCACAGATTGAAAGTACTTGCATTGTGTGCTCAGTAATATAATATTACATTTATAAACAGTTGTTTGTTGTCTTAAAATACTTTATGACGATTGTAAAACTGTAGTCATTTTATTAGTTGCTCTAATTTAGACTTCTGTGCCCCCATTAGATTATGCTCATTCTGGAAGAAAAAATATGAAAGAGATTAGAAGCACCTTGAGCATGGGAAAGGCACTATATAAATGAAATGTATTACTATTATTATTATTAATATTAGTATTAACAAGGCCAGAATGAGATCTCACAAAAACTCACATGCTTTCAAAACCAGATTCTCAATTTTGACTCCTATTGCCTCAGTTGTATTTGAATTGTTTAACTGTTGAATTTTTAAGAGAAATATCTGTGACCAGCTTGATTTTTAAATGAAAAATAAATGAGAATCTCTGTTAAGTCTCATGAGCCATCAAAGATCAACCTTTTAGCAGTAAAACGTCCCCATGGAAGAAAATTAGGCAACGACTTCTAATAACAACAGCAAAACACAATGAACTGCATTCTTTTCTTTTTTGCCTTTATTATTCTTCATGGTTTGTGTGAGTGCAAACATTGTTTAAGAGGTACTGTATTGTGGTCACCACATTTCCATACACAGACGCATGAACAATCCATTTCTTTTAGATCAAGTGTTGACTAACTAATGTTAAATATGAAATGATTACAGTACAAATAACAAAAATGGAGAAAAATTTGACTTTGCAAATCATTTCTAGGAAACCCATAGAGAAGTTGGTAGCAAAGTATTAATTTAGGTAAAACTTGGTTCTGATGGAACATAAAAGTAAAATTATTACTAAGCTGTATTTTAAATAAGGTAAGTGAACAAGTGATAAAAAAAATCTGTTAAAAAAAATGAATATTTCTTAAAAGTTTAAAAACTAAATGTACAAGTTACTTTTAATAATCAAATGTTTTATTCAAAATCTAGGCAGAAGTTAGAAAGTTGAAGAAACTCTGACTGTGCGACTTTAAGTCTGAGAAACCATGAAAATGAATTTTCATTGTGTCTGGTTATACAGTATATTTTGAGATTTTGTTTTTCAGATGTTTGTTTTTGTTTCTGTTTATTTTTTATTTGCTTCCTGACATCATGTGCCGACTTCCAGGCCCACTAAGAATTTATAAATACGCATCTACAGTAAGTACTAAGGGATTAGTAGCAACAGAAAGACAAGCAAGGGCAACAGCACACGTTGTTACAAAATCTAACTGGCTTCATTATTAACCTAGAAAAGGAAGGTAAATGGCAGATCAACGTGGAGCTCACAAGACCTTTGACTGGCTGACTGTTTTAAATTGCCTTTAACAGGCACAATTATGACATTGCTAAAAAGAAAAACTGAGCACCTAGAATGAAGTTTCAAAATACAAAATATATACAAAATGCTTGTTGAGTCATGACATAGTGTTGCTGTTCCAAAAAGATCAGAGCAGCTAGCAGATTGTTACCATGTGACAGTGTCCATCACATCACCACCCTCCATTTATGTCATGCTCTACTGGCCACTTCAGACCCCAGGACAATGAAAGACTGACAGCCAAATTATTTAAAATGAAAAGATAAAGAAATGACACCAAAAGAGTACACAAAGAGCATTTACTGAATGTGCATTCTGAAATCAGTGGTGCCATTTTCCTGCACTGTATTGGTATGCCGGAGTTGCCGTTACAATGCACACCATGGTTTTTTTTTTTTTACAGAAATTTAATGTGTGAAAAACCTAAATAGCTATTCTCACCCAAAATACATAGATGGCAAAATATAAAGTTTTTTTGGTCTAAACTTGTCAGGCAATTATAATTTACTACCAGTTTTCCTATAAATAAATAAAAGGTGAAAATATACACTCAAATGTCTGAACAGAATTTCAGTGCATTTTAATTTAATAACCTTCACCAGTTGGAATTTTTTATACATTTTAGATAAGTCACCAGTACCACATAGCACACAAAAATAACATCATCAAAATACTATCATCTTAGTGCTAAATGTAGACAAATGCAAAAATGAATAAACTCAAATATTAAAGTGATTATATGATGATTAATTATGCATGTTGCTTGGCATTCCTTTCTCAATTTGGTTTAAAAAAAAACAGAGGAAGGATAAAAAAAGTTAAAAACATTTACATATAAAAATATTACCGACCCCCACTCCCCCCCGACCACATACATACACTCATTGGTGCCCACATCACCCTGGAGCAAGGTAAAAGAAAACAGAATAAAATTTTCATTAATAAAACACACAGGTTGCTGAAGTCACAGAGGCTCACTCATCTGGGTTTGCAAGAGAAAATTTGACTTTACATATCAAGTGGGCTTGCTGTCATCCATGATTTAGTCAAGGAAATAGTGCCTCTTCATTTGCTGACAGTTTGAGTCAGTACACCATCAATCCGAGTGGCTGACAGTTCTAACAGATCAAAGCTGTAAAAAGAGGACCTCCTTAACGAAAGTAACAAGGGGTTCTTCCATTGAGAAGCTATAAGATCTTTGGCTGCTATTTTAGCTATTGAAATAATGTGCTGGTGATAACCACACAGAGAGAGAAGGAGTAAAGAAATCTCAGAGGAGTAGAGTAATAGGAAAGCAAGGAAGAGAGAAAGATGAAATGTTCTTTTTGTAAGTCTGAGGAGGGTGCAAAAACTACTGAACCCTAAAGAAATGTAACAGTGAGACATTCCCAGAATGTGTGGAGAAAAGTGCCCTGGTGAGAGAGTGGTTCAGGAGCTAAACCCATCAGGAAATGCTTCCTAGGGTAATGATGAACACTATGGATAACGCTTGTGCCTCCTCCAGACCGCGAGGGGGCGTCCGTCCTGGTTATGTCGGGGCCTCGGGTAAAGAGCTTGGAAGCCCAGCCCTGTAGGGACCCGTGGCCACCGCCAGGCGGCGCCCCGGTGCCGGAATATCCCGTGTGGTACCCGGCTGTGGCTGGAGCCCGACCAGGACACCCAGGAGGACCGGAGGTGGCTTGTGCCTCCTCCAGACCACGAGGGGGCGTCCGCCCTGGTTATGTTGGGGGCCTCGGGTGAAGGGCTTGGAAGCCCAGCCCTGTAGGGACCCGTGGCCACCGCCAGGCGGCGCCCCAGTGCCTGACTATCCCGGGAACCCAGCGCTTCCGCCACACCAGGAAGTGCTGGGGGGAAGACGACAGGGGACACCCGGACGGCTTCGGGGTGCGCAGCCGGCACTTCCGCCACACTGGGGCGTGTCTAAGGAGGAGTGCCGGGAAGCAGCTGGAGCCCATCCGGGTCCCTATTTAAGGGGCCGCCTCCCTCCAGTCATTGGCGGATGTCGGGTGGAAGCGGACAGAGCTGGAGAGAGGATTGGAGGTGGCCAGGAGAAAGGCACAAGGACTGTGAGGCCTGGACTTTGGGGAATTGGTGCAAGAGGCACTGGGGTTTGAGAGCACGTGACTGTTGTTTCATATTGTAAATAAAAGTGTGTTGGGTGAAATACGATGTCCGCCTGTCTGTGTCCGGGTTCAAGTCCACAGTGGCGTAGCCGGCAGGATGCTCCGCCTGTTCCAAGGCGGGGACCTGCGAGAAAAACAAATATTTCTGTGGACGGCCCGGCGCAGCAGCGGACCCCACACACTCACCATGGGAGCGGCCCGTGCACAACCCCGCGGGAGCGGTTTACCCCGAAGACCACCGTCGGACCACAGAATGGCCATCCCCGAGTGTGGAGGAAACAGAACGGGCTTCGTCAGAATGCAGCGGGCTCCGAGAGTCACGCTGTCGAGAAGGACGGCCTGGCCGGCGTTGCGACGCAGAAGGCCACGCCGAGGCAGGGGCCTCGGCATGACGGGATCCGGGAGGTAAGTGCCCTGCCCTACGGTAATCGGCCCTGCGGGGTCGGCTTTACCTTGTTTTCCACAGGCAGGGACAATCCGGATCCGCGTCTGTGGCAGGAGCACGCCGGTCCACAGGCTGTCGGCAGCGGAGGAGGCTGTGAGATCGGAGCCGCTGCAGCTCGGAAAATCGCAGCAGCTGCGAGGCTGCGAGGACGCATGCCACCGCACCCAGAGAGGGGGAGACAAGATGGCCACGGGCCGGATGTCCCGCCCGCTGACAGGCATAGGATTGGTCGGTGTGTCTTGTGTGCCCGCCAATGACGGTACAGAGGCGGGACCAAGGAATGCCAGTCTCGTGCCAAGAAGAGACCCGATTGGGCCAGAGGGAGTGGCCTACAGGAGGCAGGCGACGAGTGGAGCTGATCGACAGGTAAGCCCACCGGCGTCTGTCTCTCTGTTTTCGCCAGGGCTCGGCGCGAGCCGAGGGATCCCTTCGGCCCGCCGAGTCGCCTCTTTACAGCTGATAAGTGCTCTCGCTGTCCAGCTGGAGAAGCTGCAGGGGAAAGTGGTCGCGTCAGAGGAGACGCCGTATGAGACGGAGGATCGGCACGACGCTGGAGCCTGTGGCCAGCAGAGTACTGTGGGGAAGGTAGGTGACGGCGTCCCCGTAAAGCATGAGGGGGGATTCGACGAACACGGCCGTGACTGTTTAAAGGAAGACCAGCTTCGAGTAGGCAATTCCCCAACAGTGGACGCGGCGGTGCAGACGGCCGACGGGGCGAGGAGAGCGAGTACGCAGGGACTGGCAGGACAGGGGCTGATAAGTGCCCTGGGTCCTAGCGCCCTGTGCTCCAAGCCCGCGGCAGTCTCCCGTCGCTCTGCAGGGACGCAGACGGGGCTGGGTTTGAGCTGTTGCCATGCTCAGACCCAGACCGTCAAAGCGTCCAAGAGAAGAGGGAGGAACCGAGGGGTGAATGCCGGTTCCTCCGATAGGAAGGGACGTCTCGCTGGGTGCGAGCATCCGGAGAAGGGCCGTCCTCTGCGGAGGCAGAGGGAAACCCCTGGGCGGCTGAACGAGCCGCCTGCGAGAGCGGTTCCACGGGTAACAAGAGGACGGGCATGGAACCTGCGGCGGAGGAGCCAACCAGGCAAGTCGGGGCTGTCGGAAGGGGGCGAGAGCACTGCCAGTATAGAGAACGACAGGACGCTCGGGGTGAGTGTCCAGGCAGTGCTTCTGGCCCTCTCTTTTCTCTTTTTACAGGCCCGAAGCCCCAACGAGCGCTGAAGCCAATGTCGTTTGGGACCTGCCCTCCTGGAACGGGCCGCTCTGCGGGAGGGCTCCCCGCCGGGAGGCCGATGGTGCCCCGGCTGGTGGGGACGACGGAGGTGAGAGCGGCGCAGACCAGAGGGGCGTTGGCGTCGGAGGAGGTGCCGAAACGAGATGTCCCAGGGTGCCATGTTGGACCCTGGGGACATAGTAGGACCCTCTCTGGGGACGGGCTGCCCTTTCGGGGAGTGTCGCTCGGACCCATGTGTCTTCGCTAGCGGTGGGGCACTGTGGTCCCCGGCCGGGACGCCCAGGAGGACCGGAAGAGGGCTTGTGCCTCCTCCAGACCGCGAGGGGGCGTCCGTCTTGGTTATGTCGGGGCCTCGGGTAAAGGGCTTGGAAGCCCAGCCCTGTAGGGACCCATGGCCAACGCCAGGCGGCGCCCCAGTGCCTGACTATCCCGGGAACCCAGCGCTTCCGCCACACCAGGAAGTGCTGGGGGGAAGACGACAGGGGACACCCGGACGGCTTCCGGGTGCGCAGCCGCACTTCCGCCACACTGGGGCATGTCTAAGGAGGAGTGCCGGGAAGCAGCTGGAGCCCATCCGGGTCCCTATTTAAGGGGCCGCCTCCCTCCAGTCATTGGCGGATGTCGGGGGGAAGCGGACAGAGCTGGAGAGAGGATTGGAGGCGGCCAGGAGAAAGGCACAAGGACTGTGAGGCCTGGACTTTGGGGAATCGGTGCAAGGGGGGTTTGAGAGCACGTGACTGTTGTTTCATATTGTAAATAAAAGTGTGTTGGGTGAAATACGATGTCCGCCTGTCTGTGTCCGGGTTCAAGTCCACACGTTATATTGAATGTGTTGATGGTTAGCGTATCTAGAGGAATTTTTATGTTTTAAAAAATTGTGTTCCAACACAATGGGGATGACAAGGATAGATCAGCGATGCATTTCTGAGTGACTGGGAAAAGTGTAAATGTGGAATCGCGAAGGTAGGCACAGTAAGAGGAAATGTGATTTTGAAAAAGCTTCTGAGATTTGTTGCCTTTCAAAGTCCTGTCATGAGTTGCAGTTAGGATTGCTTCATACCATTGATCCCCCTTCATGTCTTTGGGAGTATAGAACTACTGACTTTATTACCAAACTCCATTGGTCTAGTCTACATTTCAGACTCTGTTTTTTAATTTTTACTTTTGATTTCGATTTAGCATTTTTGTTTTGGTCCCATGGTCTTTGGAATTCTTAATGACCCCCGGCCTGTCCTCAGCTACTATTTTCAACTTGTGTTTTCAACTCTCAGTCCTTTTTGCTCACAACAATCTCAAGCTACCCTTCATCTTGCAACACTAGCAACAAATAAAGTGTTATCTATCTATCTATCTATCTATCTATCTATCTATCTATCTATCTATCTATCTATCTATCTATCTGTCTGTCTATCTATCTATCTATCTGTCTGTCTATAATAATAAGATTATGACAATTAAGAAATACACACCCAAAAATATATATATTTGTGCACTGATGATTCTCAGTTGTACTTACCATTTAAATTAAATAATACTTCTTCAAGTAAATAATTATTAATAATCATATATGAAATGTCTGTCGGTTTCAGGATTACAGATCTAGATGTGCCTGTGTTGTACTGTACTTATTGTAAAGGCATAACTGCTTAATTGGAAAATCTGAATCATAAATATAAATTAATTTGCCAAAATTCGTTATCAGATCACAACTGGAAAAACACATACAAGTGAAGTGAAAAGGTGATGCTGTGACTATCAGCTCAGGTTAAACATGGCAATTATGAACAGAAAGGCACTTCAGCTGGAAACTGAACAAAGCTGATCAAATTTGATCAATCTTTAAGATCAGGCTTCTAACAATTTCCTGTTCTTTGAGTTTGTTGTTTTCATAAAGCTGGTCTGTGTAGAACTTTAAAAAGTGTCAGTTTCAGTTACAGAAATGTTTAACTTAGTTGTAAGGATGTGCATGAAGCAATCAAATGAAATGCAAATTCAAGTCAAATTAAACTGTCCATGAAGTATTTATAGTTCAGCTTCTTATGTGAGTATATTATATACAGTTTAGAATTTTAACAGTTGGATAAACACTGATTAAGTTAAACTGAAAAGAAAAACATTATTACACATTGAATTATTTGAAGCAAAATAAAGGTAAGAGCCAAACATCTATTTACAATAATAATAATGATATTGATAATAATTTAATTTTTTTTAATTTAATAAGTTATATTGTGCTGTAAATCCAACACTTTCTATAATGCTTAAGTAAAGCCCTTAAAAAGTTTGTAGTAAGTAAGATTTATTTTCCCACTATGTATTATCCCAATGATTAGTGGGGCAGACTACAGCTGTCCTGCGACCCTGTCCTGGATAAATGGATGGATGTAAGGTTGATGTGAGTGTGCTTTACAAATGGCTATGCCTTCTGATTCTTCTATAGATTTGATAACTTTTATACATGGTATGATTAAGTGCACTAAAGAAATGAAGTGCTATCTGACTATTACTTTAACAATTTAAGGGCTACTGTCAGTAATCCATCTCTAAAAGACTGCTACATTTCTAAAACACTCTGAAACAATTCAAAAATAAAGCATATAAATTTAATTTTACTAAACACAGCACATTGCAGTGATGATTAGAAAATGAGTAATGATTGCTATTCTCATTTTGCCTTTGCTGGTCACCATAATGCTAATGAGATCAAGTCAGACAGAGAATGAGTATTAAAACAGAACAGTGTAGTCCACTGCGTAATGATATTGAGATCTGCTATTACATGACACATTGTTATTTTCTTCTGAAGTGTTCCTGCTTAAGAGGTGTTTATTATATTACTTAACATGGAAATTAAACAATTTTGAAGACATGACTTTTGTACATCACTGCACCTCCTGTTGCAGGACTGCTAATGCATATAAGAACACAACACTATAAGCCAAAATCATTCAATACATCAAAGTTGTTTGGGTTAATAGTCAGACTCAATGAGACATAAATCTACTGATACCATGTGTTTCTTTTTCATACCAATAGCTAAATGGGTGACTTAAATAATTGTTGTCTAATGCAATACATATAATAAATCTTGAGATAGTATTAAATTATGTGTGTATCAAGTATGTCATATTTTACAGATGTCTTAATGTTGAAACTTTAGGACTACACATTGGCACCACGTATTGACCCTTAAACCTTTATAAACATCTCTGATGACAAACTGAAATTTGACGATTATGTTGATGAAGTTAAAATTTAACATTTCATCTTTAAATATGAAATAGGCTTGTGCTTTAGATTTCCTGATCTCATCATGTTTTCTATATATGTGGTGGTCCTGGTCAGTTCCAAACTCCAAAGCTGCTGTTCAGGAGACCCTTGAACTCGGAACAACCGATAACATAATCAAGATGAATCATGACAAATAAGGACACACATTGTGATTTTATTTATCAAAACAAAATAAACAGTGTCCAAATTACAGCGCTTCAGTAAGTCCATAAAAAACCCATAAAATCATGTGAAAACTGGAGGTTAAAATGTACAATAAATAAATCGAATAAAAACTTGGTTAAAATGAAGGGCAAACATATCTGCTTTAAAAAAAACATAAGCCTCTGTGCTTCTGTCTGAAAACTGACATTTCCTCGGCTTACCATTTCCTGAATTCCTCAGCATGAGGAGACATCCACCAACAGGCGCAAATAACACTTAAATCCAGCTCAGGAATGCCAGTCCCTTGGCATTTACCTTGCTCCTTACTCCGTCACCTTTCCCAGTTTATTCTGGGGTCCATCAGGGGTGTGGTCTTCCTACTAATCTCTCCAATACTTGTATGGACTGAGTGTTGGATAACATCCTGGGGTCCAGCGGCTGTGGGGCATCTGTTGGTGAAGAAATATTCACTGATCTTGACTTTGCTGATGATGATGTGATGTTCGCAGATTCAATGTAGGCTCTGATCGGGGCTCTTGAGAGACTGAGCGAGGAGTCTGAGTGTCTGGGCTTGTAAGTGCCCTGGATAAAAACCAAGATCCAGGCCTTTAATGACCCCTTAAGCACATCCATCAGCAGTGTGTCTGTTTACAGAGAGAGAGTTGAACCTTGTCAAGAGGTTTACTTACCTTGGCAGTGGCATTCATGTCTCTGGTGACTCTTCCTATGAAGTCAGTAGACAGATTGGGAGAGCATGGGGGGTCATGAGGTCGTTGGAAAGGGGTGTGTGGCGCTCCCGATATCTATGCAAAAGGACGAAGGTCCAAGTCTGTAGTGTCCTGGTGCATCCTGTCTTGCTATATGGTTGCAAGATATGGACGCTATCCAGTGACCTGAGATGAAGGCTGGACTCCTTTGGTACTGTGTCTCTCCGGAGAATTCTTGGGTACGTTGGTTTGACTTTGTGAAGAATGAGCGGTTGCTCATGGACTCCTGAATGAGGCACATTACCTGAATTGTGAGGGAGCATCAGTTACGACACTATGGCCATGTGGCACGTTTCCCCAAGTGTGATCCGGCTTGTAAGATCCTCATTGCTGGGGACCCGAGTGGCTGGACCAGGCCAAGGGGTCACCCACGTAACACCTGGCTGTGGCAGATAGAGGGTCATTTCTGGAGGGTGGGACTGGACCGCATGTCTGCCTGGAGGGTTACCAAATTGAATCCCGAGCTGTTTCATCATGTAGTGGATGTGCCAACCCACTGTACCAGTGCATGCACTCCAACTGACTTGACTTGACTTTTGTACTGTGGCTGGAGATGGATTTTGATTCATGAAATTTGGTGAGTGTACTTCAAGTGCTACATAAACACTGATGGGCAGAGGGTCTGGTAGTTGCTAATCTGCTATTTTCAAAGAGTAACCCAAACATGCTTGCTTTGAATAAATAAAATTCTACAATTAATTGATAACTTAATGATCATAGAAGCTGGATATATGCATGTCTACACAAACACAAATACAGTACAATAAACAAAACCACACACATGTAAAATTTTGTCTAACAAAATACCCTTCTTTCTTATAAAGAGGCACAGCTTTATTAATTATATTATCCCTTAAGAATCAACTTAAAAAATATTTTTGTTCACCTGTCTACTAAATGCTTTTATATCACATTTCTGTCTGTAAGACATTCTCCAGAATCTACATTCTCAATGGCTGTCTTTCTTCATCTTACAGCCTGTCTGTCTGTGTCAGTCTATGAGAATGCACAAAGAGCTTGGAGACACCATATAGCATTCCAGCAGTTAGGATTTTTAATGGAAAAAGGTTTTGATCGAATGGGCTTTTTAATGGACAATTCAATTAGGAAAAAGACAAAACAGAGCTAAAGCTAAAACTGTACACACAGTCTTTGTACAATTATCGTAAGTAATGCTAATGAACAGAAATAACAAATGCTTGCTTTTACCCTTATTTTGAGTGCATTTTGTACATTGTCTCTCTGGACAATGAGTGCAGAGGAACAATGATACTTAGTCATTATCTGATTCCTGCCATTTGCAATTTGGCAGACAATGATTGTGTTCAGGTCCCATGGAGAAATTTCAAATCTTGTTGCAACTCCTATTTAAACACCTTGCTCTCTGCACCTATTACATCAATTAACATGAATCTTGTTCTTCAACACTCAGTGGCACTAGTACAGAGATTTCAATGGCACACTTAAAAGTAGAATGTGCGTAGTATTCCATTGTCCATGTCTCTCAGTTTCATTGTACTCTGTGGTGTTCATCTGTACTTCATTTATAATCTTTCCAGGTTTCTCACAGTAGCCCCAGTAAAACCCACTGTAGCCATGTGCATCTGCCCTTCATTGGTGACAGCAGCACTCATGCTGTTATATGCTGTATACATCTTCTAATAATCAGACACAAGACTTTCCATTTGGGAGTCCAGTTACTGCCATGTGTTATGCCTTTTGTTGATGGTTGCATCAAGAGTGGAAGGTTGGCTGTGGGGAGGAGCAATGAAACATTTTCTTGAATGCAGAGTTATAATCTTTTTGTTATAACAGATGAACGGGTTAGTTCATCAAGGTTTTCAAAGGTGAACTTATGATTGCTCCTCTAGTTGATGAGACTAGGAACAGAGTTTGTGAGCTACTAGTAAGAGTGATATCCTATGATGAATAATATTTTATCTTTATTCTTTGTCATTTTTGGGAAGAGATGCAGATACTGAATCTGCACACATAAAAATTCACTATGGCTGAGGTGGATGTTGGTATTGTTGTGCTTTGTGTGTGACGTGGATAAAAACTGGTCCACAGCAAAGATATCCATCAGGGAACCATTGACAATTAGCTACACAGTATCCAGAAGTATTCAACAGTACATTCACATTGCAATTAGTGAAATAGTTGCAGTATAACAGGTCATTGCTGTAGCTCAGAGTATGAAGGCCATTTATTGTGCGTCAAAACACCAAGCCTGTGAGCAATCAACAAACTCAGACTTCACAGATTTCTGTTTTAAGGTCTCTATGAAAACCTGAATTGTCTTGCCAAAAAATGCGAACATTGAGCATCACTCTCAATCATTTAAATACTGTTACTGTCCAATTTATAATTTTGGTTTCATGCCCATTGCTCTTTACTCTATTAAAGGTTATGATAGAGCTTCTTTTAAAAACAGAAGAAAAATATGCTCACTCATTTTTACTATTAAAATGATTCTTGGTCAAGCACCTGGTAATATAAGTTCTTTACCCAGGTTATCGTATAATTCTGCTGCTTAAAATATTTGTAATGCTTTAAATAATAGCCATAAAATATTTTATGATTAAACTAAGTAATTTTAAAATGTTTAAACATTTGAAACACATGTATGACATTAGTTTGCCGAAATAAAATGTGTGTGTGTGTTTTTATTTTTTAAGATTACAATATATTATGAATACTTTACATGGTGTATTTTTTATATATGCAGTTTTCCTTGCACGTTGCCCTGAGTATATGTTGAAGCTTCTTATTAAATAAGTCCCCTGTTAAAATAAAACAAACAAAATAACATTAAGATTTAAATTACTGTATGATTATCAATACTTTAAAAAGTTAGACATAAGAGAAAATACATTAAATTTAATTTAGCAACCCTTTCTGCTTTAAAAAATACATCAAATATTTGTAAAGCATTATAGAACATTCTGACATTGAAGCTCAATAGAAATGACTCAGAATGAATAATTGTAGGTACAGTTCAACATAAATGACTAATACAAATCTCTTGTCTTGCTTTACAGATTTTCTAAAATGAAAGCAAGTTTATTGGTCCTACTTATGATAGCATGTAAGTCTGTTTTAAATGTTTACTGAATTGTTTTAGTCCCTAAATTGTATTTGAATTGTCTTCCTTCTACAAAATTTCACAAGTTTTAAGCAAAGGACAAATATCACCATATAATCAACAGTATGTTAAGAAAGAAGTGACATGCAACTCCATCACTTTGAAAGACTTCATCTTATATTAATGTCCTTCTTGAACTTTTCACATCCTGGAATAAGAATTTCTCCAGTTTTACTATTCTTTACTAAGAATGGTTGGGGGTTACTCCATAAAGTGTGTTTTCTTTTTCATTCTTTTCTTACCTCTTTTATCTTTTCTATGATGTGTTCTCCCCTATATGGGGTACGTGACCCAGTTCTCCCTTCGACTCTGTAACTGCTCTCTCATATAATGTGAAAACCACCTGCTGTCATTGTCATGTCTGTCTGCATGAAACAGCAGTGGACCTATTTTGTTGAAATATGGTACACTTGCTCTAAACGAAAGTTGACATTAAAGTTCAGTTTTCATTAAGATATCTTCAATGGAGATATTTTTAAATTCTCAAAATTATTCACTTAGAAAAGCACTGGCAAAATTTAAAACTCATCTATTCTAAACCAGAGGACCATTTTTTCAAACTTCAATTACTAATTAGTTTCTGGTTTCAAGTTTTTCTTGAACTTCTACTTTGGTATTTTGTGTATTTTCCTGTTTTACTCATTTGAAGTCGCTCCTGATGTCAAAACAGTGAAACGCTTGCTGAACTGTGCACGGTGCAGCCACTTGTGCCTGGGCCTGCACATAGAAGAGCTTGTGTGGCAGCTACTTCAGTTTGTGCAAACCTCTGTAACAGCAGCTCACTTCTTCTTCTGCTTGAAATGGTAGTGAGTAAGTTACAACATATCCATATCCATGATTATAAAAGTACAAACTGCAAACAACTTAACTATTGTAGAAAGAATGGAAAGTGAAGAGTGCTGCCTTACTGTGGGTGAGTGGCAATTAGCCATAATCCCTCCACAAGCAAACAGCTAACAGTTGTAAATCAATCAATGCAATTTTTGGAATCTACTCTTTATGAAAGTCATCTTAGCCACCCCAAGCCTATTTGGCCTCCGTTTTTTAACTGCATGATTTTGTGAAATGCTATTAAAAATGTGTACCTTTATACATTCTAGTAAGGCATGTAATTATACTTTTTTACCACTGTTATTTTTTAATTTGATTCACAGTTACAAAACTATTTAAAACTAAACAAAATCTAATAGATAACTCTGTGATGAACTAACTAAAATAATTAAAAATGCTTCAACTTTTCAAACTTTTAACTAAGTTGAAAAGCACACCTGAAATTTACACTATGCATACATTTTCTATGTATTTATTTTTGCTGCCTTGTCACTGTTGGTTGTACTTAAGTTTTATTTTATATATTTGAAATAACTTATCTTTTTACTTTTATTATTTTTTACTTTTCTTATACTGCTTCATTCAGAATATTGCATTCTGTGCTTAATATCTTAACTCTCATTCTTATTCATCCAATGTCATGTACTGTGGTATGGGGTCAGCAAAATATTATGAGAAAATAAATTATGTTTATGCAATTCATTTTAGACTCAACATGGAGCTGCTGTAATGGAAACAACAATAATCAGGGTTTATTATTCTAAGTCATAAGTATCCCTAAGCTCCAAACCTGTATTTTTATTTCTCCAAGCTTCTCTCATACCTCTTCCTTTCATATCTAGTTGTCTGACTGTCCTTTCCACATGCCCTGAGTTGTAGGGGAACACCACTTTTCAAAACCAGAGAATTTATTTTCAAAAATCCCGATCACCTGTAAATTCCATTTAAATTGTCACTACAGATTTTCCTCCTACTCCCTACAGATCCCATGTTTTGTGCTCGAGCCAAGACAGCTTTTGTTATCTACACCTTCTTCAACTTCCTAGCACCTTTCTTCACATATATTGAGACTGTCTTCCTAGTGCTGCCCTCTGCCCCTATGTGAACAAATCCCTCTCAGCCATTCTTTCTTCCAATATTCCTTTGTCCTCTCAGGTCCTCCTCCTAGACGTTCTTCTCTTTCATCACTATCCTTTTCTCTAACACTACTCGCCATTTGGATTACTACCCCGACTAATATGGCCAATAACTATATATGTCAGCACCCACACACCAGTTGAATTGAAGGAGAGAATAATCAGCTCCTATGTGAAATGGTTAGGTATTCCAAGATGCATGACTATTTTTTATATATTTTATATTTATATTTTATATATTTGGACTAGGGGAACTCAATCTCTCTCTTTCTAGCCTTACAGAGGAGTTCAAATTGTAAAACTGGAGGTAAAACTGGAGATGACCCTTTCAGAGAGAGCGGCTGCTCCAACCCCCAAAACATGAAGGAACTGGAATGATAAGAACACAATACAGCAGAAAATATCAGTCTTTCACCACAGTGACACGTTACAGTGACAGTGGCTGAAGTCCAGATTCTTGTAAGGCTGAGTGCAGCAGATCAGTACATGTGCCTTGAACTGCACCCTAGATTTACTGTATCACTGCTGCCCACAGACATACACAAGTATTTTTTTTGCAGTTTTATATTTTTTGCTTATGCTTTCATTTTTTTTTGTTTATGCTGCCATTTATGTTTGTTTTATTTTATTTTATTTTTTTACTTTTAATTATTGTTAGGATTCTTTTCAGAAGTTTTGCCCTAAAAAAATGCCTTCTTGGCATTTCTTGCTACTAAACCATCAACTTCCCCATCTTTTTTGTGCTTTCATTTCTATTTACAATTGGGTTTTTTTTGCACTTTCATTTTTCTTTATTTACACTGTCATTTTTGTTTAGGCTTTCATTTTTTTACATTTACACTTTTGCGTTTTTTTATTTTTTGTTTATATATATATATATATATATATATATATATATATATATATATATATATATATATATATATATATATATATATATATATTTAGTAGCTGCATTTTCCCAAAATGACCAAAATTCAGCATAAAAAAATGGAATTCAACAAAAGCCTGATGTACTGAAATGATTCCACAGACAATATATCTTAATTTTTAAAGGTTTTAGTTAAAATTCAAAGTAAAATAGTTCACACACAAAAAAAAAAAAAATTAAAATAACAAAAAAAAGAGAAAATTTCTTGTTAAGAAAAGTTCTGTTCAAAGCTTAAATCTTGTTACATTTCAAATTGTTATAAATCACTTTAAAACGTTTCTGAACCATTTCAAAACGGTCAGAAAACTGCATGCCTATCCCATTTGTAAGTTGAAAATAGGTCCTTTAAGTCCCTGTGTACCTGGGACCTGTTCTATATAATAACTGATTCAATTAACATACTGTATCTTAGTTATAGCAAGAAGGGTATATCTTATACTAACTTACAGGGGGAAAAGACTATACCATTGTCGATGTCTATGAAAGAAATTTATATTCTGTTCAAATTAAGCAAATACTAATAAGTGTTCAACTCAAAGCTTTAACATTCTAAGATTGGCTCTTACATATATTTAGATAAAGATATATATATATTGTAAAATAAACACAAAACACCCTTTAAGGGTTTGGGGGTCCACCCCATACACTGTAGAGCAGATTAAATTAAATTGATGTCTTTACAGACTTCTTTACAAACAGAACTGGTAATAACAAAAATGGAAGTCGTATTTAAAGCCAGTAGAAGGGAAATGACATCATAAGCAAATGGCATTCTGGAACCAGAAGTGACATCAGGAGGAGGCGGGATCTTTAGGGCTGGAACTGGAAGTGATGTTGAGGTTGTTCGGCTCTGGATTTGTTGGTTGTTCTGCAGGAAGAGGAGAAAGAGTTAGGGGACAGTACCAATCCCTACTCCAGTGGGTAAATCCCAAACGCACGTGACTATATATATCTGCCCTTCAGGACCATCACAGAGAATATCTGAATAGAGATTTTATTTTTTTTAGTACAAACCTCTCATCTCATCATTTTATTATCAGTCAGTAATGAGGAGCCCAGATCCTAGTGTGTAAATGTCATGCTGCATTTTTGTATTCCACTAACTGCTTTCTTACTTAGCTCTAAGTAACTTGTTTCTCAATTAACTTTAATGATATTAGTAGTATAAGCCAGGCAGCTTCTTTTAAACTGTCAATCATATTTGATTGATGACCTTAAGTCTCACCCCTTTTTTTGATTTATGACCAGAAGTCCCACCCACCTCCACCTGATTGGTGGATTTGAATAATGTGTCCCGCACCTCCACCTTTTTGCCCCTCCCCAACCACCTCTTTGCCCCTTACTTACCCCCACCCCAACCACATGTTTGCCCCCCTCCTTACCCCCACCCCAACCTCCTGTTTGCCCCCCTCTTTACCCCCACCCCATCCACCTGTTTGCCCCGGAAACTGTCAAGGGCATTTTGATGGATGTCGGCACCACCCCAACTACCTGCTTGGCTACTTGTCTGTCAACACCTGTTTTGTGGGGGGTGGCCCCCCACTTCCTAGCCCCATCTCACTAGGGCAAGTCCAGACATGCCCAGGGTCTGAATAGGCCCACGGTTAAGCAGCACCTGTTGGTTGGCCCCTCCACTTCCTGGCCCACTTTTCCCTAGGACATACACACACACATGCTCCGGCCGGACCGATCTACCTTATAGCCGTTCCTCTCTATATTGCTTTGGGTAAGAACCCCTGTATCTATGTAACTATTAATTTTAAAATATCTATCTAACCTTTGCTTTATCCAAGTTAAAACAGCCTTTTCCATCTCACTGAAAATCCTAAGTCTAAGCTAATCTTCCATCTCACCGACAGGTTCTGCAGTAAAACAGCAGTAGTGGTGAATTAAGCTTCCCAACTCACAGAAATACAAGCTGCCCGGCTCTGAAAAAAGCCTTCAACATCGCACACAGAAAGGAGCAGGCAACCTCTGCACAGCCCCGAGCAGGCACGTGCCTATAGCTGCAAGCTGAAACCTGTATGAGCCCCGGAGTGCGGCTAGAGCCGTCAGCCCTGGCCATATGCTCGCAGCGCTGACAGGCTCTGCTGTGATCTTCCCTGCGCGCGCATGCTTGTCAACAGCTGTGTGTAAGTTCCCTTGGGACGGACAACAGACATTACACGGATGTCCAGTTAAAATGATGGGCACGCATCTGTTATCACAGATCACTGTTCACATTTAAAAAAATACCACTCTTTTGGGTATATAAATGTGCTGAATCCAGGACCTAAGCCCATTTCTCTACACGCCTTTCAGAACCACAAGATGAATTTCTCCCAATACGGTTTGTCATCACGAAATTATTTGAACAATGTTTTGTAATTTTAATGACTAGGACTAAATTAAATAATTATTCATCATACAGTGTATTCTGCAGACAGCATCGTCCCCGAGGCCCCGGGTAAGCCTATTCATGATTATTATATGCACCAAACGAGTATGTTTTAAAAAACGGATGGCTGAATCCTTATATTTTATCCTTAATATGAATATTTCCAAGTTGATTTTCAAGTGCGTGCATGAGTGCGATTGTGTGTGTGTATAATGTAAGATTCAGCACTTATTTCCATCTGCATGTACAACGATTAATGTACAAATTCATAGGACTGAATCAAATAATTAGTTTTTTCATACCAAAACGGGCTTTACAATCAAGTACTTTTTGTCTCGGCGTCTGAAAATTCAAACAGAGCCTCTTCTCTGAGAATATTCAGGCATGGTTTAAAAGCGCAGGCCGGTTGTGTATTAGCTCTGGCGTAATAAGAGGTCAGTATTCTGAACTACACACAGAAGGGACCGTTTGTGAAATGCCTACTTGTTCGAATCGGGCTCACTGTAGCAGGGGAATCTCTGCATGAGGGTCCGCATGTTTTTAAAAAGTCTGAGATATCGAAACATTTTAACTTTATAAACTCTCATTTGTTACGACAGTCTCCAAGGTTGAACGGGATCCAGGAACATATATCGAAGCAAATGCTTAATAGACATAAGGCAACTGTGTTTTCATTCATTTCGCTAAATGAAAAGTAATTATTTTAATACAGACTAGTAGCACCCCAAAGTCCGGATGATTTTTAGACATATCAAGTATATTGTTGAATCATGGGGTAAATGAATATTATAACATGTTCTCCTGTATTTATGAGATTATATCATAATACACAGGGAACCCGAGATGAGTCTGCCTGTTTTTATTTACGTCTTTAGATTTTAAAAAGTTTGTATCTAGACATTTTTCTGTGGTACCTGTTTCTTTATCCGCTTTTTTCATAGTGGTAAGGGAACTTTGCAAGATGGTCATATAAAGTATTCATTTTGCATCGGCGCTCAAGTCACCGCATTTAAGTATGAATTTCATTTGTTTATCCAGTTCACTTTCCGTAGTGTTTAAAAGGACGCTGGAAGCCAGGGTTTCTGCCGCCTTGGAATCTTTTGAGTTTGAGGGACTGGGAACATCTTGTGCGTGTATTCATATTTGTACTCTCGAACCTATTAAACTAGTAATAAAAGGAATGGCCGCGCTTAATAGGGTTCCGAGAAACCCTCCTTTCTGATTGAAAAGGGTTTTTTCTTTTTAACGGTAATTTTTTAACGGTGTAATGTAGGCTTGGGCGGTAATACAGTAATATGGTATCCTGCGGGATCTAAAAATAGCAATGGTATCAGTTTCAATACCGTTATACCGTCATAAAACCAATGCACTTATATAGGAGACAAGGATTAAATATTAAATATAATTTATTTAATGCCTAAAAATGCGTATGCGTGGTTGTCATCAAGTGACAGCGTGGTGGAGGAAGAGAGAGGTGGGGAAAGATGGTGAGTCGCGCACTGTGACCTGGTCTCGAAAAAGAACACAACTTCTGCAGTTTGGCAGTATTTCGGGTTTTGACCGAACGAGAAGGGAGAGGCGGTATATACAGACGAAGCAATTTGCAAATTGTGCAACAAAAAGGTGACCGTGAGAGATGGAAATACGAAACCACCATCCACTCACTGCTGCAAGGATGGACCCGAGTTCACTCAATGCAACAGTTTCAACGCCTCCCGATGCAGGACCAACAACATCTAGGTCCAGCCGACGATAATGGGGGCCTTCTGGAAAGCAACAAAGTACAAAAGGGACAGTGTCTGTTGGAAAACCTGTACTGATGCAGTGACAAAATACTTGGCGAAGGAAATGGTCTCTTTCCACACAGTGGAAAAAAAGTCCTTTACGGACATGGTAAAGGTCCTAGATGCCCAGTACGATGGACGGAAATATTTCTCACAAACAGCCGTCCCACATTTATATAGTAAAGTTAGAGACAATGTTCAAGTGCTGCTGTCAGCGGCAGACAGTTATTCCTTAACAACTGACATGTGGTCGTCAGTTAACATGACACCATATATGTCTCTGACTGTCCATACTATTACACCTGACTGGAAACTTGAATCCAAATGCCTCCAAACTACGTATTTTCCTGAGAGTCATACAGCGGACAATCTTGCTGCTGCGCTCAGAGCTGCACTTCAGGAATGGCAAATTGACGAGAAAAAACTTTCAGCCATAACCACTGAGAGCGCTGCCAACATTCATGCCGCAATCAGGTCCCTGAATTGGCCGTTGCTATACTGCTTCGGTCACAATCTAAACTTGGCTGTCACAAATCGATTGCATGACCAGAGGCAAAAAACCGAGCACGCTCTGGGACTATGCTGTAATATTGAAAGGGCCTTTTCACACAGCTGGCAACGCAAGCATGAACTCCACAAGAAGCAAGTGGACTTGGGACTCCCAAAACATAGTCTCATAACGGTAAGCGTAAAACGTGCAAAGAGTTCCTCAGGGGCAGGGGCTCAAATATAAAAAAAGGGGCATATATATATATATATATATATATATATATATATATATATATATATATGCTTTGCATCACATAAATAAATTATATTGAAAAGTAGGCTATATTAAAATAGAAAACCATTTTTTAAATTGTAATTTTTTTCCAGTATTTTTTATCAAATAAATGCAGGCTTGATGCGCATAAGGGACTTATTTAGCCTAAAATAAATGTGCATGCAAATTTGACCAAATGGAATAATATACATTAATGGACTTATTTATTTATGCATTCATTCATTTATTTAGGCCTATTTATTCATTCATTCTTTTATTTTTGCCTATTTATTCATTCATTTGTTTATTTAGGCCAATTCATTCATTCATTCGTTAAACAAATGTACAAAGTAAACATGCTGGTTTTTCTAGCGAAAAATCTTGACTAGATTGATGCCACTTGCCATTCGTTCCTATTCGCACTGTGTTTATTTTTATTTATTTAATTGATTCAGGTATTTTTATTTGGTTTACGTTAAAAACAATATTGGAAAGAAGACTGGAAAGAAGTTTTTGTTTAGGACTATTGCTTTGCAATACTTTTTATAATATGGATGATGTTTATGTTAATTCAACTCTGGTTGACTGTTGTGGGTCTATTTGCACTTTTTTATAAGCTGTTCTTTGTTATTAAAAAGTTTTTTAAGCGGTGTGATTTAATTTAATTGATTCTCCATGCAAAAACTGTTCTGGATGTTGTGACAGAATTAGGGTTTCCTCGCACCCTTGTACCCTCGGACCACAGGTCAGACACCAGATAAAAGTCCAAATAATTATTTATTATAATAATAAAGTGCACAAAGCACGCTCCTCTCCACAATTCTCAATAAACAATACAATAAACCAATCCTCCACTCCCAGACGCTTAGCCACCCTGCCTCCCAACTCAGCTCGCCGTCTGGGAGCTCCCACAGTCCTTTTATATCCCCCGACCCGGAAGTGTTCCCAATCCAACAGTCCACAAGTCCTTATTCCTTCCGGGTCAGGGTAAACAATGCTTTTTCTCACCTCGGAAGCCCGTCGCTCTTCCTATGACAAACTTCCAGGTCATAGGGCACGAAGAACTCTTCGGTCCTCCCTGCAGCTCCCTCTCGTGGCCCCCATGGCATCCAGCAGGGCGGTGCATAAAAACTCCATTGTCCATGATGCCCTGCTGGTCTTCTGGGGACCTCCATACTGCAAGGAGGGATCCACCTGGTGGCTTGGGGGTATTGGCCGGGATAAACAGCCGGCCATCCTCCACAATGTTTATGTTAATTTAATTCTGTTTGACTGTTGTATTTCCACTTTTTTATAAACTGCTATTTGTTGGTAATAACAGTTGTTAATATTGTTCTGCATGTTATTTTGTTATTGTTTCAGTATTAGTGTTTGATATTCAGTTTCTGAACGGTTTAGGCACAAGCCAACAGTTTGGTGACGCTGTCTGAGCCTTATGTCACAATTTTTTTATTATTCACGGTAATACCGTATACCGAGGTAAAATAGGGAGGAGGTTTGATGGTATCAAAATTTGGATACCGCCCAACCTTAGTGCAACGAGGCTTCTTCAGCAGAGGGATGAGTGCGTGTGTTACTGGGGTATGTTTTAAGCTACTTCACCGGGCACAGAGTATCCAATATATTAACACGATATTAGTTATATGCATGGGGTTTATGTCACAATGATTTATGACCCTTAAGCCACGCCCCTTTGGACTTTGGACCAGAAGTCCCGCCTTATGATTTATTGCCCTTAAGCCCCTCCCAGCTGATGCAACACCAGAAGTCCCGCCCCTGCTGGCATCACATCTCACCCCACGTGACCTGGCCTCCGCCCTCTGGCACCTGATTGGTTCAGGAAACTGTCAAGGGTCTTTTGATGGATGTCTGCCCTCTGTTTGAACTCATCCCCGGCACCTGATTGGTTCAGGAAACTGTCAAGGGCCTTTTGATGGATGTCTGACCCCTGTTTCAACTCATTCCACAGCCACCCGCTTAATTAAACAAACTGTCAAGAGCAGCCCCCCCTCCATGAACGGGCATTCCCTGACAAATCCAGGCCATTTACAGACCTGTTTCTATCCAGACCCTGCCGTTCACCCCTTCTGAAAAGGGCTGTATAAAAAGCGAAGCATTTTCTAAAAACTCTGTGAAGAAAAATGGAATCTATGCCCAATGCCCCGGTGAAGCATCCGTTCCGCAGAATCTATTTGAAGGATCATTTGAGAAGGGTTAAAAGATGTTTGGTGCCTGAGTTTCTCGAAGCTGAAGCTTGGTCTAAGTTGTGCGAAGCCCGGCTGTTATCGGAGGACAACAAGGAAAACTGTCCGCCAGCTTTAGTATTGAAGGACTGAATTCTGCAAATTGAAACGGCGGTCGAGTAACGGACTATGAGGGCTGAAACGTAACTCGATTCATGTGATGACGCCACTGAAAACCCACCTTTATTTTAAGCCACGCCCTCCCCTTTTATCATAAATGCACAGCCTGTTAATTAGAGGACCAAAAGATGGACCATTTAAAGCTCACCAGCATGTCGGCAGCTACTGACTTTGAAATGATGGGGATCGGCATAACACCCTCCGGGATACCACCTGAAGCTTCGTGGTCTGAGACTTCATGGCCTGAATCTTACCAGTTCCATAACTCGGTCTGGACTGCTGGTCTTCAAGATCCCCAAAAATCTGACCTCCGGTATTTTAGTATACAACCCGATTACAGTCTCTGGTCAAGAGACCTCGAGCCAGATTGCGGATTCCATTCTCCAGGTCCGGGATGGTCTTGTGCCGCCTCCGCTGATGATCAGACAGATAACTCCATCTCCGCCAATGGTGCTCAGACGGATAGCACCATCTCCGATAAGGGTACTCAGACAGACATCTCTTACCTAGCTCCAGGACAACCATGGGTGATCAGACAAGGTCCGGAGGAGCCGGAGGAACCGATGTCGATCAATCCGGCTGAGATGGCCTTGGATTGCCCGGATGGTGTGCTGCCTGAAACCTGGAAAAAGGCTCAGCAAATTGTTAAAGGGCTGATGACGAGTCTGCTGGATATCATCGTCTACTACGATCAGAAAAAAGAATGCCAAGGCTGCGAGATAGCCCATCCCAGCCAGAGAAGACATACCTGCCTCTTTGAACCTGAAACCACCTACCGTCAAGGGCGCTTTCAGAGGATTCTGAAGATTTTTCGCAAGTCTTGGCTGAAAGGACTGGTGGTGAAAATTCTAGGTTATTTTAATATTCTACTGCTGATACACAAAATAAACGCTGTGGTTGAAAAGACTGTGGGTGAGTTTGATAATACCAACTCTATTCATGATACAGTAATGCAGTCATTTTATGATATGGATGAATACTCTTACACTGTAGCCCGCTGTGTGGCAAATGAGTTTTGTAAGCGGAATCTTAATCATGAGGGTCATATGAACCTGTGGACTAAATATGACCTGGAATTTGATGATATGATAGAACTGAGTTGTAATTTTGTACCTGAAACTGTGTGAACAATTGAGACTCCTAAATAAATGTTTTCTATAAGGTTAAGTGTTGTCAGTGTCTGTTTTATCACAGTAAGGTCTTGGAAAAAACATATTATAACTCTTGAGAACGCCGGGGGCTTGGGGGGTAAAGATTCCTTGAAAAGAGCTCTCCGGCATGCGGGGCACCGTATTGGGGACCAAGAGGTATTCGATTGGTTATTCGGGACAATACGCCTACACGATCCATAAACCGGCCAGAGTCCACTTTAAAAGGAATAAGGTGTACGTTTCCAATATAGATGGGCAATGGCAGATCGGTCTGGTGGATATGACAAACCTGGCTGACTATAACCAGGGTTACAAGTATCTACTGACTTGTATAGATATTCTTTCTAAATATGCCTGGGTCAGGGTACTGAAAAACAAAACGGGTAAAGAAGTAACGAGGGCTTTTCGAGAAATTTTGGAGCAAGGTAGAGTTCCCGTCAAACTTCAGACCGATAGCGGTAAAGAGTTTCTCAATCGGGAATTTCAAAGCCTGCTCAAGAAACACGGAATTAAACATTTTACCACCGCTAGTGAATTAAAGGCTTCGGTGGTGGAGAGATTTAAACGAACTCTGAAGACCAAAATGTTCTCCCGGAATACCCGGTCCTATCTGCAAGGGTTACAGGACTTGGTGAAATCTTATAATCTAAGTCATCACCGAGGTATAAAAATGCCCCCCGCCGAGGTGAATAGTTCCAATTCTTGGAAAGTCTTTAAAACCTTATACGGCCTAACTAAACCCCAAAGAAACCCAATATATAAGTTCAAAGTCGGTGATGCGGTGAGAGTGTCGAAATCCCGGAATCCTTTTACTAAAGGATACGAACAAACCTTTTCAGATGAGGTATTTACCGTTTCTGAACTAGTCCTGAGGGAGCCACCTGTCTACAGGCTCAAAGATTATGATGGCGAAGACATTATTGGCTCCTTTTACGACACGGAGTTACAAAAGATTCGAGGGCCGGACATCTTCAGGATTGAAAAGATTCTGGTGAAATAAAATATCCGTAGAAAAAAGCATATTTTGGTGAAATGGCTCGGATGGCCCGAAAAGTTTAACAGTTGGATCCCTGAAAGCTATGCGCAAGATGTTAAATACTGAGAATGAAAAATAGTATTTCATTCACAGGGTTTTCACGATGGAGAGAAAAAGCTTTTACGTCGTTCTCCCCAGCAATTCTTCCCGGGATGTTTTCCCTAATAATACCATCGCCGAATTTACCGTCAAATTAGCCGCCCCCATTGAACTACAGGGCCCTTGGGAAGTTGCATTGGCAGCAATTCAGTATCCACACACCTGGAATACCCTAGATAAACCAGATAATAATTTTATTGTGGTGTCCCCGCGAATAGTTAAATATTATACTATTCCGTCGGGGTATTACGCTAACCTCGAGAAAGTGACTTCCAAGATGAATGAAGCGTTGGCGAAAGAACCCCAGGCTGTCGAGGGTGGTTCAGCCAACACTCCAATACCTGAAAACACTATGAGATTCCCCTACAGCGCTATCGAGCGAAGAATCTTTGCATGTCAAGGGACAGCTGGCGAGGCTTTTAGGAGCTCATGGGGACGTGAGCATAGGTCTGGTGAATGAAGCTCCATACCCCTGCGGATATCAGAGCGGGGTTTTATACCTTGTACGTCTATAGCGATATTGTGTCTCACCAAAGAGTCGGACACAGCTACGTCCCTCTCTTGAGATGCATACATATTGAAGATGAGATGAATAAGATTACCACAATCACTTATGACAGGCCGCACTACGCTCAGGTCAGCAAGAGTCAGTTTGATACTTTGGCCGTTGAAATAAAGACAGATCAGAACAAACCGGTTCCATTTCAGTTTGGTAAAGTCATTGTCAAGTTACATTTCAGACCCTGTAAAAGTTGTATACACGACTAATACAGAGATGAAATCTTACCTGGACCCTAGCCCCTACGTGCATTATTATGAAACCCAAGCGGGCAACGGTCTGCCCGGGTTTTCTGGGGCCCCCATGATGTGCAGTTCTGGGATCGGTGGAATATTTCGCGGATTGTTTAGACAGGCTTTGTCTCTCTTAAAAAGAGGCTTCGAAATTGTCAAACCCCACATTAAATTAGCCGCTAAGAATATTGTCAAAGACGTGGTGGCAGGGGCCATGTCGGGAGCGATGACTCAAGGAAGCGAAGAAAATCAATCGGGGTCGGGTCTGATGGTGATGAGGAAAGCTAAGCGTAAGAGACCGTCCAGATCACGAGCTGGACCCGTCCTCAAAAAGACTCGCCGTTCGGCTTTTACATCATTTTCTTCTCTCCGCCACAAGGATAAGTCCCGCAGAAAAAAGAAATCGAAAAACATTTTTTAGTTCAAGATGTTTTTTGTTCATCGAATGTCTCAAGAGTGTGTGAAATCCAAACTGGACTTGTTTACGGTACCTTATACTCAGACTAGTGTAGAAAAAAGCATCTACGTCGAGGTCCCCCCTCTCTCAGCTCTATCGGAAGTCGCCCCGTTGGAGTTTCTGATTACCGGGAATGGGGAAGACTATTTGGACCTGAATAACATGCTTCTACACATCCGATGCAAAATCGTCAATGCCGACGGAACTAATCCGGGCCAAGGGGCCCGGGTAGCCTTGGTTAATTATCCGATAGCCGCTTTATTTTCACAAGTGGATGTCACCTTGGGAGATCGCTTAATATCCCAGAGTTCCAGCCTTTACCCATACAGGGCCCTTTTTGAGGAACTGTTAAATTACAGCAATGAAACTCTCAAGTTCCAATTTGCTTTGGGTCTTTTTTACAAAGACACGGCCAACGAACATGAAAACACCGCCTTGGATGGACCGAATGAGGGTTTCAAAAAAAGAAACGGATATACGGCCCAGGGTAAAACAGTAGAACTCCTCGGGCCTATTCATTCTGACCTATTTTTTCAAGAAAAATTAATTCTAAACGGGGTGGATGTCAGAATAAAAATGGTATGGAGCAAAAATGAATTCTGTCTGATGTCCGGAGATGCCGAGCGTTACAAAGTAAACATTTTATCCGCCGCTCTTTTTGTCAAGAAAGTTAAAGTTTCGTCGAAGGTGAAAATAGGGCACGCCCAAGCTCTCACCACCGCCAATGCCAAGTACCCCATGGAAAGAGTGAATATGAAAGTTCTCAGTATGCCAGCCAGGATACGAGTGAGCAATCAGGAGAACCTGTTCTTGGGACAGATACCCAAATACGTGGTCCTAGGCCTGGTGGATAATGATGCCTTTCAGGAGATTACGCCAGAAACCCCTTCAATTTCAAGCATAACCAGGTGGAGTTCCTAGCCTTGTATTTGGACGGAGAGCAGATTCCAGCCAAACCATTTCAACCTGATTTTGCGAATGACATCACAGCTAGAGAATATTACACCCTCGTGTTGGCCTCCGGAAAGCATTTGAAAGACCAGCCTCTAGCCATCAGTCGTTCTGACTTCTCCCGGGGATACACCCTGTTTGCCTTTGATTTGACGCCCGATCAAGAATGCGGAGACCATTTCTCCTTGGTGAAAACCGGGAACATGAGAATTGAAATCCGTTTTCAACAGCCCCTACCCCATACTGTTAATCTAATAGTGTACGCCGTCTTTGACAACGTTATTGAAATAAACCAGAGAAGAAACATCGTTTATGATTATTAAAAAAGCATGAACACCCTGCAGATCGAGGAACTCCTGGCCGGTAATCCGTACACAGGAAATCTATTTTACGGAGTGTTGACGTGCGACGAACTGACGGAAAAAATACTTACGAATCTCCCGGCCATGATCATCGTCAATACTCACCATCAAAACCAACCCGGAGAGCACTGGTTGGAGATACATCTCAGAGAAGACGGAATTGGTGAATTTTATGACTCTTACGGCTGCCCGCCAGACTTTATCTATTTTCCTGAAGAAATATACCGCTTTTTAAACAGAAATTGTAAAGAAATTATGCACCACACCCGACAGCTTCAAAGCTGGTTTTCCAGCGTCTGCGGGCAACACTGTATTTTTTCCTGCATCACAGAGGAAAAGGACGTTCTTATCAAGAGGTTATGAACCTGTATTTTAATGAAGTCACCAAGAACGATGATATGGTTCAAAAATTTATCAACACTTTGTCTAAGAACACTTCCCGAGGTTTTCAGGATCTTCCCTGCATGCAAAGTTCTATGCCCTGTCATTATCTTAATAAAGAATAGACAGTCTGTATAATCAAATGTAATATTTTATTAAACAAAAATATAATTACATTTCAATAAGGAATCCATTCATTCTTTTTGCGAGATTTGGTTTTCTTGCCCACAGGTGTAGCGGAAGCAGCAGGGACCAAGGCTGCAGAGGCAGCAGAGGCAGCAAAGGCAGAACTCCCGTCTGGGGGAGAAGTTTTGAAACTCTCTAGAAGTTCTCTCGTGTTGATGTTTGGTACGGCAGAGGTCGGAATTTTCGAACCGGCCAGGGCCTTAATAAATTCTTTCCACCCCCTGGGTCTCCGATAGGACGGTATGTTGTGACGGGCGGTTAAATTTCGCATTAGATCGACCATATTCGTACCGGGTAAAGGTTCTCCACGAAACACAAACTCTCCCAAGTCATTCCAGTAGGTTGTATTAGGGTGATGCGAAATTTTCTGTAAAATAATTTTGGTATATTTCTTTGATTTATCCGGAGCACTTTTCAAAATCTCGTCGTACACCCTTTCTTCTGGGGTACTAGGAGCCTGTTTGAGAGCTCCCGACGGTTCCTCCTGGCTCTCGTCAGGCAGCAATAACGTCAGAGAACCGGATTGTTTATCCGCTTTTTTCACAAAGATCAGGTATCTTTGCAAGACGGTCGTATAAAGTTTTACTTTTTGCGTCAGCGCTCAAGTCACCGCGTTCAAGTATGAGTTTCATTTGCTTATTCAGTTCACTTTCCATAGCACTTAAAAGGCCGGTGGAATTTGGGGCTTTCTGACGCCATTGAGCTATTTGTTGTTGAGGGACCAGGTACATCTTGCGCATGTATTCCATATTTATACTCTCGACCCTATTAAACTAGTAATGAAAGGAATGGCGGCGCTTAATATGGCACCGAGAAACCCCCTTTCTGATTTAAAAGGGTTTTTTTCTTTTTAACGGTGAGTTTTTTATCGCCAAGTTTTTTACAGGAGCAACGATGCTTCTTCAACAACTTGAACTGTCTGGACGTCAGGGGGACGCGGCCTTTTAAAGTATTGAGAGCCATTTCTGACAGAGCTTTCCAGCAAACCGTACAATTCTAGGCGGGCATAGGCCGTGGTAAAAGCAGCAATCACCACATTAACAGGGCCGGGTACAACGTATCTGTCATCCGCATACCTCCACTGCACTTGAGCGATTTCGTCGCTGACGAAACCAAAATAGGACACCCTGTACATGTGGCTGTGTTTAACAAATGTTGTGGTCGTTTGATAAGGTTTCTGACCGAATTTTCCCCAAAGAGAATTCAGAAATAACTTGGAAATTTGTCTCTTAGCGGGGTTGGATGTGATGTTTTTACTCTCCAATAAGACGCCTTCTTTTATGAAATAGTCGTCAACATAGCGCCGGCGGGAGGCCCTGTCCTGGGCCCACAAGGGCCACCCGGAGGCTTCCTGTTTGCCTTTCAGATGAATTTTGATGTAATCTGCAAATAAATCGGATGTGCTCTGTTCGTAGTGCCATATCTCGTGTATTTTTAAAACCCTATACCCTTTATCTAAGGCTTTTAGTATTTCGATGCTGCACCAGGTTCCAGTTAAAGACCTTTCCCAATCATTGTGACGGCAAAGGCTGGTAGTTGTTTGGGTTTCTGCACACGTAAGACACAGAGTGAACATCAATTTACTGCAAATTCTTAAAGGGAGGACCGGAAAATACAGATTACAAGGGGCTAGCATGGTGATTTTAATAAGCCTGAAGTAATCTTTAAGATCCCCAAAGTCCTCAAAAACAAAGGTCGGGTGGCCGATCGGGTAGGTTTTTGTTTTGTTGACGTAAGGGTATAGACTTGTAAAATCGTAATAATGCATTTGCTCGGCGCCTTGAACCTTATGATATAATTTGATAGCGTTGGTGCGCCCTCCATACAGGGCATTGAGGGTTGATAGGTTCAGGACACTCAAACCGTCTTAAGAAATCCTGAAGCTCCGAATCCTCTTTTTTCATGCTTTCCCATTGATGTTCCCAGAGAACTCTAACCGTCAGATTACATTTTTCACGCAGTTCCTTCACCTTGTCGTCAAACGTCTTAAAGAATTCGGCAAAATGCGTCCCCGTGAGAGAATGTTTAGCTCGCGCGTCATAGCATTTGGGGCAGCCGTGATAAAAGCATCCGGCAAACTCAAAGGCCGTCGGGACGCCCTGAACTTCGGCGTAACCGTCTAGATAAAAGGACCCCATCTTTACTTCAGGGCGTGTCGAATGTTTATATTTTCCTTCTCGGAAAGAAACATCAGCCATTGAATAGAAGCATTAGAATAAGCTTTGTGAGTGCTTTTGTAATGATCGCTCGGAATGATTCCAATCGTGTTATCAGGCATGCAATTTTGTCTGTACATGGACAGGCAGAGAGAAGCTAGGGTCATACACTGAAAAGGATCGATATTACCGATCCTGAGCACTTCCTCTCTAAATTTCATGCACGCCGTTCTCAAAATAACCACGTCGTTTCTACAGTAGAAAGCCATTTCTCATCTAAAGTTGAAGGTACCGCTTTTAATCGATTCGTACCAAGACAGAAATTCCTCTCTTTCCCGACTCATCATGTATTGAATGCCCTAATATTTAGGCTCGGGGTACGGTCCGATGTAATTTTGATTTTCAACGGTGTTAAAGAAATGGGGAAAGTATCCTTTTTGAGCCTGGAATCCCAGGGCCTTGGGCATCCCGCTCAATTTCATGGGTAAGAAGCTCAACGAGTCGATAAATCTCAATTCATAATCTTCTTCTATAAAACAAAGTAGTTTACAACCCTGAGCTGTAACCATCGGAGTTTGCCCACTCTCGACGAGATATTTCAGCAGGAAATAGCCGTCATACCCCTTAGAATTATGAGCTATGAACGTGTACTCTTGGCATTTCGGACATCGATTCTGTTCTAATACATGCAGTGGATGTAATTGGGGACGTGGATGCCGTCATCTTGACGGAACTCAAAATCATAGAACACGTACTTTTCCTGGAGCGGTCTTAGCGGTAAACTTTTAATAAAACACTGATGATTTTCATCCGATTTTTTCAGGACCATTCTACAAACACGACAGTGTTTGGTTCAACACTTGTGAGGTTTTGAATTGTCTTTCGAGGTGTATCTCAGTTTGCAGAGGGGGCAGACTTTATGGACGTCGCAGATACTTTCAGACCTGCGCGTCTTTTCATTCTATTTGGGCGTTTTATGGATTTCGAAGCAAAGCCTTGATCGACAGAAACGCTGTCAGTCGGAACATCAGAAAGCCTCTCCGTCAACCCAGCGACAGTCTGTAGATAAACAGACGTCACAGTGTTGCTCACAACGATGTCGTGAAGGGTTAGAATACCCCGTGTAGCAAAAATCGCAGATTTAGTCAAATCCCAGAAAACCTTTTAGATTCAAAATACCGTAATAATGCTCGTGATGCAAAAACAGGAAAGCCTTCTTTGTATTTCTGGCCCCTGACGCTTCAAATTTTAATAGTGTGCTAGTGCTCGGTTCACGGTACCAGACGATAATTTTAATTCCCATTAAACTCTTAAACTTTTCAATATCTGAAAACGTTATTTTCTTATCCGTTGATAATCCGACCCTGACGTGCAATCGACGAGCCTCTTGTTCACACAATTTCTGATTGTTTCTGAATCTAGCATTTAATACAGCCAGCAAACATCTGGCAAAACAACACTGATCATCCGGGTTAAAGGAGATCCATAGGTGTTTCCGTTTCTTTTGAATGATTACATCGCTGAAAAGGGTACGGGCTTTATGCCTAGGTCCCCCACCACCAGATGGAACCCTCACTACCTAGTAGCGTGACTCTGGAGAAGTAATTCAATTTGATTAAAAAAATCCTCCACAGAAAGCATACCCGCGGAGGTTAGGGAAAAAACACTGGGATTGAGTGATTCAGTCTGTAATTCTAACTGCACTAGATCCCTAGGATCCAAAGTGGTCGTAAAACTGTTTAATATTTGTTGAACGGTCTCGTGTATATGATTAAATATCTCGGCGAATGAATCGAGTGTGTAGGCCTCGGAAAAATTGAAACGGTGTCTAATCTCGATATTGTTAAATTTTGGACGCTCCGTTATAGTAGTGGACTGATGCGGATCTGGAGAGGAAGGATTGTTCGTATGCGAAGTAGAGTGCTGCGGGGAGTTTATTGACGGTTGTGGAAAGGAAGGATTGTCCGTATGTGAAGTAGAGGGCTGTGGAGAGCCGAGACTCGAGATAACCCCAGACGGTTTAGTCACTCCGGAGCCATGATACTTACTGCAATTGTTCAACCCTGAGGAAGCCCTTTGAGAAACTTCTTCAGTGTGTAAAGGACTAGCTTCTAAAAAAACAAAAACAAAAAGTCCTAAGCTTCCAAGGTTTGCCTCGGTTCATTAAAAAACACGAGTGCTCTCTCTTTAAATCAATCCATCCACACATGCAACCACAGCTCATGCGTTATCACCCTGCAGACTCTATTCTGCTAGATGCTTGTCCATATACAAAATTCTATTTTACGTTAGCTAAACAGAATCTCGAACTAAATAGGTTATTTTGTAACTACCTGAAACCTCAATCCCTATCAAAACAGACACCCTAGTTCTTAATCCTATCCATTTACACATGAACAATACACTGGAGACGTTTACAAGTCGCCCGGACTTTGGACACAAATTTTGGAAGTGCTTTATGATACCAAATGTTTGCCAATCATTTGAACCGGACACAAGCAACGCTCGTTGCACCGCGTCTTTGGAATGTCTCCTAAAAACATCCTTTGTTTTACAAGCTGCATTCCACAAGGTAAGGCAATTTTTCACATGGGACGCAATCTGTTGCTAGGTGCTCTGAATCGCTCCCCATCCTTTCCTCCCTACTCTACCGTCTCTGGGCTGTTAAGCGCACCCCCCCATCACCACTTTAGCTTCAGGCGAGCGCCGCATGTATTGGGAAAATGTCCTCCGTATTCGTGGCTTGCCAAAGCGTCTTTACCTTTTTCCCAGAATGATGGCATATTGAAGGCGATCTAACTTTTAGACCTGTAAATGTCTAAAAAATAAAATCTAAGTTTGGGGAAATACTTTTTATACACCGAGGATAGCTTTTTTTAAAAAATAAGCCATTTAAAAAGGGTGCTGTTGCCTATTATTTAACTGTGTGATTTTTATGGCTTATATCAAAATATATTTAAATGGGGATGGAAAAAAAATATTGCTCAATTTTAAGGAATTAGACTCCATCTCTACAATATATAAAATCATTTTACAATCCCTTCCTTTCAAAGGTCCAAGAGGACACTGGGAAAAAGATCTCTCAATTAATATATCAGAAAAGGAGTGGAAAGTAGCAATGCAGAGAATTCACTCGAGCTCCATATGCGCAAAGCATACAATTATATAACTCAAAATTATATATCGAGCACATCTGTCTTGACTAAAACTCTCCAAAATGTTTCCAGGGCATGATCCAACCAGCGAACGTTGCAACCAAGCCCCAGCCTCACTGGGTCACATGTTCTGGGCCTGCACCAAATTAACATTATTCTGGACAAAAAATTTTAATTACCTCTCAGACAGCCTTGGACTCCCAATCCCTCCTAACCCATTAACAGCTGTGTTTGGGGTTCTTCCAGAGGGGCTTAAAGTGGAGAAGGACAAACAAATTGTGATTGCATTCACTACACTGTTGGCACGCAGACTTATTCTGATAAACTCTCCTCTTTTAAGTCAGTGGGAAACTGATGTGTTATACTATTTGAAATTGGAAAAAATCAAATACTCAGTTAGAGGATCTGTACAGACTTTTTTCAAAACATGGCAGGATCTAATCAGTAATATTTTAAAATAAGTTTATAAAGCACAGAGAATTTATTAATTTAGGTATGTTTACAAGCCTTAAATTTTACACCGTTTGGCTTGCTCTCTCCTTTAGGGGTGGGGATCGATCTGTTCTTAACATAATTCTTTTTTTTGTAAAAACTTGATTGCTATGTATGGATTGTAATAAAATTAATAAAGAAAAAGTTTTTAGATCATTAAAGCATCTCTCTTTATAGAGCTGTATTTTTGGAAGTGCTTCATGTTAATGTTTACCAATCATTTGAACCGGACACAAGCCACGCTCGTTGCACCGTGTCTTTGGAATGTCTCCTAAAAACATCCTTTGTTTTACAAGCGGCATTCCACAAGGTAAGGCAATTTTTGTTGCTAGGTGCTCTGAATAGCGCCCCATCCTTTCCTCCCTACTCTACCGTCTCTGGGCTGTGAAGCTCACCCCCCATCACCACTTTAGCTTCAGGCGAATGCCTCATGTATTGGGAAAATGTATTCCGTATTCGTGGCTTTCCAAAGCATCTTTACCTTTTCCCAGAATGACGGCACGTTAAAGGCGATCTAACTTTTAGACCTATAAATGTCTAAAAATAAAATCTAAGTTTGGGGAAATACTTTTTATACACCGAGGATAGCTTTTTTTAAAATACGCCATTTAAAAAGGGTGCTGTTGCCTATTATTTAACTGTGTGATTTTTACAAGGCTTATATCAAAATATATTTAAATGGGGATGGAAAAAAAAGGTTTTAGACCAAATTTAAAGCATCTCTCTTTATAGAGCTGTATTTTTGGAAGTGCTTTATGTTTACCAATCATTTGAACCGGACACAAGCCACGCTCGTTGCACCGCGTCTATGGAATGTCTCCTAAAAACATCCTTTGTTTTACAACCTGCATTCCACAAGGTAAGGCAATTTTTCACATCAGACACAAACTGTTGCGTAGGTGCTGTGAATCGATCCCCTCCTTTCCCCCTAACCGGTCACACAAACACCTGCCATCTCTGGGCTGTGAAGCGCATTTCTGTATCCCCGGAGGTCTGATCTGTTTAAGGCTATGGCTTTAAGATTCAAGGGACAAAGGCCAGCGTGGTTTCGATTCCCGCTTCTGGTAAATATTTGTGCTCCGTTCACTCTGGGATTATCTGAATACAATTCTAACTTTTAGAAAACTATTCGCCGTGCTTTCGCGATCTGTTTCCTTAGGGGCAGCTGATTATTTAAAATGGGAGATGATGGATGGAACAGGGCTTTTTTTTAAAGATATACAAAATATACATCCGAGGCTAGCGTCTCAAACGTTCTTTAAAAGGTCCCTGGTGCCTATTATTTAACTGTGCAGGTGATTTTTAAATCCTTTAACTTTAAAAGTTACACACGTAACTTGTTCTCCTGGACTGAGCAGCTGCGCGAACGTGCAAGCTTGATGTGCACTCCCGTTCCGGGTTAGGGTGGGGGGTTGACAAGCATGCGCTCGCAGAACACAACAGGGGGTGGGTGGTGTTTCTGTCAGCAGAGCTCCGGCCTCATACAGTTTGCAGCAGGGGGACTGTCCAGCTCTCTCTGTCTACACAGAGCCTGTCAGTTTTGAGAGAGAGCAGGGGCTGCTAAAAAGCCGGGCTGCTTGATTTCTGTGAGGTGGGGAACTTGAATCACCGCTAAGGTTGTTTTTTACTGCAGAATCTGTCTGTGAGATGGAAAAAAGCAGCTTGACTTAGTTTGAAGCAAAGATGAGATGTTTTAATTGCGTGTTCATCTTTAAAACGTAGATAGAACAAAGTGCTTCGCTTTTTATACCGGCCTTTCAGAACTGGCAGGGACGTGTGGGGGACTGGCATGTGTCTTTCGAACTTGACTGAATGTACGCTTGGAGCTTTGACCCAGCAGAGGCAGTCTCAGCTCTCAGCTCTCACGCATCAACTGTGTAGAGTGAGTGAAGGGACAGCTTGTCAGTGCAGAGAATGTCTGGGTGCTTGACTTAGATAAAATAAAAAAACGGTTTACAAGTGCTAAACTAAGGTTTAGATCTTTAAAGTCTTAGATTATTTTGAATAATAGATAGATACAGGAGTTCTTACCCAAACCGTAGAGGCAGGCAGCTCTGCCCCTTGAAACGCTTGTGTGTCTTCGAGAGAAGTGGGGACACCAACAGGTCTGTAAATGGCCTGGATTTGTAAAGACATGCCCCGGGCATGCCCGTTCATGGAGGGGGGCTGCTCTTGACAGTTTGTTTAATTAAGCGGGTGGCTGTGGGATGAGTACAAACAGGGGTCAGACATCCATCAAATTCCCCTTGACATTTTCCTGAACCAATCAGGTGCCGTGGGGGAGGGCTCAAGGAGGGTCAGACATCCATCAAACTGCCCTTGATAGTTTCCTGAACCAATCAGGTGCCAGGGATGAGTTCAAACAGGGAGCAGACATCCATCAAACTGCCCTTGACAGTTTCCTGAACCAATCAGGTGCCAGGGATGAGTTCAAACAGGGAGCAGACATCCATCAAACTGCCCTTGACAGTTTCCTGAGCCAATCAGGTGCCGGGGGTGTGGGGGACAGACATCCATCAAAAGGCCCTTGACAGTTTCCTGAGCCAATCAGGTGCCAGAGGGCGGGACAAGGTCACGTGGGGTGAGATGTGACGTCATCGGGGGCGGGACTTCCGGTATTGCATCATGCGGGCGGGACTTTCGGTATTGCGTCATAGGGGGCGGGGCTTAAGGGTCATAAATCATTTTGACATAAACCCCATGTATACTCACAATACTAGTCAGGGTCTATTGAGGATCAGGATTTCACTTTCTTTTTTAAATCTGTTACCTCCTTTTTCCATCCTGTGCATTGTTCAGTAAACCTTATTTTTTGGTGGACCAGAACATTTTGCTTACACTCCACTCATTATTCTCTTTAGGTTTTCAACTGTTATACCTACATTTTGTAAGTTTCAGCAGTCCTTTTAAAATGTTTCTGTGACAGTAGTAAGTAGTAACTTAATCATATGGTGCAAAAATCCAGACTACTCACTTTTAAAAAGCTCTGCTCTGAATTTACCAATTCAACCAATATGTCAGCTTTGCCTCCATCTCACCACTGCAACTGGCCCTTTCTCTTTTTAGGGTAGCGTTTCTCAACCTTTATGCATTTGCAAACCCAGTTTTCATAACAGTTTTAATCAAGCCCCCTAACTTTTTTTTAAAGTAGCCCACTAATACCAATATTTCCTTTTTTAATTAATGATATACCATAGATGCATCTTTTATTATAACTACTTAACTTTTATCGACATTTATCTAACTCTATATTTATTTTCTAGTATCAGAATGTAGTTTAAGTTATTTTGTTTTGGTTTCAATAGATGTATTTTTCATATTTTCAATTCTTGTTTTCACATCTTTGCGCCCCCTTTTTGTTACTTCGTGCCCCCTAGGGGGCCATCCCACAGTTTGAGAACCACTGTTGTAGGGGATTATTTGTAAAACACTCTGTGGCACTTCAAGCTAAATTAAATTTCCTTGGTTATTCAGCCGTCCACCGGTGTTCCATTTTTGTTATAAATTGTATTTAGTCTCTCTTTATTTACTAAACATTTTATATGTTGACTAGAAAACAGTTATCTTGTTCAGGTTTTAATTTAAAACAGCATTTTCATCAACAGGCTATAACCACTTTGGTACTCAGGGTGCTTTGTATAATACAAAGTTTTAGGAATTCTGTTAATGCTTGGTAACAACCTTCAATTTTACATCAGTTATGAAAAATAAGAATGGTTATAGTATGTTATAGGAGCCTATACACTACAGGGCTAATGATGATTGGACACTTTGGACAAATCAGGATAGAAAATGTTTTAGTGAATAGTTACATAATATCCATTATATGTGTTAGCACAAGGATTTAAATTTTACTAAAACTGTGAGGTTAATTCTTTCTTTTAGGTAGTCCAAGGTACATAAAACATCTATCATTGAAAACTGCTTTTCCCCTCTGTTTGTGAAAAAGCACCCATTGTTTTAGTAGCATTCAGGGTGAAGGGGATGTAAGTTTAAACTGTGATTCCAAGAGTCAACAAGTGTCTGCAATCTTCTTGAATATGAGTCAAAGGACCAGGGTTTGTGCAGGGATCATAGTCAGGGGCAGTGTTAAGCTAAACATTATTATTCCAACATGAAACATTGACTCACCCATATCACAAATATAAGATACGAAAAACTAAAATTTACAAATACTAAGTCACAGAGGAGATTTAAAAACATATTAAGACCGGATCAACAAGGGATCACCCCAAGCTCACAGCACACTACAACTGAACCTATGTGTTCTTTGGTATATTATCAGCTAAACTGTCATCTATGTAGGCAGTTCCACGGGATTGCAAAGAGTTGGGGAAAAACAATATTTAACATCTGCTAGTATGATGCTAATTAACATTAGCCTGTTATTGTTAGAAGCTTATCTGAAACTACAAGTGATGTTTGTGTTCCTCCTGATTCAGGAAGAACACTAAATATTGGAATTTAGAATATTAACTAGACTGGTAGTCTTGATGGGAAGGACATTTGTGCCAAAATAAATAAAGCTAATTATGAAGTAAATAATCACATGAAAAAGTGGAGTTATAAAGGAGTTATTACAATTTGAAAAACTGCCATGATGTATAAAAAACATTGATGGGTGACAAAACCAGCATGAAAAGAAACACTTTGAAATAAATAATAAGCTTTTTTGACAGCACAGTCTGGAATAGTCTGAATATGTCTTAAACATTTCTTTTTTAAATAAAACTCAAAAAGACATGTTAAAAATATTAAATATTAAACTTAATAAAACACAGAAGTACCATTTAATGATATCAATTAGTGTTAAGTATTATCAAGCACTGGGTTCTATTTATAAGGTTTATTTAATTTAGTTATAAGCAAAATGATTGGTTGCATTTTGCTTTGAAATTAGCAATAGTTTGATACCGCTTTAAGAATTAGAATGCAAGACAAACCTATACACTTGCTGTTGCTGTTTCAATAGGTCTATCTTGGATCTCTGTTTTATTTTAACCTTTTGACAAGAAGCCCCTGGTCAGGGAAATATACCACATATATTGAAAATGAACAGTGCTGACATGCTAACTAAATAGATATAAGATATTTTAGAATATGGACCTGTGCGCTAACCCCATGATTCTGACAAATTAAAGGGTCTTCTCTTAATTGTCAAACATCCTGCGGGGGCTATGGATCTTGTAATGGAGAGTGCAAAAGATTCTATAATCTTTATTCTTTAAATGTCAATATGACGGAGATCTAGCGCCTGTGTCCACAGTGTTAACCAAATATAGGATATGATGTTCAAAATTCACCTACGGTTTTTCAGAAGTGATAGGACAACTGCGGCATGTGTTCTGTATTCTCTTTTCTGTATTAACTATTCACAATGACCATACTCCTGAGACCTTAAGCTTTTTTATGCAGAAGTACATTTCACAGACCCGAATAGGAGACATCCATCAAAATGCTCTTGACACAAAGGAGGCCCAATCAGGTGGGTGGGGTGGGAGTCTCTGCCCCCAAGCGGCCTGGAATTGTCGGGCTATAAAAAACTTTTTCAACAACCCACCATCCTCGACAGTGAAAAAAATTAGGGTTAGGGTTTAAAAATCAAATGGTACTTTATTGGTCATTTTCAATAACAATATTAAAATTCAGAGATTTTTTACCAACCACTTCAAAACATAATATTACAACTAAACAGCATGATTAAAAGCCAACAAAAACATGTGATCTCACCGGTACATTCAGTTCAGACACTTCATCTGATTTTTTCAGGTCGTATACCCCGTAAAACCTTAAAGGTCCATCAGACCTATTAGGTCCAGAAAATGGCGTTTAGAGAAAGCCTCGGCTAATTCAGGTATTTTTGAGTAAGAGTCATCGTCCGTGTTATAAAAGGCTTGTACAATAGACTCCTTAATAGAATGTTCATTTTTCCGGTCGTCGACAGCATTTTGTACAAATGCGTGAATCCGTTGAAAAGGCAGAAAGATGTTGAAGCAGCCCTGAGTCTTTATGACCAGGCTCCTGAGCCATGGTTTGTGGAAAACAGACAGCAGATGCCGTCAGTCCCAAACAGACACTTAGGCCATGTCTGGCTGGGTTGGTCTATTAAACATCCCTGCCTGGTACTTTTCAGGTGCCGATCCGCTACTATATCCGGCAGAGCCGCCATCAAACTCTTGAACAGCCTCAGAGCCTTTCGAAATGTCTCACCCAGGGTTCGTCAGTTTGTTCAAGTGCCATGTCCGCATAATCCCATCCTTGGGTGATATATTCCAAACCTGTACCAGGTCATCCACGGCCTCTTCTTGTTGCATGGCCTGAATGGCTATCTCCTCAGCCCCTGCTAGGAGCCCTGGAACATCATTAGCAGATACAAAAATGTCAGGTACAGTGCACTTCTCCAGGAAACGATCCGACCAATACATATCACCAAAGGCAGGTACCTGAGGCTCAGGTTCCTAGATCTGGTCAGTTGAAGGCATAAGAAGGCCCGGCCAAGAGGATTGGTCTGGAGTCTAGCTGTTATGCGTAGAGTACTCGGAGTCGGGCACGATAGCCTCAGGTCAAAACAGGCCATTGTAGGTTGTCGTCTGATCTGTAGACCATCATGCCCAATCAGGAGCATAGCCGGAGAGATGTTGATTGTTAACCGTTCAAAATACGTTGTTGAAAAAGTTTTTTTATAGCCCGACAATTCCAGGCCGCTTGGCGGCAAAGACTCCCACCAGGTATTGTTTATATCTCCCCTCAAGCGAACGCGGAGATAGCGAATGATGTCATCCATTCCGCAGTTGCTAAGTTACAAACTCAGCACCCTGAGGTGCTTGTGCTCTTTGCAGACTTTAACAAAGTGACGCTGGACAAAACATTACCTGCCTTCTCCCAGTATGTGGACTGTAACACCCGGGGAAATAGGACTATTGACCTACTGTATGCAAACGTTAAAGACACATACAGCACCACCCCGCTGCCTGCGCTTGGGAAAGCAGATCATAACCTGGTTCTGCTTCAGCCTCACTACAAACCAAGAGTGAAGGTGCTACCTACAACCACACGATCATTCAGGAAGTGGTCCCCTGAGGCAGAGCAGGCTCTGAGAAACTGCTTTGGAACCACTGACTGGGATATCCTGCAGGGGTCACATAGTGAGAATATTGAAGAAGCTGTTGACTGCACAACTGATTACATCAACTTCTGTATGGACATTTTAGTTCCAGTAAGAACAGTACGCTGCTATGCTAACAACAAGCCATGGATTACAAGTGACATCAAGGGCCTTTTGAACCAGAATAAAAGGGCTTTTAAAGGTGGTGATCAGCATCAGCTCAAGCGTGTGCAGAAGGAACTCTGAGTCCAGCTCAGGGAGCCGCAGGAGCAGTACAGGAGAAAGCTGGAGCAGAAGTTGCAGAGTAACAGCATGAGGAAAGTATGGGATGGGATGAAGATCATCAGTGGCTGCAGCTCGAAGCGGGGTGCCACCATCGAGAGAGATGTGGAGAGAGCAAACCAAATGAACAACTTTTTTAATAGGTTTGACCACCCTAACCCACTATCAACTCGGAGTACTGCATCATCCAACCATCCTTCTGCTGAAACCAACATAGCAGAGACATCCCCACCCACAATTACAATTACAGCAGCGCAGGTGAGCAGAGAGCTGAGGAGACTTCGTGCCAGCAAAGCAGCGGGTCCAGATGGAGTATCGGCACGACTGCTGAAGGCCTGTGCGCTGGAACTGGAGAGTCCTCTACAGCGCATCTTCAACCTGAGCCTGGAACAGGGGAGAGTCCCGAGGCTTTGAAAAACATCTTGTGTCACCCCAGTCCCAAAGGTATCACGTCCTAGTGAGCTGAACGACCTAAGGCTTGTCGCTCTGACGTCACATGTGATGAAGACCATGGAGAGGCTGCTGCTTCACCCCCTGAGGCCACAGGTCCGCCACGCCCTCAATCCTCTGCAGTTCGCATATCAGGAGAAGGTAGGAGCGGAGGATGCTATCATCTATATGCTACACCGATCCCTCTCCCACTTGGACAGAGGCAGTGGTGCTGTAAGAATTATGTTTCTGGACTTCTCTAGAGCCTTCAACACCATCCAACCTCTGCTCCTTAGGGACAAGCTGACAGAGATGGGAGTAGATTCACAACTGGTGTCATGGATTGTGGACTATCTTACAGACAGACCTCAGTATGTGCGTCTCGGGAACTGCAGGTCTGACATTGTGGTCAGCAACACAGGAGCACCGCAAGGGACTGAACTTTCTCTGGTCCTATTCAGCCTATATACATCAGACTTCTAATATGACTCGGAGTCCTGTCACGTGCAAAAGTTCGCTGATGACACTGCTATTGTGGGCTGCATCAAGAGTGGGCAGGAGGAGGAAAATAGGAAGCTAATCAAAGACTTTGTTAAATGGTGTGACTCAAACCACTTACACCTGAACACCAGCAAGACCAAGGAACAGGTAGTGGATTTTAGGAGGCCCAGGCCCCTCATGGACCCTGTCATCATCAGAGGAGACTGTGTGCAGAGAGTGCAGACCTATAAATACTTGGGAGTGCAGCTGGATGATAAATTGGACTGGACTGCCAATGCTGATGTTCTGTGTAAGAAAGATCAGAGCCGACCATACTTCCTTACAAGGTTGGCGTCCTTCAATATCTGCAATAAGATGCTGCAGATGTTCTACCAGACGGTTGTGGCGAGTGCCCTCTTCTACGCGGTGGTGTGCTGGGGACGCAGCATAAAGATGAAGGACGCCTCACGCCTGGACAAACTTGTTAGGAAAGCAGGCTCTATTGTAGGAATGGAGCTGGACAGTTTGACATCTGTGGCAGAGCGACGGGCGCTAAGCAAGCTCCTGTAAATCATGGAGAATCCACTGCATCCACTGAACAGTGTCATCTCCAGGCAGAGGAGTAGCTTCAGTGACAGACTGCTGTCACTGTCCTGCTCCACTGACAGCTTGAGGAAATTGTTCCTATGCGACTCTTCAGTTCCACCTAGGGGGTAAACGCTAAAATTATTCAAAGTTATTGTTTGTTTTTTACATGCATTTTATAACTCTTTAATTTAATATTGTTTTTTGTATCAGTATACTGCTGCTAGCGCACAGGTCCATATTCTAAAATATCTTATATCTATTTAGTTAGCATGTTGGCACTGTTCATTTTCAATATATGTGGTATATTTCCATGACTTCTTGTCAAAAGGTTAAAATAAAACAGAGATCTAAGATACTCCTATTGAAACAGCAACAATTGTTATATAGTGTATAGGATTGTCTTGCATTCTAATTCTTAAAGCGGTATCAAACTATTGTTAATTTCAAAGCAAAATGCAACCAATCATTTTGCTTATAACTAAATTAAATAAACCTTATAAATAGAACCCAGTACTTGATAGTACTTAACACTAATTGATATCATTAAATGGTACTTCTGTGTTTTATTCAGTTTTAATATTTTTAATATGCCTTTTTAAGTTTTATTAAAAAATGAACTCTTTAAGACATATTCAGACTATTCCAGACTGCGCATGTCAAAAAAGCTTATTATTTCTTTCAAAGGGTTTATTTTCATGCTGGTTTTGTCACCTATCAATGTTTTTTATACATCATGGCAGTTTTTCAAATAGTAAAAACTCCTTTATAACTCCACTTTTTAATGTGATTATTTACTTTATAATTAACCTTATTTATTTTGGCACAAATGCCCTTACCATCAAGACTACCAGTCTAGTTAATATTCTAAATTCCAATATTTAATGTTCTTCCTGAATCAGGAGGAACACAAATATCACTTGTAGTTTCAGATAAGCTTCTAACAATAACAGGCTAATGTTAATTAGCATCATACTAGATGTTAAATATTGTTTTTCCCCAACTCTTTGCAACCCCGTGGAACAGGCTAAATAGATGACAATTTAGCTGATAATATACCAAAGAACACGTAGGTTCAGTTGTAGTGTGCTGTGAGCTTGGGGTGATCCCTTGTTGATCCGGTCTTAATATGTTTTTTAATCTCCTCTGTGACTTAGTAATTGTAAATTTTAGTTTTTCGTATCTTATATTTGTGATATGGGTGAGTCAATGTTTCATGTTGGAATAATAATGTCGAGCTTAACTCTGCCCCTGACTTTGATCCCTGCACAAACCCTGGTCCTTTGACTCGTATTCAAGAAGATTGCAGACACTTGTTGACTCTTGGAATCACAGTTTAAACTTACATCCCCTTCACCCTGAATGCTACTAAAACAATGGGTGCTTTTTCACAAACAGAGGGGAAAAGGAGTTTTCAATGATAGATGTCCTATGTGCAATTGACTACCTAAAAGAAAGAATAAACCTCATAGTTTTAGTAAAATTTTAATCCTTGTTCTAACACATATAATGGATATTATGTAACTATCCACTAACACATTTTCCATCCTGATTTGTCCAAAGTGTCCAAAATAAGCCTAATCATCAACCCTGTAGTGTATAGGCTCATATAACATGCTACTGCATAACTGTTCTTATTTTTCAGGGGCTCTTAACTGATGTAAAATGGAAGGTTGTTACCAAGCATTAACAGGATTTCTAAAACTTTGTATTATACAAAGCACCCTGAGTACCAAAGTGGTTATAGCCAGTTGATGAAAATGCTGTTTTAAATTAAATCCTGAACACGATAACTGTTTTCTATTCAACATATAAAATGTTTAGTAAATAAAGAGAGACTAAATACAATTTATAACAAAAATGGAACACCGATGGACGGCTGAATAACCAAGGAAATCTAATTTAGCTTGAAGTGCCGCAGAGTGTTTTACAAATAATCCCCTACAACAGTGGTTCTCAAACTGTGGGGATGGCCCCCTAGGGGGCACAAAGTAACAAAAAGGGGGAGTGATAATGTGAAAACTAGAATCAAAAATATGAAAAATACATCTATTGAAACCAAAACAAAATAACTTAAACTACATTCTGATACTAGAAAATAAATATAGAGTTAGATAAATGTCGATAAAAGTTAAGTAGTTAAAATAAAATATGCATCTATGGTATATCATTAATTAAAAAAGGACATACTGGTATTAGTGGGCTACTTTAAAAAAAACGTTAGGGGGCTTGATTAAAACTGTTATGAAAACTGGGTTCGCAAATGTGTAAAGGTTGAGAAACGCTACCCTACAAAGAGAAAAGGCCAGTAGCAGTGGTGAGATGGAGGCAAAGCTGACATATTGGTTGAATTGGTAAATTCAGAGCAGAGCTTTTTAAAAGAGAGTGGTCTGGATTTTTGCACAATATGATTAAGTTACTACTTACTACTGTCACAGAAACATTTTAAAAGGACTGCTGAAACTTAAAAAATGTAGGTATAACAGTTGAAAACCTAAAGAGAATAATGAGTGGAGTGTAAGCAAAATGTTCTGATTCGCCAAAAAATAAGGTTTACTGAACAATAAACAAGATGGAAAAAGGAGGTACCAGATTTAAAAAAGCAAGTGAAATCCTGATCCTCAATAGACCCTGACTAGTATCGTGTTAATATATTGGATACTCTGTGCCTGGTGAAGTAGCTTAAAACATACCCCAGTAACACACGCACTCATCCCTCTGCTGAAGAAGCCTCGTTGCACCGTTAAAAAAATTACCGTTAAAAAGAAAAAAAACCCTTTTCAATCAGAAGGGAGGGTTTCTCGGAACCCTATTAAGCGCGGCCATTCCTTTTATTACTAGTTTAATAGTTTCGAGAGTACAAATATGAATACACGCACAAGATGTCCCCAGTACCTCAAACTCAAAAGATTCCAAGAAGGCAGAAACCCCGATTTCCAGCGTCCTTTTAAACACTACGGAAAGTAAACTGGATAAACAAATGAAATTCATACTTAAACGCGGTGACTTGAGCGCCGATGCAAAATGAATACTTTATACGACCATCTTGCAAAGCTCCCTTACCACTGTCAAAAAAAGCGGATAAAGAAACAGGTACCACAGAAAAATGTCTAGATACAAACTTTTTAAAATCTAAAGACGTAAATAAAAACAGGCAGACTCATCTCGGGTTTCCTGTGTATTAAGATATAATCTCATAAATACAGGAACATGTTATAATATTCATTTACCCCATGATTCAACAATATACTTGATATGTCTAAAAATCATCCAGACTTTGGGGGGCTACTAGTCTGTATTAAAATAATTACTTTTCATTTATCGAAATGAATGAAAACACAGTTGCTTTATGTCTATTAAGCATTCGCTTCGATATATGCTCCTGGATCCTGTTCATCCTTGGAGGCTGTCGTAACAAATTGAGAGTTTATAAAGTTAAAATGTTTCGATATCTCAGACTTTTTAAAAACATGCGGCCCCCGGGGAAGAGATTCCCCTGCTACAGTGAGCCCGATTCGAAAGAGTACGCATTTCACAAACGGTCCCTTCTGTGCGTAGTTCAGAATACTGACCTCTTATTACGCCAGAGCTAATACACAACCAGCCTGCGCTTTTAAACCATGCCTGAATATTCTCAGGGAAGGGGCTCTGTTTGAATTTTCAGACGCCGAGACAAAAAGTACTTGATTGTAAAGCCCGTTTCGGTATGAAAAAACTAATTATTTGATTCAGTCCTATGAATTTGTACATTAATCGTTGTACATGCAGATAGAAATAAGTGCTGCATCTTGAGCGCGCTTACGTACGCACTTAAGAATCAACTTGGAAATATTCATATTAAGGATTAAAGGATAAAATATAAGGATTCAGCCATCCGTTTTTTAAAACATACTCGTTTGGCGCATATAATAATCGTGGTATTTTTTTAAATGTGAACAGTGATCTGTGATAACAGATGCGTGCCCATCATTTTAACTGGAAATCCGTGTAATGTCCGTTGTCTGTCCCAAGGGAACTTACACACTGCTGTTGACAGGCATGCGTGCGCAGGGACGAACACAGCAGAGCCTGTCAGCGCTGCGAGCATATGGCCGGTGCTGACGGCTCTAGCCGCACTCCGGGGCTCATACAAGTTTCAGCTTCTAACTACAGCCATGTGCCTGCTCGGGGCCGTGCAGAGGTTGCCTGCTCCTTTCTGTGTGTGATGTTGAAGGCTTTTTTCAGAGCCGGGCAGCTTGTATTTCTGTGAGTTGGGAAGCTTCATTCACCGCTGCTGCTGCTTTACTGCAGAACCTGTCTGTGAGATCGACGATTCAGCTGTTAGACGCTTAGACTTTTCTGTGAAAGGATTTTCAGTGAGAGGGAAAAGGCTGTTTTGACTTAGATAAAGCAAAGGTTTGATAGATATTTTAAAAATGATAAGTTACATAGATACAGGGATTCTTACCCAAAGCAATATAGGGAGGAATGGCTATAAGGTAGATTAGTCCGGCCGGAGCATGTGTGTGTGTCCTAGGGAGAAGTGGGCCAGGAAGTGGAGGGGCCAACCAACAGATGCTGCCTGACCGGGGACCTAGGCAGACCCTGGGCATGTCTGGACTTGCCCTAGTGAGATGGAGCAAGGAAGTAGGGGGCCACCCCCCCACAAAACAGGTGTGGGGCCAAGGCAGACCCTGGGCATTTCTGCACTTGCCCTAGTGAGATGAGGCCAGGAAGTGGGGGTGGCACCCTCCTCAAAACAGGTGTTGACAGACAGGTGGCCAAGCAAGTGGTTGGGGTGGTACTGAAATCCATCAAAATGCCCTTGACAGTTTCCAGGGCAAACAGGTGGATGGGGATGGGGATAAAGAGAGGGGCAAACAGGTGGATGGGGTGAAGGTAAGGAGGGGTGCAAACAAGTGGAGGGGTGGGACATTCGGTCATAAATCAAAAAGTGTCAGGGCTTAAGGTCATCAAACAAATTTAATTGACAATTTGACAGAAGCTGCCTGGCTTATACTACTGATATTATTGTAATCATCACAAGTTTCTCTTAATTTGTTTGTAGCAGGTAATAACATATAATAAATATTTGCAATTTGAAAGACAATGAAAACTGCCTGTGGAAGCAGAGCATGCTTCTATTTAAATCAGCATTAAACTGTACCATGAAAATGAAATTTAAGAATAAGACTGGGGTGGTGGTGTGGCTATTGAACAGATATTATTGAATTAATTTCCTATTTTAAAGTAAATATCTCATACTTACTGTAATTAGGTCTGTTAAATATGTCAGTAAAATCCATAACATATAGAATGTTACATTACTCTGTGTGTCCCTGCCTTAAAAACTGACTGCAAAGAGCAACAAAGCAGTGGGAAATGAGTCTACTTGTGCCCTTTTGGTAGCAAGGCAAGAGATTAGCTAGCATAAAGATATTTTATCTCAGAATAAAGACAGTAAATAGAAATGTGTCTTATGTATTGTTTACGAAAAATTTCCCCAACATACTTCTGAAAAGTCCTTTAGTTCAGCTTCAGGGGTATTATCTTTCTAACTTCAGATATCCCATTTTCTAATACTGAAATAAATTTCAATTAAGAATTTAAAATGCATACTTAATAATACCTAGGGTATTTCATTTTTGCCCTTTTTTTAATCAAATAGTCTGTAGATTGTCACCATTCAGAAAGGAGTGAGTAGAATTGAAAATAAAGAAAAGATTTACATAACTTTACTCAACAAGAAAGTTTTAAATCAGAAATGCATGAGGCAGTAGTTAAGACGTCTCCTATGTTAAGCCTGAATTCAATTCATAACACAAATTTGTGTTCAAATAACCAATGAGAAAGGATAAAAAGGCTTTGATTCCAGTTTAAACAAAAGAAGATTAAGAGGAGATTTAATTGATGTATTCAAAATTATGAAGGGAATTGGTGCAGTGGGTCAAGACTGTTACTTTAAAATGAGTTCATTAAGAACATAAGGACACAGTTGGAAATTTGTTATGGGTAAATTTCACACAAACATTAGGAGGATTTTCTTCAAACAGAGAACATAAACACCAAGTAGTGTGGTAAACAGAAGGACTTTAGGGACTTTCAAAACTATACTTGATGTTTTTTTAGAAGAATTAAGTGGATAGGACTGGTGAGCTTTGTTGGGGAGAAAGGCCTGTTCTCATATAGATTGCTCTAATGTTTTACAAATAATTCACAATATTGTTCCTGAACATGCATTACATGTCCATACTGTTACCCATTTATTTATTTTCACATCTTACTTTGGTAGTACATAGTCAGAGACATGACACTTGTGTGCATCTGTAATTTCATTCTTAAATTGTGAAGGGTCACACTGTGTTCCTCAACAAGTACTAGATTTAATATTTTGTTCCCTCCCTGCTACTGTAAGATATCCTCCTATTGTCATATTTCTCAGTTCTCGATCAGGATTCTATATTTCAGTGCCACCTTTATCATAAACTTTGTTTAATGATCAGCATAATTCTCCTTTTTCTGTTGCACATAAATGATATCTTAGCATGGTCAGTTATCATCCCATTCATGAGTATGGTGTCCATTGTGGGACATCGTCATTTTTCACTTCTCCAATAATCAAACATCAGTATTACTTCCTATCATGTGTCAGTAACCATTTAAAAGCTTGTCATTTTTCACTTCTTCAGTCATCAAACATCAGTATTACTCCATATCATGTATCATTAGTCACTAATCACTGGCCATATATCACTAATCAGTAATCTCACTACTAACTTATCATTTGTCCTGCTATCACTCATCAGTACTCAGTTTTCGCCCATCAGGCATCAGTCGTCGTCATTCTCTGTCTTTTTTTAACTGATTATGTGAAATGTAGATTTGTAACATAAAACGGAGCCCATTGGTTTATTAAATATCAATCAAACACTTTCTATTTGTTGCCATTGCTGTATGTGCCGTTGTGTCATTAATGATAGGAAGAACGATCATTGTAAATAAAATTTGGGTTTATTTATGAGTTGGCAAAATCAGACAGTTGTGAGGTAAGAATATGCTTCATATCTCCTAAATACAAATTAATGTAGTGTACACACAAGATAATTTTTTTCATACGCATGAGTTACTATGCCATATGTAGGATATATTATCTTGTAAGACAGAATTATTATCTTGAGGTACAATTACATTAAAAATTAAATAAAGTGCAATCAAGGGTTGGTTGATTATTAATTAGGTTGTTTGAATTCATCGTGAATTCCTTCCTTAGCAACTCATTAGGGAAATGTTCAGACCAAAGTCACCTTGCTGTGGTAATGAAGAATATTATAGTGCTATTGATCAAGCATTTATTTTATTATATTGCATAATACACTTCAGCATGCAGGAGAGCAACATTGGTCAGCCCTGGAAGCCCAGGAAGCAAAACAATTCCTGGACACATGCATGCATTCACAAGGCATCAGTTTAATATCAGAGGTCAGGTTAAAGGCAACTTTTAAAACAGGGAGAAATAAAAGAAAGCCAACAGAATGAACATGCAAATTATACACACAGCGTAGAAGTGCAAGTTTGAGAAATCTGGGTGACATTGCACAGCTGGGCAGCTCTAAATAGGTTCATAATGTGTGTGAGGAAAGTGATTCTCTTGCATCCTCTTCACTCAGTTCTAGCAGTAGAACTATTAGTGAGAACTGCATCTCCCAGCAGTCCCTGCAGGGGCTGTTGGGGTCAAAGGTGGTCAAAGGAGTTTTAAAGGAGGGCAGGTGGCCTGTGTCCTGGATTGTAACTGTTGTTGGGGTCTGGATTGTCTGTCTACCTGTGTGCTGAGGACTAGTGATAGGCGGAGTGAAGCCTCACAAAGCAGCAAAACGTTTGAAGCAATTGTGTCGGAAATCGTATGGAAGCTTCGAACCATTTGACACTCACCTCTCTAGTGACCCCTCCTGGCCATTTTCATTAACATTACACAAACTCATGATCCACTACAATGATGTCTGTTACAACTCTTATTGCTTTTATTTTTTCTCTGCTACAGACTGATAACGAAGAGAAGGGTTCGTCAGCAACTTCTAGTGTCTGATGTCTAAAAAATCTAAATAAATATTTATATTTTTATATAACTAACGCTGACAGGCAGAATGCACTATACGATAGCAAGAGTTAAACGAAAAAAGGCGCCTCACTCATGGATTCCCGGCTCTTTTAATTAGTATTTACTTTTGCACTGTATCATTATAATCGGTCCTGTTATTAGTATTATAATTAACCCTCATCTTTTCTTGAGATCACATTTAATAGCCTTAAATGTTTTCTTTGGTCTGACTTAATTAAAACGGAGTAGACGAAAAATAAAGGTTTATCGCTGTACTTTGCTATGATATAGGTAAGCACATTTGAGAAAGAAAAGGTGAAATCCTTAAATCACAGTGGTTATTATTCGATCAAGTATTGAAATATTTAATTTATTAATTCTTTACAATATTTTGTGGAGCACAAAAGTAATGAGTTTGCTACAACGAAACGATGCCGTCAGTGGCTCAACTAACTAAGGTGGTTGCTTTTCAAATTCTGAGCGTAGTGCAAGCCCAAGTTCGATCCTACTTAAAGACTAATCAAAATTAACAATAATAAAAGAAATGATCAGGAGTGAAATCTTTATAACCAATTTGAACTAAATAATTTTGAGAGATACTGTGGAAGGATCGCATAAGAGATCTGTTCGGGAATCATCCCCACTCAAAATTGTCATCAAAATGCGATGTCTAATTGTGGATGGCAGCTCACGTATTTACATTAATCCATCTTCTATTCATTGCCATTGACGTCCATGAACCCCTCCATTGAATAAGGTGATAACAAACCCACTGTGGTAGATCAGGTTGAATTTGCTGTGCTGCAGCAAACATTCAAAGGTGTCAATCTGGAGCCATCAGAGAGACTGAGAGACACGGCGCAGATCAGTCACCGGCACACAGACACACACGGGACACTCCAAGGTGAGCATTGCACATATCAAGGTTGGCATTAAAGATCCTCTTGAGTGCCAAGGCAACAAAAAGCAGCGGGATAAACACATCTGGACCTGCTGTTGAAAAAGCATTTGCTTTTAACAGCAGCATCCCTCCCTCGTGAACACATTGTTTAAGGTCCGGATAGGCGATCAGTAAAACGTTGTCTTAGTCACAGCACAGTGCAATAATAAAACATTTCCTAAAACATATAGTTGTCCAGTCTGTATCATTCCTAAGCAATCTTCTAGTAATAGAGGTGCAATCCCAGTTACTAACACATTTACCGTGTAGAAAACACTCAAAGTAAGAACACATTCCACCTTGTTAATTTAATATTTAAAAATTTAAACCACTAAACCCGCCATCAACAACTACAAAAACAGTTGAAATCGTTACTCAAATACATTTTTTTTGTTATAGACATAAAACAAGATGCACATTTCCATTTGATATATCTTTACTAGTGTTCTCGCCTTTCTTGCTCCCAGTCCATGTTGGAATTTGCTGTTTAATGAAGAAAAAAAAAGAAAACAGACTCTTTTGGGTTCGTAATTCACAGTGGGTGGACGTGGGACCCGAACACAAGTATGCCTTAATATGAAGCGGTAACGCTACCGCTGCACCACTACTATCTTCAGCAGAGTGGATGTATATAATGTATGTTTTTTAATGTATGCATGTATGTATGTAATGAAGACAAAAACAATTATATATAGATGTATACTATATGACATACGTTCAGTGTTGCATTTAAACATTGCATGAGGCGAAGAATGGATATTTATGAGAGTATTGTAGTGACAGATGTGTCGTCACCCGTATTACTAAAGCTCTTCTTTGCAGCATTATGCATTCTACAAGTCGGCATTTGTATGATGTATAATTTATAATTTTGTTTGTTGCCACAAAGTATTATCGGGCACAATCAGTTAACATGTATTGATCATCTACAAACATTCATTACAATCGGAATTCTGTAGAGTTTTTGAACTCTGTTGATGCCATATGTACTTCAAATGGGAGCTCGATGAACAAATAATGAGTTGAAGCTTTAAGCAGACATGTGTAGTACTAAGATTGCGTCATGAAGGGCTTCGAACGGGCTCCGAAGCCTCAGACATGCGTAGTACTGAGATTGCGTCATGACGGGGCTTCGAAGCCTCAGACATAGGTAGTACTGAGATTGCGTCATGACGGGCTTCGAACGGGAATTCGAAGCCTCAGACATGCATAGTACTGAGATCATGACGGGGCTCCGAAGCCTCAGACATACGTAGTACCGAGATTGGATCATGACAGGGCTTCGAGCAGACATGGTCACTGGTTACTGAATCTTTGTGAAGCCTCAGCCCACTCAAAGGCATTGACCTCTATATTTTTAGAGTCTATCTGACACTTAACTCTCTAGTTATATTTTGTAATTCGTATTGACATTACACACTTCAGTTGATATGATTAAACTACAATTCAGGTAGTTAATGAGAATTAATTATTGTTCTTGTGGATTGCTGTGATTTCCTTTGTCTGATACATAGTGTCAAAGATATATTGTCATATATCAACTTTATATATATAAAAAGATTAGGTAAATCGTGCAACCTTTTTATGGAACGCTTAATTTTGTTCAAAACCGTATGTCATATAGTATACATCTATCAATATAATTTTTTCGTCTTCATTAAAAGAATATAACAATGATACCCTCATGTCAATTAAACCAATTTAACGTGTATATGTCAAACAACATATTTCTACATCCGCCACAGTAAGAACAGTATTAGTAGTTCAGTTGTGGGGAGCTCGTTAATTATCCCGATTATGTGGCTCAATGGTATTGCAACTGTCTCTCAGCAAAAACACCAGGGGTTCGCATTGTTGGTCCTCCTCTTGTGAAAGTTTTTTTTTTTTCAATTCCTCCATTTAACAATATTTTCAGCTTGGACGGATAGCGAGCGAATCGAGCTATCGAAGGAAGGTTGGGCCGCGTAGTCAGGCAGGGGGCACACATCCCTAATTATATTGTGTATGTAAAAATTTTCACTGTAAAATGTAATAAGCTTCATATTTGTGTTTTTGGAGACCCTGGTGTCGCACTGAATTTGTATTGTAGAAAAACAAACTACTGTGCAGCATGCCTCAATGTGTCTTTTCGTTTCTAATCACTATACTGCACTTCCAACTTGGGACAATTCGCTGTAAACAGTTTCAGCCAATCAGCGCCTTCTAAACATGCAGAATGACTGTATGAACCTTTATTGTAGAGGTGCAGCATCTTCATTTCAGTCAATCATTGTCCTGTTAGACTATTTACTGTTAAGTGCTGCTTGAGCTACCGTTTATAGTACAACAGGTAGCCTACGTAGTTCTTAAATTGATATTGAAATGCACACACAAATCTCCTAAATTATTTATTGAAATGCCTACATTTACAGCGTCCGTTTTAGGAAGTCGTAGTTTTTACTTTTTCCCATTATTAGGAATTATAATTTCTCAGTTTCACATAGTATTCGTTACTACTTGTGAGTCCTGTATCATTGAGATTCTGTTTTATATTCTGTATAAGCAAACTTTTTAAAAGGAGCGTTAATTGAACTGACTATAGCAGACTTGTTATCTTTTTAAAATGACTTTATTCATTTGATATTGACAATTAATCATAAGGTCAAAAATCAAGGAGGATTTAAGTTTGCATGGACTGTGCTGTTTCTTTTTTTTGTGACATCGCGTCAGTAGAGAGTGCACCACGTTAACAATGCATTCTGTCCTAAATGACAGCGCATGCTTTTTATATTTTCTAAAGGCTAATGTGTCTCAATTTGCTCATTAATATATTTTGACAGTGTATTTTAGTGAGAATGATTATAAACATATTACCCATGTTCATTTCCCATGTAGATATGTTACGTTTGGTGAGAATAAATAAAAAAAGTAACAACACATTGTGGCGAGTTGCTGGGGCTACGACCTGGCCGGGACGCCTGGAAGGACCGGAAGCTGGGTTGTACGTCCTCCGGGCCACGAGGGGGCAACCGCCCTGGAACAGAGGAGGACCACAGGAGAGGAACAAGGAGGCTTACGCCTATTTTAACCTGTGGCCAACACCAGGGGGTGCCCTGAGTCTCAGAGGGCCCGGGATTGATTTACTTCCGCCACACTCGGGAAGATGGAGGAGAATCCCTCCAGGGACGCCCGGAGTGCTTCCAGGTGCTCTTCCGCCACACCAGGAAGTGACGTCAGAGGGAGCACCTGGAACACATCCAGGAGAGAATAAAAGGGCCCGCCTTCCTACAGACGGGGAGCTAGAGTCGGGAGTGGGAGCAGGACAAGGCTCCCTTAGAGAGAGGAAAGACAGTCCCAGGGACAGTGTGACAAGGGACAGAGAGAGAAAGGCCCGGGATTAAGGTGATTTGGGCAAGAAGGCACAGTGGACTGTGCGGGACTGAGTTGTGTGTGGTGTAATGGAAGAAAAAATAAAAGACCTTTTGGTAAAGATACGGTGTCTGTCTGATGGTGTCCAGGCATGTCTCACAATGGCACCCGAACAGGGACCTGTTGCCTGTTCCAAGGCAGGGGACCCCAAAAATAAATTTTTTGTGAGCTGCCCGGCACCTCAGACGACCACACACTCTCGCCGCATGGAGGCGGCCCGCGCATATACCGTGGACAAATGGCAGATCACCCAGGGGCCGCGAGAGGTCCGCAAGAGCTTCATGTCCTGCCCGTTGGGGGACAGGAACGGCAGCCAAGGCAGGAGAGCTGCGGACTCCCCAGTGGTCGCTGCCCCTGTAAGAAACGGGGTCGGCACAGCCATGGAAATGGTTGGCAGGCTGTGTGATGTAGCCAACGACGGGATCCAGGAGGTAAGTCCCAAGCCCGGCGACAGTCGGCCCGAGAGGCTCGGGCATGCCGAGTCCAGCATCTGTCTTTCGCATGGGGCCCGCCTGGGTCGTGTCGCCGCCTGGCTGTGTCGATCCGCACAACAAGGCTAGGGCAGCGACGCTGGAAGAAAGGGAGGATCCGCTGCGTCTCGAGAGGCAGTGGCAGAGGTGCTGCAGCCGGTCTCCTCAACCCCTCGGGAGAAGGGAGAAGGTGAAGGCAGACCTGAAGGCCCTCCCCGCGACAGGCAAGGGATTGGACGGCGTGTCTTGTGTGCCCACCGATGATTGGAGAGAAGTGGGACCAAGAAACGTCTATCTCGATCAAGGGGAAGGCAGAGGACAACCCGGAAGAGAGCTCCACAGGGCGAAGCCGGCGAGAGTGACCGATGTACCGGTAAGTCACGCGTCGGCTAACGCCCTGTTTGTGTCGGTGGCTCGGCGTGCTCCGGAGGATTCCCTTCTGCGCGCCGGGTCGCTATTACAGGTGGTACACGACCTCCGAGACGGCTTAGCCGAGCTGAAGAGGACGGCAATCACGCCACGTCCCCGGGCGGAGCAACGCGACGCTGGAATCTTTGGCAGAAGGTTCGTGGCGACGCAGGTGAGTGAGACTTGCGCCGTAAATAAAAAAGGACAAGCGAGCGACTGTTTCCCGGTATCATGCAGTTCCGGAGAACAAGTAGCCGCGACTCCGACAGTGGAGGCGACGAGAAGGGCTGATCGCCTGGGAGGGGTGGTGCCTAGACACCGGCTGATGAGTGCCGTGGGTCCTAGTGCACCACCGCCGGCGCCAGCATCAGCTGTAGGTCATTCCACACGGGTGCAGACAGCGAGGGGTCTCTTCTTTTCCTGTGAGGAGACTCAAACCGTCAGAGCATCCCAGAAAAAAGGGGGAAACCCGAAGAATAAAAGCGGGGCTTCCCACAAGGTGAAACGAGAGCCTGTGAGCCTGCGCATGAATACGGGCCAGCCTCTGCGCGTCCAGAGGGAAGCCTCTGAGTCAGTGGAGGAAAAGAAAGAGCGAGCGGACCCGTCGGTTATAGTCGGACGGGCGTGGAACCTGCGGAGGGGGTGCCGAAAAGGCAGGTTGCGGGGTACCAGTCGGAGGGTGGAGCGCTGCCACTTCGCTGTGAGGAGAGACGTCAGGGGGTGGCGTCCAGGCAGCGGTTCTGCACCTCTCTCTGCTTTAATTACAGGACTGGACTCCGGACCTGCACTAGGGCCTGCTCCGTTGGGAACCTGCCCTCGCTGGATGGGCCACTTTAACAGAGGACTCTTCACTGACAATGGGGTGTTGCCACAGCTGGGGGAGGCTACTGAGTGGAGAGTGACTCAACCAAAAGGGGCACCAGAACCTCGGACGGGGCACCAAAAAGGCAAGTTGCAGGATACCGGTCGGAGTGGGGGAAGCTGACACTTTGCAATACACAGGACGCCAGGCGGTGGCGCCCAGGCAGCATTTCTGCCCCTGTCTCTGTATCTGTTACAGGACCGGACCCTGGACGAGATGTGGGACCCGCTTCGAGGATGAGCTGCCCTCGCAGGACGAGCCACTTCGACCGACGTGTCTTCGCTGGCAGTGGGGCAGTGTGGCGAGTTGCTGGGGCTACGACCCGGCCGGGACGCCTGGAAGGACTGGAAGCTGGGTTGTATGTCCTCCGGGCCACGAGGGGGCAACCGCCCTGGAACAGAGGAGGACCACAGGAGAGGAACAAGGAGGCTTACGCCTATTTTAAACTGTGGCCACCACCAGGGGGTGCCCTGAGTCTCAGAGGGCCCGGGATTGATTTACTTCCGCCACACTCGGGACGATGGAGGAGAATCCCTCCAGGGACGCCCGGAGTGCTTCCAGGTGCTCTTCCGCCACACCAGGAAGTGACGTCAGTGGGAGCACCTGGAACACATCCAGGAGAGAATAAAAGGGCCTGCCTTCCTACAGACGGGGAGCTAGAGTCGGGAGTGGGAGCAGGACAAGGCCCCCTTTAGAGAGAGGAAAGGCAGTCCCAGGGACAGTGTGACAAGGGACAGAGAGAGAAAGGCCCGGGATTAAGGTGATTTGGGCAAGAAGGCACAGTGGACTGTGCGGGACTGAGTTGTGTGTGGTGTAATGGAAGAAAAAATAAAAGACCTTTTGGTAAAGATACGGTGTCTGTCTGATGGTGTCCAGGCATGTCTCACAACATATAATAGTTATGTTGCATTGTTTATGATTAACAAAACTCATAGTTTATCTGAAATGTTCTACTTATACAGTCGATTTATTCCATTTTTGAAGGTGTACATTGTCGGCATTCTCCATTGCATTTGCCCCCGAAAGTGTAACGCGTGTGCCAGTGCAACTGAGGGGTGGCAGATGAGCTCACGTAATGGGTGACAAGGCACATTCTCACCCTAATGCCGAGACTGTTGTCATGAATATTCCCATCTAGTGCTTTTTCTCGTTCTTGCCGGTTTACTATTATTATTGGACACGTATGTTGAGGAAATGTGTGTTGTATTTTATGTCTATGAAAGGAAGGACGGTAAAGCCTTCCATGAAAATGAGTGTTGATGCTTTGGGCAACAAAACAGTTTAAGGAGCAGGGAACGTTAAATGTAACAGTGACTTTGGCGGATTGTGTAACTGGAAGATGGTTTAAGAATACAGAAACGACAAAAGCTTAGTCTTTCAATAATTCTATTTACATCAATGATTTACTCTGTTGTGCTGCAGTTCGAAGATTACTTATTTACCCTAGAAGGGAACTTTTGATAAGATGCATTCAGAAGGGAAGGATGTTGCTGACAAAGTCAGGTGCTTTTTTGAAAGTTTGGCTCCAGATGTGCTTATCCAGCTGCTCCTTTTTGCCAGTTCTTGAGTGGTCTTTATGTCAACCTCTGGATGAATTCGCAAAGTTTCTTTACAACTTTTTTGTCTCATTAACGCAGAAATCCCAAGGCGGGAATAAACGTGACTCTGGTCCGGGGCCCTAACGGAAGGGGCCCCTTCACGGTTGACTTTTTTGTGCATTTGGAGACCCGGGGGAAGGCAGAGGGGCCCACACATACCCAGTTGTCTGGGGCCCAAATATTTCTGGCAGCGGGCCTGCCCAAAAATTGCAGAAGACACTGTTGATGGCGCTGATTCTGTTTTAAAGACGGTTGTGATTAGTTATGCAGCACACACTTTTACTCACATTGCTTTATGGAAATCAATAATACAAATCAGCTACAGATCTGGCAATCACTGAATAGTAAAAACGCTTAATGAGGTGTGTCTTGCGCATATACGTCGGTTTTAGTGAAGTGTTTCTTAGCCTCTCTGATATGATCGACATGGGGTAGAATAGATTGTGGATTATTATAATACATGATACCTTACATAAAATATGCTCATCAATTTGTTACAGATTCTCGTGGACACGATTCCACACCAAGGAAAAAGGTGCCCCATGTAAATCATTCATAATGTCTCCAAAATATATTTGTTAACTTGCAGACAAGTACTACATAACTGTTTTATACAAAATCCTTATTTCAACATATGTGAGCCCAAATTAGGATTTGAACTCGCGTTAGCGCACCTTATCGCTGTAGCATGGACAATTGCTTTTACGTTTTTGAGCCAAAGCAGTTCAGCAGATGAGTGATTGACCAAATCGACTGTGTAGATATCAATGACGTCATTACGCTTAGCGCCTCAAAATCATGTGACGGGTACATTTGAAACAAGCCTCAAAGCAACGCCTCGAGTTCCAGTGTTTCGAAAGCTCGACACAGTGTTGAAACCTCAGTATCGAGTGGCCCATCACTACTGAGGGCTGATTTTGGATTCATTGGCTTCCCCGTAAGAAAAGGAGCACTCCTGAACCATCCATTCGTCTTCACCCTTACAGTGTCTACCGGTAGGACTGTTTTTTTTCCTTCCCTTTCAACATACGGATCTCTGGACTTACTCTCGCCATTTCTCATTACATCCAGTTTGGTTTTCCATGGCCTTTGCTGTGTGGTGTTTGTGTTTATATGTTTAATGTAATATCGCCGTAGGGGTACAGGGGTGGTATTATTGATTTCATTTATATTATTTAATTTCATTATATTCTTAGTTGTCCTTAGTTCCCAGTGTGCTTTATTTTGTCTCTGTTTATGAGTGTGTGAGGGCGGGCCAAGGCTCGGCGTCCCTGGGATCCTCTATAAAAATAAATAATTCACCGCCTTTTCTGCACACACCACCTTCTTCATTGGCGTAACTGATTTTGGAATATTGACAAATGTCCTGAACCATAATATTCATGGCATGTGCAAGCATCCGCTGAAGGTGAATTAATAGTTCAGCAGTTATTCGTAATTAACACTGTTTTCTGATACGTTGCGTGGCTGTGAACACTTTAATCCTCCACCCACCCATCCATTTTCTTAACCCCTGTGAATCAGTTATTTTGCATCAAAGAGCAAAAGTGAATTTGGCAGCAGGGAGCGATAACTGAAGAAGTGAAAATGACAAGGTTTTAAATGACTACAGATACATGATACAAAGTAAAACTGATGTTTGATGATTGGAGAAGTGAAAAATAACAATGTCCTAAAAACAACACTGTACAACAAGATGAATATGACTGTTTGGTAACATTTACAAAGAGTTATGCAAAGGAACAAAATGGTTGGGAACAAGTTCTGTCCTTCTTAGTACAGTAGACTCTTCCTTCTAACACAAACCCTTCACAATGCTTCTTATCTAATAGCTCAACTCTCATTCTTACTCATTAAGTGTTATGCAGAGTGTCATGGAATCAACAAAATATGAGAAAACAATTTTATATTTTTGTATTTTAGGCCATGCAAAGGACAAGAAAAATAAAAAAAATGTTGGTAAGTTCATTATATTTTTTTAGTTGTAAAAAGGAAGACATACACTGATACTTTTGAACATTTTTCAAAGGATAGTTTAGTTGACTGAGACATTTCTATTTTTTCTTCATGTTCTCTCCGTGCACCTACTCTGTCTTCTAAACTTTATGCATTTATTAAAAGGAATAATTAAATGTCTCTTCTCCTGGGTAGCATTGATAGAGCTGTCTACATTCACTGTCCTAGGCTTTTATGTTGCTATCTTTCTTTGCACAATGCTCATGAGATGACCTCCTACTTCTGTGACTAATGACTGCTTTCTTTTGCATGTTGTGATGACAGGCACTAAATTGCTTAGGACATTGCTGACTTGAATTGTACAGGAGGACTGATAAAGTGTACTTACATGTCCTTTATATTTTGTATATTTTGTACAAAGGTGTTTTTGGTTTGTAATTGCCTTTCAGAGCCTAATTCAGTGTAATGAGTTTGCTTTGAAAAACTGTAGAAGGCACAGGAACGGGATAGTTTCGAAAATGACACTAAAAAGACATTAAGACTAAACAGAATTCTATAGACCAGGCATGTCAAACTTGGCTTCTGGAGGGCTGTAGTGGGTACAGGTTTTCATTCTAGCCACTTCCTTAATTAGTAACCAACTGCTGCTGTTTATACTGACAGCTGAATGCCTGATGCCAATTGCTATTGTGTGTTTAAATTTCTAATTATTTCATCAACGTGCATATCACCCTCCTGTCCTCCCTTGATTTTTCCTAAATTGCTGCACTGCAACTGCCAATGTTATTGTAACACTAAAATTGTATTTGGAAAATGAGATTGATATTTTTCTTTAATTCTTTACACAAAAGACTCCCTATTAATACCATAAGCAACAACATTGAACATTGGTAATGAGGTGTGAACTGTTATTTTTCTTCTCCGATTTGCATTCGACTGCATTTGCACATTGTATTTTACCTCAACAAATCCTATCCTGCTGCTGCAATTGACAATACTGAACAACAGACAACTAGGAAATGATCACAAAAAGATCACACTTATAATCACTCCCAAGTAAACAAATATCAGAAACATGGCACACTATGTGGAAAATTACATCATGTATAATAAGTAAAGGCAGATATAACCATCGAGGAACAGTTATACCTAATGAAATGCTGATGCCATTTCACACAGTAAACAGCGTCATACAAATCCAACTAGTCTGGTGGCAAATTTTTGATAGTTTCTGATAAAGTTAACAAATACATGGTATACTAAATGATATTTTGTATTTGTGACACAATTTATTTCTTGATTCTGGTGATTATTCCTTAATAATTTTGGTTGTTCCATAAATATGTCTTCAGGTTACCACCCTCAATCTAATGTGTAAGCGAGTTTATCAGTATTTGGAAAAATGTCTTAGATTTACTGCTGAATCATTTCAAGATCAATGGAGTATGGCTCTCCCTTTAGCAGAGTTAACAAGGAATACTTTGTATCACTCTTTCATAAAAATTATCCCCCCTGAATGTTCACATTCGTTTAAGCCAAATCTATTAAATCTTTCGTCTATGTCATCTTCTGTTACTAGCCTAGTAGAGTACTTTGCTAAGCTGAAAGATACTTGGGAGCAGTTTAGGGAGAATCTGCAGACATCAAGAAATCCTTCTAAATGATTTAAGAATTGTCAGCATCAGAAATCCCCAGAGTTTAGGGCGGACATAACGCGGCTCGCCATTCGTGACATCTGCCTGAGGGTTCTGTCCCATAACCTGGCTATATGGTTTATATAGCCATATTTCATTTTAAAATGTATTGGTACAATTTCTTATAAGTTAGCTCTCCCAGTGCCTTTTAAAATGTATTTGATCTTAAAGTTTGTAGATTAAAGCCTGTGCATTCTAGTCTGTATTTTCAGTCTCTAATATTGCTGCCACCTCTTCAGGCAGATATTAATTATGAAGTTTTTAAGATTCTGGATTCTTCCTGTAGAGGGGTGACTATTGAATACCTTATTGATTGGCATAGATATGATGCATCATGAGTTCCTTATCATGATCTAAATAGTTTGTATAATTTAAAAATGTATTTATCTTTAAATACAATTTTCTTTGGGGTTTTTGGGGGGGGGGTTATTAAATAGTGAATTATTTTCTTTTCTGGTTTCTAGATATAGTATTTCAGCAAGTCATTTTTTATCTTATATAGTAGTTGTAGTTACTGCGATAACAGCTAGTTTTTTTATATGAGTGCCAGCATTTTGCAGGATTGTTGCCTAGACATGATGGTCAGTCAGTAGGAGTGTGGCCTCAGAGGAAGCGTGATGATATATCATTCATATGGTGGTGTTAAGTTCAACATCTAAATTTGCAACATTTAAGGGTATGGATATTAAAGAAACTTTTGCTTTGCAATGTACTCTTTAAAAATCTTATCTTTTTATCTTTTATAAAGATATCAGGCAGCAGTCTCTGCTTTTTTCTTTTTGTTTATGAACTTGTTTGACTTGTTACTAGGTTTGATTAAGCTTCAATTTGATCTGGATTATCACTGATAGTAGCCACTACAAATCAAATAGATAGATTAAATTCACCAGTTATCTGCTGCATGTTTCAACTGTCTTTTGGTCAAGGTAGAAACTTGGAAGAACAAAGAGGATCACCATGTCTCAAATACCTGGAAACATAAGAAATACTGAGAAATTAAAAGCCGGGTGTATTAAATACTCCTGTAATCAGCTATTAGCTATGCAATCTCGAATATGCCTAAACAGCTCCATTTCACTCTGAAAAACAACAGCGAAAAGCAAGATAGCTAGGAATCAGAACTGGTCTGCCATTCATTGGAAAGAACAATGTCTGATCACTGTCAAATACAATGAACGAACTGTCTGCTCTCATAGAGGGTCATGACACCTACAGGTACTGTGGCATTTTGGGTATTATGGAGAAATGGCCTAAGTCTATGTCACATTAGATGACTTTTCCATTGATTTCCAGCCTTAGCCTTCATTTACATAATCTTTGCCAGTCAGAGGAAGTTGATGATGTGCTCCTGTAAAACCTAATGCACCATGCCTATCGACTGAGACCAACTAGTTTGAGACTGGCTAGGATAAAATCAAACATGTCTGATTTTCTCTTTGGTTGGAATGGAGGACTCTTTGTATTTGAGAACTGAGAACCAATAAACGTTCAGCAGGCAGTAGAATGTAGCAATGAGGAGGCTGAACGCACTATAGCTATAAGCTCCTCACAAAGCATTGGTACATGCTGGCTCAGTCACGCAGCATGGGGGCTGTTGACATCACAAATAAAATAGAAGCTCATCTGTTTGATGTTTCATATTTTATGTACCATAACAGAATTGAAAAGAAGTAAAGGCAGAGATTGCTGTTGAGCTCACTGCAGCTATTAACACTTCATAGAGTGCCGGCTCCATCAGGCAGCATGCTATTGGCTGTCAGAAATGGAGTAAGCACAATTATTCTGGAAGATTGATGCTCTGTCGGTAAATGTGAAATGGTCTGTTATTTTCAGTCATGTAATTTGACACTGTGCCGTGATGACACCATTGATCAGCAAATCTGACACAGTTCACAACAAAAAGTCACATAATGCCACACTGGCTTTAAACCCAGTATACCTCACACTATTTAATGTTTGACAAATTTCACCTCATTCAATAGATAGAGAACCATTGCATTTAGGAGAAAAGGTCATGAGGGGTCTGGTCACCTACATGAATGAGGAATGGTGTTAAAGGGAGCATATTGCATTTAAAACTAAAATTTCTAATTAAGACTTTGAAATTCTGTCTGTTGGAGTTCATCCTTGTTATTTGCCTAGGGAGACAAATTACAGCATGCTTTTTGATGTTTATATTCTTTCCTCTGCAGATGGGAACTCAGCAACAGAAATGATTCACTCTTTTGCCAACACCCTAATGATATAATATGTGGTGACTTCAGCCATATGGCTTTAAAAGAAACAATGACAAACTTCCATAAGTATGTGTCATACTCATGATGGTTTGCCACACAATTGTGTAGATTAGTCTTGTTCCTCCATGTACGAATTTTGCAGTGAGGGATATGTTGGCCTCAATCACATAATATTTATGTGATTCAAAACAACCTTTCAACAATGCTGTTGGCGCATCACAGAGTGCTTTCACTCAGCCCTCCTATAACCTGTGAAACAATCAGACTGAGATCACTGACAGCAAAGATGCATATAATAAAGGGGAAGACAGACAAGCTAGGTGAAGGGATTAGTTTGAAATGTTGAAACAAAAAGTTCCTTGAAGTGACTAAGTTAAGTCACCATTCACACTCTCCTTTCAAAACTCATCATATACAATACAATACAGTTTATTTTTGTATTACCCAAAATCACACAGGAAGTGTCGCAATGGGCTTTAACAGGCCCTGCCTCTTGACAGCCCCCCAGCCTTGACTCTCTGAGAAGACAAGGAAAAACTCCCAAAAAAAACCTTGTAGGGAAAAACGGAAGAAACCTTGGGAAAGGCAGTTCAAAGAGAGACCCCTTTCCAGGTAGGTTGGGCGTGCAGTGGGTGTCAAAAGAAGGGGGTCAATACAATACAATGCACAGAACAGAACAAATCCTTAATACAGCATAATAATAAAGATTTTAGAAGTACGGAGCAGAATTTAACAGTAGATGATATCACATAATAAGATTTGGATATTTTTAGAGTCCTGGAGACCTCATCCATCAAGCTGCCTCCCCATTTGCCAATTCCACGGTTGAAACGTTGCTCGGCCAGCCAATCCAATGAAAGGACCCCTTTTTCCCACGATTCCTGTGATCCTCCATCAGGTATGACTTTACCACAGGCAGGCAAACAACTTGTCAGGTGGGCCGTGGCACCAATTGCCACATTTGAGTACCGAGAACAGAATCAGAATAGGTGAAGGTTAGTAACATCATATCTTTATGTTGTACCTGCAATTCAAATTTTGTTTCTCAAAGGTTCATTAAAGCCTACACTAAGCTTTATGCCTCAGCAATATACCACTGGAATGGATTTCCTCCTTTGAAAGAGAATTGTTTTATTAACGAGAAGTAGATTTTCTAATTTATATTCAATTTTTTACTTTGTATTTTTGATTATGAAATGTTTTTCTTAATTTTGTTTCAGAGCTTCTTTCATCATGGAACATCATTAGCAGATACAAAAATGTCAGGTACAGTACACTTCTCCAGGAAGCTTAAATCCGACCAATACATATCACACCAAAGGCAGGTACCTGAGGCTCAGGTTCCCTGGGTCTGGTCAGTTGAGAGGCATAAGAGGCCCGGCCAAGAGGGATTGGTCTGGAGTCTAGCTGTTATGCGTAGAGTACTCAGTCGAGACTGACCAGCCTCAGGTCAAAACAGGCCATTGTAGGTTGTCGTCTGATCTGTGAACCATCATGCCCAATCAGGGCATAGCAGGAAGATGTTGATTGTTAACCGTTCAAAATCGTTGTTGAAAAAGTTTTTATAGCCGACAATTTCAGGCAGCTTGGCGTAAAGACTCCCACCGGTATTGTTATATCTTTCCTCAAGCTGACGGAGATAGCGAATGATCTGTCATTTCGCGGTTTCTTTGAGAGTTCCTAAACTCGGCTTTTCAGGGTGCTTGTGCTCTTCAGACTTCAACAAAGTGACTGGACAAAACATTACCTGCCTTCTCCCAGTATGTGGACTGCAGCACCCGGGGAAATAGGACTATTGACCTGCATGCAAGCGTTAAAGACACAGCACCACCCGCTGCCTGCGGCTTGGGAAAGCAGATCATAACCTGGGGTTTCTTCAGCCTCACTACAAACCAGAGTGAAATGCTGCCTACAACCACCACGATCATTCGGGAAGTGGTCCCCTGAGGCCAGAGCAGGCTCTGAGAAACTGCTTTTGGAACCACTGACTGGGATATCCACCAGGGTCACATAGTGAGAATATTGAAGAAGCTGTTGACTGCACAACTGATTACATCCAACTACCAACCATGGACATTTTAGTTCCAGTAAGAACAGTGCAGCTGCTATGCTAACAACAGCCCATGGATTACAAAGTGACATCAAGGGCCTTTTGAACCAGAATAAAGGGCTTTTAAGGTGGTGATCAGCATCAGCTCAAGCGTGTGCAAGAAGGAACTCTGAGTCCAGCTCAGGCCGCAGGAGCAGTACAGGAGAAAGCTGGAGCCAGGATTTGCAGAGTAACAGCATGAGGAAAGTATGGGATGGGATGAAGATCATCAGTGGCTGCAGCTCGAAGCGAGGTGCCACCATCGAGAGAGATGTGGAGAGGAGCAAACCAAATGAACAACTTTAATAGGTTTGACCACCTAACCCACTATCCTTTCGAGATGCTGCATCATCCAACCATCCTTCTGCCAAACCAACATAGCAGGAACATCCCACACCCACAATTACAATTACAGCAGGCGCGGGTGAGCAGAGAGCTGAGGGACTTCGTTGCCAGCAAAGCAGCGGGTCAGATGGAGTATCAGCACGACTGCTGAAGGCCTGTCTTTGCTGGAACTGGAGAGTCCTCTACAGCGCATCTAGCAGAGCCTGGAACAGGGAGAGTCCCGAGGCTTTGAAAAACATCTTGTGTCACCCCAGTCCCAGGTATCACGTCCTAGTGAGCTGAGCGACCTAAAGGCATAGCTCTGACGTCACATGTGAGTGAAGACCATGGAGGCTGCTGCTTCCACCCCTGAGGCCACCAGGTCACGCACGCCCTCAATCCTCTGCAGTTCGCATATCAGGAGAAGGTAGGAGGCGGAGGATGCTATCATCTATATGCTACACCGATCCCTCTCCCACTTGGACCAGAGGCAGTGGTGCTGTAAGAATTATGTTCCTGGACTTCTCTAGAGCCTTCAACACCATCAACCTCTGCTCATAGGGACAAGCTGACAGAGATGGGAGTAGATTCACAACTTCGTGTCATGGATTGTGGACTATCTTACAGACAGACCTCAGTATGTCGTCTCGGGGAACTACAGGTCTGACATTGTGGTCAGCAACACAGGAGCACCGCAGGGACTGAACTTTCTCTGGTCCTATTCAGCCTATATACATCAGACTTCTAATATGACAAGGGTCCTGTCACGTGCAAAGGATTCGCTGATGACACTGCTATTGTGGGCTGCATCAAGAGTGGGCAGGAGGGAGGAAAATAGGAGAAAACTGATAAGACTTTGTTAAATGGTGTGACTCAAACCACTTGCACTGAACACCAGCAAGACCAAGGAACAGGTAGTGGATTTTGGGAGGCCCCAGGCCTCATGGACCCTGTCATCATCAGAGGAGACTGTGCAGAGAGTGCAGACCTATAAATACTTGGGAGTGCAGCTGGATGATAAATTGGCCTGGACTGCCAATGCTGATGTTCTGTATAAGAAAAGATCAGAATAGGCTTCATACTTCCTTAGAAGGTTGGCGTCCTTCAATATCTACCAATGAATGCTGCAGATATTCTACCGAGCAGTTGTGGCCGGGTGCCTCTTCACAGCGGTGGTGTGCTGGGGCGCAGCATAAAGATGAAGAATTTGTACCTGGACAAACTTGTTAGGAAAGCAGGCTCTGTTGAATAGAGCTGGACAGTTTGACATCTGTGGCAGGCGGCCGGGCGCTAAGCAACTCCTGCAATCCGCTGGAGAATCACCATCCACTGAACAGTGTCATCTCCAGGCAGAGGGCCAACTTCAGTGACAGACTGCTGTCACTGTCCTGCTCCACTGACAACGAGGAAATTGTTCCTATGCGACTCTTCAGTTCCACCTAGGGGTAAGCGTAAAATTATTCAAAGTTATTGTTTGTTTTACGGCCATTTTATAACTCTTCAATTTAATATTGTTTTGTATCAAGCTACTGCTGCTAAGCGCTTTGAGTCCATATTCTAAAATATCTTATATCTATTTAGATTTAGCATGTTGGCACTGTTTTCAATATATGTATGGTATATTTCCATGACTTCTTGTCAAGGTTAAAATAAAACAGAGATCTAAGATACTCTATTAAACTTGGCAACAATTGTTATATAGTGTATAGGATTGTCTTACATTCCTAATTCTTAAAGAAGCGGTATCAAACTATTGTTAATTTCAAAACAAAATGCAATAATCATTTTGCTTATAACTAGAATAAATAAACCTTATAGTAGAACCCCCAGTACTTGATAGTACTTAACACTAATTGATATCATTAAATGGTACTTCTGTGTTGTTTATTCAGTTTTTAATATTTTAATATTTTAACTTTTAAGTTTTCATTAAAATGAACTCTTTAAGACATATTCAGACTATTTCAAAGACTGCGCATGTCAAAAAGCTTATTATTTCTTTCAAGGGTTTATTTTCATGCTGGTTTGTCACCTATCAATGTTTTTTATACATCATGGCAGTTTTCAAATAAGTAAAAGCTCCTTTGCAACTCCACTTTAATATGATTATTTACTTTATAATTAACCTTATTTATTTTGGCACAAATGCCCTTACCATCAAGACTACCAGTCTAGTTAATATTCTAAATTCCAATATTTAATGTTCTTTCCTGAATCAGGAGGGAACACAAAATATCACTTATCAGTTTCAAATAAGCTTCTAACAATAACAGGCTAATGTTAATTGGCATCATACTAGATATTGAAATATTGTTTTCCCCAACTCTTTTTAACCCCGTGGAACAGGCTAAATAGATGACAATTTAGCTGATAATATACAAGAACATGGGTTCAGTTGTGATGTGCTGGCATGAGCTTGGGGTGATCCCTTGTTGATCCAGTCTTAATATGTTTTTTAATCTCCTCTGTGACTTAGTAATTGTAAATTTTGAGTTTTAAATATCCTTATATTTTAGCAGTATGGGTGAGTCAATGTTTCATGTTGAATAATAATGTTGAAACTTAACTCACTGGCTTTGATCCTGCAAACCCTGGTCCTTTGACTGCGTATTCAAGAGATTGCAGACACTTGGTACGTCTTGGAATCACAGTTTAAAACTTACATCCCCTTCACCTGAATGCTACTAAAACAATGGGTGCTTTTCACCAAACAGAGGGGAAAAAGGAGTTTTCAATGATAGATGTCCTATGTGCCAATTGACTACCTAGAAAAGAATAAACCTCATAGTTTTAGTAAATTTAAAATCCTTGTTCTAACACATACCTGTATTGGATATTATAACTATCCACTAACACATTTCCAATCCTGATTTGTCCAAGTGTCAATAAGCCTAATCATCAACCCTGTAGTAACTGAGGCTCACCTGCAACATCTTTACTGCATGACTGCTTCTTATTTTCAGGGCTCTTAACAGTGTAAAATGGAAGGGTTGGTACCAAAACTTGGTAACAGAGTTTCTAAAACTTTGTATTATACAAGCACCCTGGTACCAAAGTGGTTACTTAGCCAGTTGATGAAAATGCTGTTTAAATTAAATCCTGAACACGATAACTGTTTTCTATTCAACATATAAAATGTTTTAGTAAATAAGAGGCCATACAAAATTTATAACAAAAATGGGAACACTGATGGACAGCTGAATAATAAAGGAAATCTAATTTAACGAAGTGCCGCAGGTGTTTTACAAATAATAATCTAACAGTGGTTCTGAGCTGTGGGGTGGCCCCCTAGGGGAGCACAAAGTAGCTCACAAGGGGAGTGATAATGTGAAAACTAAGTCAAAAAATATGAAAATACATCTGTGAAACCAAACAAAATAACATAGGCAACTACATTCTGATGCTAGAAATAAATAGAGTTAGATAAATAATAGATAAAAGTTAAGTAGTTAAATAAAATACTTCATCTATAATTTATATCATTAATTAAAAAAAAGTTATACACTGGTATTGGTGGAGCTACTTCCAAAAGCGTTTAAGGAGCAGTTAAAACTGTTATGAAAACTGGGTTATAAATATGTAACAAGGTTGAAAGCAGCTACCCTACAAAGAAAAGGCCAGTAGCAGTGGTGAGATAGGCAAAACTGACATATTGGTTGAATGGTAAATTCAGAGCAGGAAAGCTTTTAAAAGTGGTAGTCTGGATTTTTGCACAATATGATTAAATTTACTACTTACTACTGTCACAGAAACGATTTTAAAAGAAAGGACTGCTGAAACTTAAAAATGTAGGTATAACAGTTGAAAACCTAAAGAGAATAATGAGTGGAGTGTAAAAGCAACAAAATGTTCTGATTCGCGCCAAAAATAAGGTTTTGAACAACTAAACAAGATGGAAAAAGGGTACCAGATTTAAAAAGAAGCAAGTGAAATCTGATCCTCAATGAGCCTGACTAGTATCGTGTTAATATATTAGACTACTCAGCCGCCTGGTGAAGTAGCTTAAAACATACCCCCAGTAACACACACTCATCCCTCTACTGAAGAAGCCTCTCGTTGCCGTTAAAAATTGCAGATAAAAGAAAAAAAAAAACCCTTTTCAATCAGAAGGAGGTTTCTCGGAACCCCTAATAAGCATGACCATTCCTTTTATTACTAGTTTAATAGTTTCGAGTACAAATATGAATACGCACAAGAATGTCACAGTACCCCTCAAACTCGGAATTCCAAGAAGGCAGAAACCCCCAGATTTCCGGCGTCCTTTTAAACACTAGGAAAAGTAAACTGGACAAAACAAATGAAATTCATGCCAAACGCGGTGACTTGAGCGCCGATACCAAAATGAATATGCACTTTATACGACCATCTTTGCAAGCTCCCTTACCACTGTCAAAAAAGCGGATAAAAACAGGTACCACAGAAAAATGTCTAGATACAAACTTTTAAAATCTAAGACGGCAATAAAACAGCAGACTCATCTCCGGACTTTCCTGTGTGTACAGATATAATCTCATAAATACAGGAACATGTTATAATATTCATTTTACCCCATGATTCAACAATATACTTGATATGTCTAAAAATCATCAGACTTTGAGAAACTTTCACTAGTCTGTGACAAAATAGTGCTCGTTTATCAGAAATGAATGAAAACACAGTTACTTTATGTCTATTAAACGACTTCAGCTTCGATATGTGCTCCTGGATCCTGTTCATCCTTGGAGCTGTCGTAACAAATTGAGAGTTTATAAAAGTTAAAATGTTTCGATATCTCAGACTTTTAAAACATGCGGCCCCAGAGGATTCCCCCTGCTACAGTGAGCCCGATTCAAGAAAGAGTACGCATTTCACAAACGGTCCCTTCTGTGCGTAGTTCAGAATACACTCTTATTACGCCAAAACTAATACACAACCAACCCTGCGCTTTTTTAAACCATGCCTGAATATTCTCAGGGAAGGGGCTCTGTTTGAATTTTCAGACGCCGAGACAAAAAGTACTTGATTATAAAGCCCCTTCGGTATGAAAAAAACATTATTGATTCAGTCCTATGAAATTTATACATTAATCGTTGTGCAAGATAGAAACCATTGCTGCAGCATCTTGACATACCAGGAAAATCAACTTGAAACAATCAACTATTAAAGTTAAAGGATAAAATATGAAGTTCCTTTCCGTTTTTCAAAACGCCTCGTTTGGCATATATCGTCAGTATTTTAATCAGACAGAGTGATCCTGCAGTAACAGATGCGTGCCCATCATTTAACTATGATCATGTGTCAGGGAACTTGCTGTTGACAGGCGCATGCGCAGGATGTTCCAGCAGGAGGCCTGTCAGCACTGAGCATGTGGTGCTGACGGCTCCTAACACCTTTCGGGGCTCCTTGCAATTTTCAACTTCTAACTACAGCTGGCAGCTGCTGGGGCTGCAGAGGTTGCCTGCTCCTTTCTGTGTGTGATGTTGAAGGCTTTTTCAGAGCCGGGCAAGCACCGCTGTGAGTTGGGAAGCTTCCATTTCACCCTTTACTTTACTACCAGAAATATCCTGCAGATAAAACCGGGCCAGCTGTGGGCCAGCAAGACTTTTCTGCTGCCAAAAAAAAGGTTTTCGAGAGAAGGCTGTTTGCCCCAGGCTTAAAATGAAAACCAAGGGTTTCAGTAAATATTTTAAAATGAAGTTACATAGATACAGGGATGCCACCCAAGCAATATGACAAGGTAGATTGATCGGCTTGAACGTAGCTGTGTGTGTCACAGGGAAGTGGGCCAGGAAGTGGAGACTGACGGCAGTGCTGCCCTGACTCAGAGGACTGGTGAGACCCTGGGCATGTCTGGACTTACCCTGGTAAGAGATGGAGCAAAGGAGTAAGGGCCTTTTTAAAACAGGTGTGGGGCCAGGCAGACCCTGGGCATTTTCTGCGCTTGCCCTGAGCAGAGATGAAGCAGGAAGTGGGGTGGCACCCTCCTCAAAACAAGTGTTGACAGACAGGTGGCCAAGCAGAGTGGTTGGGGTGGTACTGAAATCCATCAAAATGCCTTGACAGTTTCCAGGGCAAACAGGTGGATGGGGATGAGAGGATAAAAGAGAGAGACAAACAAGGTGGATGGGGAATTGAAGGTAGAGAGAGGGGTGCAAACAAGTGGAGGAATTGGGACATTCGGGTCATAAATCAAAAAGTGTCAGGGACTTAAGGTCTTTGTCAAACAAATTTAATTGACAGTTTGAAGCAGAAGCTACTTACACCAACTTATACTACTGATAATATGTAATCATCTATGATTTCTTATTTGTTTGTAACGGAGTAATAACATATAATAAATATTTGCAATTTGAAAGACAATGAAAACTATAGCCAGGCTTGACGTAGCACTATTTCAATCAGCATTAAACTACTAGCCTGAAAATGAAAAATTTAAGAATAAAGACTGGGAGTAGTGGTGTGGCTAATGAACAGATATTATTGAATTAATTTCCTATTTTTAAAATAAATATCTCATACTTACAATTAGGTCTGTTAAATGTGTCAGGTAGGAAATCACTATTCCATATACAGATATTACATTGCTATAATGACCAATACTACCTTTAAAACTGACAAGGAAACAACAAAGCAGTGGGGAATGAGTCTTATTGCCCTTTTGGTGCTTAGGGCAAAGAGATTGCTTCAACATAAAAGATATTTTATCAGAATAAAGACAGTAAATAGAAATGTGTCTTGTATATGTGTTTTACGAAAAATTTCCCCCAACATACTTCGAAAGTCCTTTGAGTTCAGCTTCAAATTGTTATCTTCTAACTTCCGAACTCCATTTTCTAATACTGAACAATTTGGTGAAATTTAAAATAACTTCTTAATATTACCTAGGGTGTTTTCAAATTTTGCTTATTTTTAATCAATGATCTGTAGATTGACTACTTTGAGAGAACAGGTGAGATTTGACAAGAAAGAGACATAAGCATCGCTTGAAGGTTTGTCAAGGATAAGCGAGACGATGATTTGAGAACTTCTGTGTTATTTTCAATTCAAGTTCATAACACAATTTCATGAACAGAACAATATGATGAGAGGACCAAAGGCTTTGATTCCAGTTTAAACAAAGAAGATTCAGGGGAGATTTAGAATTGATGTATTCAAATTTAGTAGATTGAGACTTACTTTAGATAGTTCATTTAAGAACACAGGACACAGTTGAAATTTGTTATGGGTAAATTCACACAAACATTAGGAAGTTTTCTTCAAACCAGAACATAACCTGTGATAGTGTGATAGAAACAGAGGACTTCAAGGGACTTTCAAACTATATGATGTTTTAGAAGAATCAAGTGGATGGACTGAGGTGATGAGCTTTGTTGGGGAGAAGGCCTGTTCTCTGTATAGGTCACTCTAATGTTTTACAAATAATTCACAATATTGTTCCCTATGTTTAGCCATTGTATCCATACTATTGCCATTTCTTATTTTCACATCTTACTTTGGTAGTACATAGTCAGAACATGACACTTGTGTGCATCTGTAATTTCATTCTTAAATTGTGAAGGGTCACACTCATGTTCCTCAACAGTACTGATTTAATATTTCATTCCTCCCCTGCTACTGTGAAGATATCCTCTATTGTCATGTTTCTAGTTTTCCTCGATCAGGATTCTATGACTTTCAGTGCCACCTTTATATAAACTTTGTTTAATGATCAGCATAATTCTCCTTTTTCTGTTTGCTCTAAGCTGATATCTTAGCATGGTCCAGTTATCATCCCATTCATGATGGTGTCCATTATGTGTAGGACATAGATCTTTCACTTCTCAATAATCAAACATCAGTACTTCCTATCATGTGTCAGTAACCATTTAAAAGCTTGTCATTTTCACTTCTTCGGTCATCAAGCATCAGTATTACTCCATATCATGTATCATTGGTCATAATCACTGGCCATATATCACTAATCAGTAATCTCCTACTAACTTATCATTTGTCCTACTATCACTCATCAGTACTCAGTTTCCTTATCAGGCATCAGTAAATCGTCATTCTCTATCGCAACGTTTATGCTGAAATGTAGATTTGTAACATAAGCAGACCATTGGTTTATTAAATATCAATCAAACACTTTTCTATTTGTTGCCATTGCTGTATGTGCCGTTGTGTCTTAAGCAATGGGAAGAAACGATCATTATAAATAAAATTTGGGTTTATTATGAGTTGGCAAAATCAACAGACAGTTGTGAGGGTAAGGGTAATAGCTTCATATCTCCTAAATACAAATTAATGTAGTGTACACACAAGATAATTTTTTCTTCCTTATGATTACTATGCCATATGTAGGATATATTATCTTGTAAAACAAATTTATTATCTTGAGGTACAATTAAAAATTAAATAAAGTACAATCAAGGGTTGGTTGATTATTAATTAAGGTTGTTTGAATTCATCATTGAATTCCTTCCTTGTAACTCATTAGAAATGTTCAGACCAAAAGTCACCTTGCTGTGGTAATAGAAAGAATATTACCATTGCTATTGATCAAGCATTTATTTTTATTATATTGCATAATACACTTCAGCATGCAGAGCAACATTGGTCAACCCTGGAAGCCAGGAAGCAAAAACAATTCCTGGACACATGCATGCATTCCTAGGAAACATCAGTTTAATATCCAGAGGTCAGGTTAAAGGCAACTTTTAAAACAGGAAATAAAAAGAAGCCAACAGAATAGACATGCAAGTGCTACACGCAGCGTGGGAAGTGCCAAGTTTGAGAAATCTGGGTGACATTGCACAGCTGGGCAGCTCTAAATAGGTTCATAATGTGTGTGGGGAAAGTGATTCTCTTGCATCCTCTTCACTCAGTTTAATAGTAGAACTATTGACATCTCTGGTCTCAGAGCTGTTACAGGGGTCAAAATGGTCAAAGGGTTTTAAAGGAGGCAGGTGGACTGTCTGGATTGTAACTGTTGTTGGGGTCTGGGTTGTCTGTCTACCTGTGTGCTGAGAGGACTAGTGATAAGCGGTGAAGCCTCCTGCAGCAAAACGATTTGAAGCAATTGTGTCAAGGCTCATGTGGAAGCTTGAACCATTTTGACACTTCACCTCTCTGATGACCCACCTCCTGGCCATTTTCATTAACATTACACAAACTCAGTCACTACAATGATGTCTGTTGCAATATTGAACTTTGTTTTTCTCTGCTGCTACAGACTGATGCGAGAGAAGGTTAGGTCAGCAGCTTCTGGTGTCCTGATGTCTAAAAAATCTAATAAATATTTTATTTTTATATAACCGCGTGACGGCAAGTGCACTATCACGATAGCAGAGTTAAGCGAAAAAGAGCGCCTCACTCATGGATTCGCTCTTTTGAATTAGTATTTACTTTTTGCACTGTATCATTATAATCGGTCCTATTATTAGTATTATAATTAACCCTCATCTTTTCTTGAGATCACATTTAATAGCCTAAATGTTTTCTTTAGTCTGACTTAATTAAAACGGAGTGACGTAAAGGTTTATACGCTGTACTTTGCTATGATATAGGTAAAGCACATTTGAGAAAGAAAGGTGAAATCCTTAAATCACAGTGGTTATTATTCGATCAAGTATTGAAATATTTAATTTATTAATTCTTTACAATATTTTGTGGAGCACAAAAGTAATGAGTTTGCTACAACGAAGCGATGCCAGTCAGTGGCTCAACTAACTAAGGTGGTTGCTTTTCAAATTCTGAGCGTAGTGCAAAGCCCAAGTTCGATCCTACTTAAAGACTAATCAAAATTAACAATAATAAAAGAAATGATCAGGAGTGAAATCTTTATAACCAATTTGAGCAAAATAATTTTGAGAGATACTGTGGAAGGATCGCATAAGAGAATCTGTTAGGGAATCATCCCCACTCAAAATTGTCATCAAAATGCGATGTCTAATTGTGGATGGCAGCTCACGTATTTACATTAATCCATCTTCTATTCATTGCCATTGACGTCCATGAACCCCTCCATTGAATAAGGTGATAACAAACCCACTGTGGTAGATCAGGTTGAATTTGCTGTGCTGCAGCAAACATTCAAAGGTGTCAATCCGGAGCACATCAGAGAGACTGAGAGACCACGGCGCAGATCAGTCACCGCACACAGACACACACGGGACACTCCAAGGTGAGCATTGCACATATCAAGGTTGGCATTAAAGATCCTCTTGAGTGCCTGAGGCAACAAAAGCAGCGGGATAAACACATCTGGACCTGCTGTTGAAAAGCATTTGCTTTTAACAGTAGCATCCCCCCTTCATGAACACATTGTTCAAGGTCCGGATAGGCGACTAGTAAAAACGTTGTCTTAGTCACAGCACAGTGCAATAATAAAACATTTCCTAAAACATATAGTTGTCCAGTCTGTATCATTCCTAAGCAATCTTCTAGTAATAGAGGTGCAATCCCAGTTACTAACACATTTACCGTGTAGAAAACACTCAAAGTAAGAACACATTCCACCTTGTTAATTTAATATTTAAAAATTTAAACCACTAAACCCGCCATCCAACAACTACAAAAACAGTTGAAATCGTTACTCAAATACATTTTTTTGTTATAGACATAAAACAAGATGCACATTTCCATTTTGATATATCTTTACTAGTGTTCTCGCTTTCTTGCTCCCAGTCCATGTTGGAATTTGCTGTTTAATGAAAAAAAAGAAAACAGACTCTTTTGGGTTATAATTCACAGTGGGTGGACGTGGGACCCGAACACAAGTATGCCTTAATATGAAGCAGTAACAGCTACCGCTGCACCACTACTATTTTCAGCAGAGTGGATGTATATAATGTATGTTTTTTAATGTATGCATGTATGTATGTAATGAAGACAAAAACAATTATATATAGATGTATACTATATGACATACGTTCAGTGTTGCATTTAAACATTGCATGAGGCGAAGAATGGATATTTATGAGAGTATTGTAGTGAGAGATGTGTCGTCACCCGTATTACTAAAGCTCTTCTTTGCAGCATTATGCATTCTACAAGTCGGCATTTGTATGATGTATAATTTATAATTTTGTTTGTTGCCACAAAGTATTATCGGGCACAATCAGTTAACATGTATTGATCATCTACAAACATTCATTACAATCGGAATTCTGTAGAGTTTTTGAACTCTGTTGATGCCATATGTACTTCAAATGGGAGCTCGATGAACAAATAATGAGTTGAAGCTTTAAAGACATGTGTAGTACTAAGATTGCGTCATGAAGGGCTTCGAACGGGCTCCGAAGCCTCAGACATGCGTAGTACTGAGATCATGATGGGGCTCCGAAGCCTCAGACATGCGTAGTACTGAGATCATGCGCGGGCTCCGAAGCCTCAGACATCGTAGTACGAGATTGGATCATGACAGGGCTTCGAGCAGACATGGTCACTGGTTACTGAATCTTTGTGAAGCCTCAGCCCACTCAAAGGCATTGACCTCTATATTTTAGAGTCTATCTGACACTTAACTCTCTAGTTATATTTTGTAATTCGTATTGACATTACACACTTCAGTTGATATGATTAAACTGCAATTCAGGTAGTTAATGAGAATTAATTATTGTTCTTGTGGATTGCTGTGATTTCCTTTGTCTGATACATAGTGTCAAAGATATATTGTCATATATCAACTTTATATATATAAAAAGATTAGGTAAATCGTGCAACCTTTTTATGGAACGCTTAATTTTGTTCAAAACCGTATGTCATATAGTATACATCTATAAATATAATTTTTTCGTCTTCATAAAAGAATATAACAATGATACCCTCATGTCAATTAAACCAATTTAACGTGTATATGTCAAACAACATATTTCTACATCCGCCACAGTAAGAACAGTATTAGTAGTTCAGTTGTGGGGAGCTCGTTAATTATCCCGATTATGTGGCTCAATGGTATTGCAACTGTCTCTCAGCAAAAACACCAGGGGTTCGCATTGTTGGTCCTCCTCTTGTGAAAGTTTTTTTTTTTTCAATTCCTCCATTTAACAATATTTTCAGCTTGGACGGATAGCGAGCGAATCGAGCTATCGAAGGAAGGTTGGGCCGCGTAGTCAGGCAGGGGGCACACATCCCTAATTATATTGTGTATGTAAAAGTTTCACTGTAAAATGTAATAAGCTTCATATTTGTGTTTTTGGAGACCCTGGTGTCGCACTGAATTTGTATTGTAGAAAAACAAACTACTGTGCAGCATGCCTCAATGTGTCTTTTCGTTTCTAATCACTATACTGCACTTCCAACTTGGGACAATTCGCTGTAAACAGTTTCAGCCAATCAGCGCCTTCTAAACATGCAGAATGACTGTATGAACCTTTATTGTAGAGGTGCAGCATCTTCGTTTCAGTCAATCATTGTCCTGTTAGACTATTTACTGTTAAGTGCTGCTTGAGCTACCGTTTATAGTACAACAGGTAGCCTACGTAGTTCTTAAATTGATATTGAAATGCACACACAAATCTCCTAAATTATTTATTGAAATGCCTACATTTACAGCGTCCATTTTAGGAAGTCGTAGTTTTTACTTTTTCCCATTATTAGGAATTATAATTTCTCAGTTTCACATAGTATTCGTTACTACTTGTGAGTCCTGTATCATTGAGATTCTGTTTTATATTCTGTATAAGCAAACTTTTTAAAAGGAGCGTTAATTGAACTGACTATAGCAGACTTGTTATCTTTTTAAAATGACTTTATTCATTTGATATTGACAATTAATCATAAAGTCAAGAATCAAGGAGGATTTAAGTTTGCATGGACTGTGCTGTTTCTTTTTTTCGTGACATCGCGTCAGTAGAGAGTGCACCACGTTAACAATGCATTCTGTCCTAAATGACAGCGCACATGCTTTTTTATATTTTCTAAAGGCTAATGTGTCTCAATTTGCTCATTAATATATTTTGACAGTGTATTTTAGTGAGAATGATTATAAACATATTACCCATGTTCATTTCCCATGTAGATATGTTACGTTTGGTGAGAATAAATAAAAAAAGTAACAACACATTGTGGCGAGTTGCTGGGGCTACGACCTGGCCGGGACGCCTGGAAGGACCGGAAGCTGGGTTGTACGTCCTCCGGGCCACGAGGGGGCAACCGCCCTGGAACAGAGGAGGACCACAGGAGAGGAACAAGGAGGCTTACGCCTATTTTAACCTGTGGCCAACACCAGGGGGTGCCCTGAGTCTCAGAGGGCCCGGGATTGATTTACTTCCGCCACACTCGGGAAGATGGAGGAGAATCCCTCCAGGGACGCCCGGAGTGCTTCCAGGTGCTCTTCCGCCACACCAGGAAGTGACGTCAGAGGGAGCACCTGGAACACATCCAGGAGAGAATAAAAGGGCCCGTCTTCCTACAGTCGGGGAGCTAGAGTCGGGAGTGGGAGCAGGACAAGGCTCCCTTAGAGAGAGGAAAAGACAGTCCCAGGGACAGTGTGACAAGGGACAGAGAGAAAGGCCGGGATTAAGGTGATTTGGGCAAGAAGGCACAGTGGACTGTGCGGGACTGAGTTGTGTGTGGTGTAATGGAAGAAAAAATAAAAGACCTTTTGGTAAAGATACGGTGTCTGTCTGATGGTGTCCAGGCATGTCTCACAATGGCACCCGAACAGGGACCTGTTGCCTGTTCCAAGGCAGGGGACCCCAAAAATAAATTTTTTGTGAGCTGCCCGGCACCTCAGATGACCACACACTCTCGCCGCATGGAGGCGGCCCGCGCATATACCGTGGACAAATGGCAGATCACCCAGGGGCCGCGAGAGGTCCGCAAGAGCTTCATGTCCTGCCCGTTGGGGGACAGGAACGGCAGCCAAGGCAGGAGAACTGCGGACTCCCAGTGGTCGCTGCCCCTGTAAGAACGGGTCGGCACAGCCATGGAAATGGTTGGCAGGCTGTGTGATGTAGCCAACGACGGGATCCAGGAGGTAAGTCCCAAGCCCGGCGACAGTCGGCCCGAGAGGCTCGGGCATGCCGAGTCCAGCATCTGTCTTTCGCATGGGGCCCGCCTGGGTCCGTGTCGCCGGCCTGGCTGTGTCGATCCGCACAACAAGGCTAGGGCAGCGACGCTGGAAGAAAGGGAGGATCCGCTGCGTCTCGAGAGGCAGTGGCAGAGGTGCTGCAGCCGGTCTCCTCAACCCCTCGGGAGAAGGGAGAAGGTGAAGGCAGACCTGAAGGCCCTCCCCGCGACAGGCAAGGGATTGGACGGCGTGTCTTGTGTGCCCACCGATGATTGGAGAGAAGTGGGACCAAGGAACGTCTATCTCGATCAAGGGGAAGGCAGAGGACATCCCGGAAGAGCTCCACAGGCGGCGGCGCGAGTGACCGATGTACCGGTAAGTCAGCGTCGGCTAACGCCCTGTTTGTGTCGGTGGCTCGGCGTGCTCCGGAGGATTCCCTTCTGCGCGCCGGGTCGCTATTACAGGTGGTACACGACCTCCGAGACGGCTTAGCCGAGCTGAAGAGGACGGCAATCACGCCCCGTCCCGGGCGGAGAGCAACGCGACGCTGGAATCTTTGGCAGAAGGTTCGTGGCGGCGCAGGTGAGTGAGACTTGCCGTAAATAAAAAGGACAAGCGGCGACTGTTTCCGGTATCATGCAGTTCCGAGAACAAGTAGCGCGACTCCGACAGTGGAGGCGACGAGAAGGGCTGATCGCCTGGGAGGGGTGGTGCCTAGACACCGGCTGATGAGTGCCGTGGGTCCTAGTGCACCACCGCCGGCGCCAGCATCAGCTGTAGGTCATTCCACACGGGTGCAGACAGCGAGGGGTCTCTTCTTTTCCTGTGAGGGAGACTCAAACCGTCAGAGCATCCCAGAAAAAAGGGGGAAACCCGAAGAATAAAAGCGGGGCTTCCCACAAGGTGAAACGAGAGCCTGTGAGCCTGCGCATGAATACGGGCCAGCCTCTGCGCGTCCAGAGGGAAGCCTCTGAGTCAGTGGAGGAAAAGAAAGAGCGAGCGGACCCGTCGGTTATAGTCGGACGGGCGTGGAACCTGCGGAGGGGGTGCCGAAAAGGCAGGTTGCGGGGTACCAGTCGGAGGGTGGAGCGCTGCCACTTCGCTGTGAGGAGAGACGTCAGGGGGTGGCGTCTAGGCAGCGGTTCTGCACCTCTCTCTGCTTTAATTACAGGACCTGGACTCCGGACCTGCACTAGGGCCTGCTCCGTTGGGAACCTGCCCTCGCTGGACGGGCCACTTTAACAGAGGACTCTTCACTGACAATGGGGTGTTGCCACAGCTGGGGGAGGCTACTGAGTGGAGAGTGACTCAACCAAAAGGGGCACCAGAACCTCGGACGGGGCACCAAAAAGGCAAGTCGCAGGATACCGGTCGGAGGGGGGGACGCTGCCACTTTGCAATACGCAGGGACGTCAGGTGGTGGCGTCCAGGCAGCATTTCTGCCCCTGTCTCTGTATCTGTTACAGGACCGGACCCTGGACGAGATGTGGGACCCGCTTCGAGGATGAGCTGCCCTCGCGGGACGAGCCGCTTCGACCGGCGTGTCTTCGCTGGTGGTGGGGCAGTGTGGCGAGTTGCTGGGGCTACGACCCGGCCGGGACGCCTGGAAGGACTGGAAGCTGGGTTGTATGTCCTCCGGGCCCGAGGGGCAACCGCCCTGGAACAGAGGAGGACCACAGGAGAGGAACAAGGAGGCTTACGCCTATTTTAAACTGTGACCACCACCAGGGGGTGCCCTGAGTCTCAGAGGGCCCGGGATTGATTTACTTCCGCCACTCTGGACGATGGAGGAGAATCCCTCCAGGGACGCCGGAGTGCTTCCAGGTGCTCTTCCGCCACACCAGGAAGTGACGTCAGTGGGAGCACCTGGAACACATCCAGGAGAGAATAAAAGGGCCCGCCTTCCTACAGACGGGGAGCTAGAGTCGGGAGTGGGAGCAGGACAAGGCCCCCTTTAGAGAGAGGAAAGGCAGTCCCAGGGACAGTGTGACAAGGGACAGAGAGAGAAAGGCCCGGGATTAAGGTGATTTGGGCAAGAAGGCACAGTGGACTGTGCGAGACTGAGTAGTGTGTGGTGTAATGGAAGAAAAAATAAAAGACCTTTTGGTAAAGATACGGTGTCTGTCTGATGGTGTCCAGGCATGTCTCACAACATATAATAGTTATGTTGCATTGTTTATGATTAACAAAACTCATAGTTTATCTGAAATGTTCTACTTATACAGTCGATTTATTCCATTTTTGAAGGTGTACATTGTCGGCATTCTCCATTGCATTTGCCCCCGAGTGTAACGTGTGCCAGTGCAACTGAGGGGTGGCAGATGAGCTCACGTAATGGGTGACAAGGCACATTCTCACCCTGATGCCGAGACTGTTGTCATGAATATTCCCATCTAGTGCTTTTTCTCGTTCTTGCCGGTTTACTATTATTATTGGACACGTATGTTGAGGAAATGTGTGTTGTATTTTATGTCTATGAAAGGAAGGACGGTAAAGCCTTCCATGAAAATGAGTGTTGATGCTTTGGGCAACAAAAAAGTTTAAGGAGCAGGAACGTTAAATGTAACAGTGACTTTGGCAGATTGTGTAACTGGAAGATGGTTTAAGAATACAGAAACGACAAAAGCTTAGTCTTTCAATAATTCTATTTACATCAATGATTTACTCTGTTGTGCTGCAGTTCGGAAGATTACTTATTTACCCCTAGAAGGGAACTTTTGATAAGATGCATTCAGAAGGGAAGGATGTTGCTGACAAAGTCAGGTGCTTTTTTGAAAGTTTGGCTCCAGATGTGCTTATCCAGCTGCTCCTTTTTGCCAGTTCTTGAGTGGTCTTTATGTCAACCTCTGGATGAATTCGCAAAAGTTTCTTTACAACTTTTTTGTCTCATTAACGCAGAAATCCCAAGGCGGGAATAAACGTGACTCTGGTCCGGGGCCCTAACGGAAGGGGCCCCTTCACGGTTGACTTTTTTGTGCATTTGGAGACCCGGGAGAAGGCAGAGGGGCCCACACATACCCAGTTGTCTGGGGCCCAAATATTTCTGGCAGCGGGCCTGCCCAAAAATTGCAGAAGACACTGTTGATGGCGCTGATTCTGTTTTAAAGACGGTTGTGATTAGTTATGCAGCACACACTTTTACTCACATTGCTTTATGGAAATCAATAATACAAATCAGCTACAGATCTGGCAATCACTGAATAGTAAAAACGCTTAATGAGGTGTGTCTTGCGCATATACGTCGGTTTTAGTGAAGTGTTTCTTAGCCTCTCTGATATGATCGACATGGGGTAGAATAGATTGTGGATTATTATAATACATGATACCTTGCATAAAATATGCTCATCAATTTGTTACAGATTCTCGGTGGACACGATTCCACACCAAGGAAAAAGGTGCCCCATGTAAATCATTCATAATGTCTCCAAAATATATTTGTTAACCTGCAGACAAGTACTACATAACTGTTTTATACAAAATCCTTATTTCAACATATGTGAGCCCAAATTAGGATTTGAACTCGCGTTAGCGCACCTTATCGCTGTAGCATGGACAATTGCTTTTACTCTTTGAGCCAAAGCAGTTCAGCAGACGAATGAGTGAGCAAATCGACTGCTGACTGCGCAGATATCAATGACGTCATTACGCTAGCGCGCCTCAAAATCATGTGACGGGTACATTTGAAACAAGCCTCAAAGCAACGCCTCGAGTTCCAGTGTTTTGAAAGCTCGACACAGTGTTGAAACCTCAGTATCGAGTGGCCCATCACTACTGAGGGCTGATTTTGGATTCATTGGCTTCCCCGTAAGAAAAGGAGCACTCCTGAACCATCCATTCGTCTTCACCCTTACAGTGTCTACCGGTAGGACTGTTTTTTTTCCTTCCCTTTCAACATACGGATCTCTGGACTTACTCTCGTCATTTCTCATTACATCCAGTTTGGTTTTCCATGGCCTTTGCTGTGTGGTGTTTGTGTTTATATGTTTAATGTAATATCGCCGTAGGGGTACAGGGGTGGTATTATTGATTTCATTTATATTATTTAATTTCATTATATTCTTAGTTGTCCTTAGTTCCCAGTGTGCTTTATTTTGTCTCTGTTTATGAGTGTGTGAGGGCGGGCCAAGGCTCGGGGCGTCCCTGGGATCCTCTATAAAAAATAAATAATTCACCGTCTTTTCTGCACACACCACCTTCTTCATTGGCGTAACTGATTTTGGAATATTGACAAATGTCCTGAACCATAATATTCATGGCATGTGCAAGCATCCGCTGAAGGTGAATTAATAGTTCAGCAGTTATTCGTAATTAACACTGTTTTCTGATACGTTGCGTGGCTGTGAACACTTTAATCCTCCACCCACCCATCCATTTTCTTAACCCCTGTGAATCAGTTATTTTGCATCAAAGAGCAAAAGTGAATTTGGCAGCAGGGAGCGATAACTGAAGAAGTGAAAAATGACAAGGTTTTAAATGACTACAGATACATGATACAAAGTAAAACTGATGTTTGATGATTGGAGAAGTGAAAAATAACAATGTCCTAAAAACAACACTGTACAACAAGATGAATATGACTGTTTGGTAACATTTACAAAGAGTTATGCAAAGGAACAAAATGGTTGGGAACAAGTTCTGTCCTTCTTAGTACAGTAGACTCTTCCTTCTAACACAAACCCTTCACAATGCTTCTTATCTAATAGCTCAACTCTCATTCTTACTCATTAAGTGTTATGCAGAGTGTCATGGAATCAACAAAATATGAGAAAACAATTTTATATTTTTGTATTTTAGGCCATGCAAAGGACAAGAAAAATAAAAAAAATGTTGGTAAGTTCATTATATTTTTTTAATCGTAAAAAGGAAGACATACACTGATACTTTTGAACATTTTTCAAAGGATAGTTTAGTTGACTGAGACATTTCTATTTTTTCTTCATGTTCTCTCCGTGCACCTACTCTGTCTTCTAAACTTTATGCATTTATTAAAAGGAATAATTAAATGTCTCTTCTCCTGTGTAGCATTGATAGAGCTGTCTACATTCACTGTCCTAGGCTTTTATGTTGCTATCTTTCTTTGCACAATGCTCATGAGATGACCTCCTACTTCTGTGACTAATGACTGCTTTCTTTTGCATGTTGTGATGACAGGCACTAAATTGCTTAGGACATTGCTGACTTGAATTGTACAGGAGGACTGATAAAGTGTACTTACATGTCCTTTATATTTTGTATATTTTGTACAAAGGTGTTTTTGGTTTGTAATTGCCTTTCAGAGCCTAATTCAGTGTAATGAGTTTGCTTTGAAAAACTGTAGAAGGCACAGGAACGGGATAGTTTCGAAAATGACACTAAAAGACATTAAGACTAAACAGAATTCTATAGACCAGGCATGTCAAACTTGGCTTCTGGAGGGCTGTAGTGGGTACAGGTTTTCATTCTAGCCACTTCCTTAATTAGTAACCAACTGCTGCTGTTTATACTGAAAGCTGAATGCCTGATGCCAATTGCTATTGTGTGTTTAAATTTCTAATTATTTCATCAACGTGCATATCACCCTCCTGTCCTCCCTTGATTTTTCCTAAATTGCTGCACTGCAACTGCCAATGTTATTGTAACACTAAAATTGTATTTGGAAAATGAGATTGATATTTTTCTTTAATTCTTTACACAAAAGACTCCCTATTAATACCATAAGCAACAACATTGAACATTGGTAATGAGGTGTGAACTGTTATTTTTCTTCTCCGATTTGCACTTGACTACATTTGCACATTGTATTTTACCTCAACAAATCCTATCCTGCTGCTGCAATTGACAATACTGAACAACAGACAACTAGGAAATGATCACAAAAAGATCACACTTATAATCACTCCCAAGTAAACAAATATCAGAAACATGGCACACTATGTGGAGAATTACATCATGTATAATAAGTAAAGGCAGATATAACCATCGAGGAACAGTTATACCTAATGAAATGCTGATGCCATTTCACACAGTAAACATCGTCATACAAATCCAACTAGTCTGGTGGCAAATTTTTGATAGTTTCTGATAAAGTTAACAAATACATGGTATACTAAATGATATTTTGTATTTGTGACGCAATTTATTTCTTGATTCTGGTGATTATTCCTTAATAATTTTGGTTGTTCCATAAATATGTCTTCAGGTTACCACCCTCAATCTAATGTGTAAGCGAGTTTATCAGTATTTGGAAAAATGTCTTAGATTTACTGCTGAATCATTTCAAGATCAATGGAGTATGGCTCTCCCTTTAGCAGAGTTAACAAGGAATACTTTGTATCACTCTTTCATAAAAATTATCCCCCCTGAATGTTCACATTCGTTTAAGCCAAATCTATTAAATCTTTCGTCTATGTCATCTTCTGTTACTAGCCTAGTAGAGTACTTTGCTAAGCTGAAAGATACTTGGGAGCAGTTTAGGGAGAATCTGCAGACATCAAGAAATCCTTCTAAATGATTTAAGAATTGTCAGCATCAGAAATCCCCAGAGTTTAGGGCCGGACATAACGTGCGGCTCGCCATTCGTGACATCTGCCTGAGGGTTCTGTCCCATAACCTGGCTATATGGTTTATATAGCCATATTTCATTTTAAAATGTATTGGTACAATTTCTTATAAGTTAGCTCTCCCAGTGCCTTTTAAAATGTATTTGATCTTAAAGTTTGTAGATTAAAGCCT